>NW_022170403.1:44305788-44506449 GCF_008802855.1 Photinus pyralis
TCTTATAGAATGTGGCCTGTAGAATCCATAATTTCAAACAGTTCCAAGATTGGGCTACTAGTTCAAAAGTTACAGCCCTTTGAATTTTCTTTCGAAATTGGTTTCTAGTAGGGAATGCAATCCCGCAGCAAAATCTCAATCCCGGTATTTGCGGGACTGTTAGATGTTAATCCCGCGGGATCCCGGAATTTGCGGGATCTCGCAAAACTTTAAATAAATTGGGAAATAAGCAATTCTGTGCGGTTAACTTCTGTATTAAAATAAATCGCTAATTATCACAATATTTAACAAAAAAGTACCTTCGGCCTAACTTAGAACTCAAAAAAAACTTACCTGTAAAGCACAAAAAGTCTTCTAAAGTGCCTCAAAAATCATAGTACATTTTTAACGAAAAAATAGTACATTTTTAACGAAAAAAGTTTAACAATTATTTAAGAAATAATTCGCCGTTATCAGTTTCATTAACAAAGTAAACAGTGTCGTCCCCTTGGTCGACAAATTCCTCAGTCCCGCTAATCCCGCGGGATCCCGCTCCATTTATGTGCGGGATTAATCTCGCAAAAATGCTGCGGGATCCCGGTATTTCGGGATCCCGCAATCCCGGTATTGCATTCCCTAGTCGTGCATAATGGCATTGCAGTTAGGAATGAGATTTTGAAAGGTACCCTCTGTCGTACTTTCCGCCAGTGCTTCTACAACGCTGACATTAATTTGGGTTAAGTCCACTAGGAGGTCGTTGCAGCCTCCAATGGCTCGAGGAAACCTTCTCATATAGGTACTTATTTCTCATTGGGGCATCCAAAACTAAATAAAGAAACATATTTCTGCAATTCACGATTATCCTACAGGATAAACAAGACGTGTGTGCATCATACACATTTTAAATAAGACAAAATGAGTAGGTATGTATACGTAAAATCTATTCTTCTTGCGCCTGAAGACGTACAATAATAAATCAGGAACAATGACAAACGAAATGAAATTAAGTAAAAGTGACCAAAGTTCGATAAAATGGAAAGGAAATTCAGAAAACTGTCGTCCCATTTTCGTCACATAACCGAAGCAGAGAGAGAATTCGCTAATTCTATAGGTGGGGGTTTTGTTGACACGAGAGTCTAAAAACGACAGCCTTTTCGCGTAATTGCTAAACTTCGAAGGGAGGTGGAGTTCCGTCGAAGTATTAGGATTTCCTGAAGCCGAAGTCGCAGTGGAATTCAGCGGGGCCTTCGACACACTCCTGGCTCCTTGCCATCCACACAACTGCCGCACTAATTAAAAATAAATTAAAGTGGAGGCATTAAGCCGTTGCAGTCATGAACAGAACTTAACAATATTAGGGGATATCGATTTATTGAAGTACAAATTTTATAGCCGATTAAAACTTTCCGCTTCCATTCCTTCCCACTTTCGAAATTTATTTCCATAAAACCAACTGTTTGATGGCATAATTTAATGCGTACAGTTTATTACGGGGAAAGATACATTTTTTGCGTTTGGTATTTAAAACGTCGCATTCACGAATAAACCACAGAGAAAGTTTGTTTTAACAATGGCACGAGGCTTTTGTCATCATAAATGCGCACCACAAACACTTAAAAGTGTACCAAACGGCATTGAGATTTGAACTTTTCCATTGGGTTTTCCGTACTATTTATATAACTTTGAATGGCAACTAATTTTCCCAAAAGTTCTAGTTCAAGATGGCCCACCCTTCAACAGCGGTGCGAAAAAGAAAGCTAAGTTAACTTTACAATATTTATGGACACATAAATTAAACCTGGATCAAATAATCCCAATAGATTTAAAATCAACTTTTAAACAAGGTGTTCATTTTGTATTGACCACTATTGCTATCTCGAGAACTATTATAAGCGCTACCCGGTCGGTTAAATTAGCAAACAATTTCTTTGTACAAACACAACATTTTTTCCAACCAGTGGTTCACAAACTGTGAACTTGGTTCTTTTTAATGGATCTATATTTTATTTCCTTCCATAGAAAATTTTATTCTGAATTCAGTGATATACCGGGTGCTGCACGGAAAGTAAGAACATAGGGATTTAACATGGGAAATTGATTTTATGCAATATCCTGCCCTCCTGCAGATTTTACAGAAAAACTGTAGAGTTTAAAGTTGTTCAGAATTAAAAGGTGCATACAAAACTGTTTTTACATGTTTTATTAAGCTTTTGGTATACCCGCAAATTTAAAAATTAATTTCAACATTTCTGTTATTAGTAGCAATTCATAAAACAACAAAAGTCATGGCTATTGCTACTAATAACAGAAATGTTGAAATTTATTTTTAAATTTGCGGGTAAGTGGAGAAAATTAATCGTTACACTCCACAAACAAACGCGCTACCTTTTGTAGTTGTTCCTTTACTAAAACCGTTTCTCTTACAAAAGACTAGGGAACTGTGCCATTATCTATAGGAGGATTTTTCTGAAATGTTAAAGAAATGTGCTTCCTAAAAAGGTAAATTAAACGTACAAAAAATAGACTGTACTTCCGCAGCCTAAAAGGTACAGATTGAGATTTGTTATTTGTGATCCAATTCTTCCGAAATTTCAAGGGAAGATGCTATTAGATTACATTGAAGTTACGTCTTAAAAAATGAATTGTGAATGCACAGGACATTAATTTTTTATTTGTAAACCATTTTTCTCTGAAATTTTCACTGAAGATGATTGCTATAAAACCGAATTGTTAGCATACATCAGAAACTAAAGCCAAACTTCTTAGTTTTAGGAGGAAATGTGCTAGAAAAGAGAAGACTCTGGACAGAGGACAGATGGAGAGATTTTTAAAAGTAGCTCCAGAAGAAGAAATTATATGGGGAGGTCCAAATGCAGGCGGTCATCTTATGACCCTCAAACATCACGGTGGTTGAAAATCTCCTGCAGTGGCAGAAAGCTATGTGGAAGGCTCCGGTTTCAACAAATTAGAGATTGCGAAGAAAGTCCAAAGACTGCTCCTAAAGAGGTCACATCCGGATTCCCAACAAGTATCATAATATAATTGAGAAGGAAAACGGAATAGATAAATGGAACTCAATGATTATTAAATGGCATGTTACAAGTTCTCCATGTGGAAGACAAACATGACAATACGCAAAATTTATAAAAGACGATTTACGATAAACGTAGTCACAATAAAAGCGCTAGTTGGTAAAATGTACCTAGTTAATGCATGTCATATTACATTACTATTGAGAATCAATTAGCGATAAGTAAAATGTTATTATAATAGTGATGTACGTAATCTGAAGGAAACAGGGAGACTTTACGCTTCCTATCTTAGAGTGAAAATTACACACGTGATTGAATTACATAGCAGCTGACGACACAAAGCAACACGCTATCACATCCCTTAATTGCATTAGCGCCTGTGTATGGCATTAAAAGGTTCGGTATATCGAAGTCTATTGCATTCCAGTCTTTCATATTTTTTCTGCCCTTTTATTATAAGGTTGGGTTACTAATTAGATTAATTTGTCGTGGGTAATATAGGAAGTTGGAAGTTTGGCCCCTTCACGCCTAACTTTTCATCGGGAAAAAAGTCAATAGTGTTGCTATCAATTTTGAACATGAAAATTCAATTAAAAGCTCCCGGTCCCGTTCGATACTTTAATTAAATGCCTTTTAACATTTCTGTGTCACGAGTTCGCGATGATTTTTATATTAGTTGGGCTATTTTATGGAATAAAACGTGCTCTTCTTGTTGTATACCTTAATCGTAGGGATTACGACAATTAGTTTCATTATAATCGCGATTAGAATTACATTATTTAAATGCCCTAATCTGAAGAAATCTTGAAATATTCTTGAGTATGACCCAAAGTAAAAAAATGTTCCAAAACCCACTCGTGGGTATTGCCGCGTAACACAAAGTATTGAAACGATGCATCGTCATCGAAAGCACACAAAGTGTCGAATCTGCATATTGAAGTACGTCCACGTCCAGAGAAAGAGAGGGGTTAAATAAGTAAAATAATGTTTCAAACCAAACATAAGAAAGTTGTCTATGAGCAGTCTGTGCAATCACTGCGCATGCCCACATAATTTTTACCATGTGCGAAATGATTGCCTTTACTAGAAGCATCTGTGGTTATAATTTCAAAGAAATATCTCCATAAATATGAAAGTTGGCATTGCGCAGTCTGCGCAAAATATGGAGTTAAATGAAACTGATCGAAATGGGCAAATATAGACCATAACAGCTTTCAATTAGCGAAACCCCGAAGTCTCTAGGTGGCCCAAGGGCCGAGATCTCGATGGAACGGACGGAAGGACGGACGGACGGACGGAAACACGAGCACATAAGCTTTACCTCAACTTCGTTGTGTTACGCTAAAAAAACCATTGTAACATAACCGCGCCATTACGGTGCATTGAAGAGCGGGAAGGCAGGAGGACACGATGGAACCAAACCAGAAATGATCAAATGTCTGGGAGAAAATGGGCTTAGGTTGTTTCTAGCAATATGCACAAAAGTCTGGAAAGAAGGGAGGTGCCGAAAGACTAAAATGTGAGAGTGATAAGTCAAAAAAGAGTAATCACACTACTGAGCACGGCGGCGAAGATTTACGAAGCAGTCCTGAAAGAAATATCCGAACAGCAGCTCGAATAATCCCAAAGTGGATTCAAAAGGGATATAGTATTCAAGACCGCACCTTCACACTTAAACAAATTGCGAAGACACTTAAAAATAACGAAGAGAATTCGCAGATGACCTCGTAATCTTCGCACATAGCAAAATCGAACTGAAAAGGCACTCTTGCTTTAAGGGTTGCTACCTTAGGTAAAAAAGAAGTGGGCGAAACAACAAAAATGACTGTATATAAGACGATCTGTGTTGACATTTGGAAGCGAAACCTGGATTTTAACAGAGAAACTGAAAAGCAAAATACAGGCATTGGAAATGAAGTGTCTACGCAAAGTAAAGGGGATTACTAGGATGGACGAAATCCGAAACGAAGACATAAAGAACATAACACCGATTTTGAAAACAATTGAAAATAACCATCTAAAATGATTCGGACATGAGAGAATGAATCACAGAAAACAGGTACGACAGGCGTGGGAAGCAAAGGTGAGAGAAGACCGAGAGAAAACTGGGACGGAGCAGTGAATAATAGTTATTTTTCTGAAACTACAATCAAAATTAAATAAATTATCGAATGCAATAATGAAGTTTGGCACATAGCCATCTAGATGCGGGTATGTTTCAATTTTAATTGTCAATATTAAGATTAAAGCAGCAATTGTTTTTACATTCCTCACTAGAGAGGAAAATCACATTTTCTTCATCCTTTTTAGAGATGAAAGTAGTCGTTTCTAAAGTAATTTCAGAAAAAATTATTGAAAATTGAGGAAAAACCTGGCAACAAGCGAGAGCACTTGCAAAAAACAAGAAGATGAGTTGATTTTGTGTATCAATAATATGAAGTACGTATTTCTGTAACTTATGAACTGTAAAAAAGTTTACCCCTTACACCGAAAGGTAGGAAAGCTTTTTGACAGGGTTTTTGATAGTATATGCTTCAGTGTTATAGTATTGATATTATCACAGATTTATTTATTTATTTTTTTTATTTATTTTTTTATTTATTTAATTTATTTATTTATAATTATTCAGACAAGAAGTCAGACCCTCCTAGTGGGTCGTTGGATCATTCATTTTTGTTTTATTTTTAGTTTCGTTTTGCCAGGATTTTGTGCCTATCTGGCGGCCAGGGCCACCCTATACGAATTTTCATTCACTTCGGATTGTTTCACTGGGATACCTACTCCTCCCTGAGTAGCTGGTCAATTTGTTGTCATACACAAAGGGAAAAGCTATTCTAGTGCTAAAGTATATCTTTTTTTTTTATTGAAAAGTGCCCATCCAACTGTGAGAAAATTCAATTAAAGTGGAGGAAAAAATGAGAAATTGTCGAAAAGTTTTTTTTGTAAATTGCGAGTGCTTAACAAAAATATTCATCGGTCCGTTAAAAAATTATTTATGGTTAAAGTAAACTTATTCCATTTAACACGAAAACTTAATAAGCATAATTAGAACTTCAAGTGCGAGGAAAAAGCTGGAATTATTCTTCGGTAAATTTAGAAATATTAAATACCTCTTCTTTTCCGGACCGGCGTGCACTCACTCCTTACGGAAAATTAAATCTGTTCCATAAAAGTGATATAAAGTTTTTAAATAAAGATAATTGGATTCTTTTACCGTGAATTTACATTAACGCCATTATCTGAAAACATCGCGAATTACATCGGTCGTAATTTATTCGAAAATTTGAAACGTTATCCCTATACACGAATTTTAGCTTTGCATAAAAGGCTTTTCGCATTGAAACAGCAAAATAACGTTAGTCATTGTTTGATGCATTCCACCATTTCGGAGTGGAAAGTTGTTGCCGCATTTTAAAACAAGAGTTTGGTTTGAATTCCGCTTGTGCCTTTTAAATAAAGAAAAGCCAAAAACGAAGGAACTCGAGAGTTTGATAAAGCAAACAAAGCTTAAATGTTTCCCTTGGGTTATTGTTCGTGTAGACTCAGCTATAACCTTTACGTACACTAACGAGACAAGTTAAAACTAAGTACTTAAGGGCGTAAAGAAAATAGTCAACTCTTTACATCATGCAACATGGATCAAACTTTAACTGAAATCTCTTCGGAAGCTTAATGCAACTGTATCGAGCGTGCTTTAACTAATTGAAGTCGTGTCAGTGTAAGGAAATTTAAGCATCAATCAAGTTTTTCGCGAGGTGATTTTGTGGTTTAGCGATAAAAATCAATTATTGTTACCATTGCTTTTCAGTAACTTTTATCTTGAATAAGTATTTTTAGTTCTCTAATTTAAATTTAACGACGACAGTGCTGTGATGCTACTAAATTTCTTATCCTGGCGTAGGTGTGCTTTGACTTGAGTCAGGCGTGGTAAGAACCAAAACCTGAAAACCAATTGTGTATTTATATTATCCTTACTTCAGGTAGAGCAAGGATAAGAGGTTACGTATTTTGGTCCTATGGTGACCTCGACTAGAAGGGTACAGTAGGCGGATCCCTACTTGTGAAACGCTAAACACTAAAACACTTTCATGGTGGAATTCTAAATCACAACTGACTATCTATGAAGACAAATTAGTGCGCTTTGTGCCCCAGTCAGGGTACATTAAATGTCGTCAAAAATTCTTTCGTTTTTAATGTCCCCTTAATAATTTAAATTGAATTTAGACGCCTAATCTCGCATAGCATTACACTTAATCAAATTTGAGAAACGTTTTCCTCTCGATGAGACTCTCAAAAATATGGACAGCGCGCACAGTCCATTGCACTAAATTTAATAAGCACCTTAATCGCATTCGTTAGTTGTATTTCTGTGCCTCGGCAGCGATGAAACTTGTTTAATTTACACGGTTATCTCCGCTCGCTGGAATACTAAACGTGAAGAACGAGGAAATTATCGGGATTTATAAGATTTGGAAAATAGGGAATTATATATAAGAGAAACTCTGTTTATCGTCTAGTGATTTTTAAAGCTTAATTAAACGTTACTTGATCTTAATGATATTATTACATCTGTATAGAATTAAACGCGCGAGCTTTTAATTTATGTAAAACGAGACATTTCTCCTTCGGCATTTTTTCTTCGTCTTCCTCCGAATTTCAAGTAAAAAAAACACGACGTTACCCAGATTAGCATATATGATTTGATTTTCTCTAATTTATTCAGATAGAATTCAGGGGTGGTACGATAGGAATGATTGATATAACTTTGCGAATGCCCTAACTTTGTATTTGCTTAAAATTTTTATAAATTTAAACTGCGACTTCGACAGAATTGAAAAATTATGACAAATAAGGTGTTCGGGATTATAGAAAAAGGAGAAGTTCGAAATGTACCGCGAGAAAGAAGGGAGATGTGGCCGCCCGCAAACGGAAGGGAGAGAAAGGGTGATTGATGATTTCTGTAAATTTCTAGGGATGAAGCATTTTTCTGGGAACAGCCCGAAAGGTAAACATTTACTAATTGGAAAGATGTGTTTTACGGCGGTACAAATGGAAATGTCTGTTGAAACGCCAATTTGCCATACAGGAAAAATGAAAATGGGCAGAAGCTTTTTATATGTTTAGATTATACCAAAGATTTCAATTCAACAGAATTTAGTTTAACGTTTTAAGTAATAAAAAGGCGCATTTGTGCTTTCATTTTCGACCAACCAACGGCACTCAACAGCATTTAATCTTTATGGGTTCATTTCACTTTCCAAAAATTAAATAGCTGAAATTCGAGGATTACCTAATATCTATCGATGTACCTACTTAATGTGCAAATGGGGAATATGATGAAGACAAAACGAAAGAAACATGTACATTTGATAGATTCACTATGATATCTGAGCTTACGACTACTCTCACATTCGAATACTTTCAAAGGTATTCGAATACTATAAAAAGTATTCGAATACTTTGAAAAGTATTTCCTTAACTTACTTTGAAAAGTATTCGAATACAGTAAAAAGTATTCAAATACTTGTCACTCAAATACTATAAAAATTTAAAATAGTATACTAGATAAAAGTCTTAATACTACTTAAAAAATCAAGTTATACTTTGTATGGGGTTAGCATTTTTTATATTTGTATTGTTATATACAAATTTAAGGGGAGTAAAAGGACCTTTCTTATACCAGATATATCCTTAAGAATACGTGTACCAGTTTTCAAAGCGATCGTACGTCGTGCACATGATACGTACGCCTTTCTGAAATTAATCCTAGCGATTTTGGAACAGATCCATTTTTGACCATCCGTTTGTCTGTGTGCATGATAACTTGTTTAGAAACGTGCGATCGCTTTGAAAATTGGTACACATGGTTTTAAGGATATAAGAAAGGTCCCTATTGTTTTTAAGTTACGTAGACTATCCAGTCAAAAAGGTTCTCTCCAGGATCGTTCGGTATTCAGTTGTATAGGATTTTTATATTTGATTTTGTGACAATGGAAACTTTCCCTAAACATTCCTAAATTGTTCTCAAATATTTGAATAACTTAAAAGTACTGCCTTTTTTTGAGGCCGGAAAAAAAATGTCTGAGATCGAGATCGATCGAGAGTCCATAATTTCAAACAGTTCCAAGATTGGGCTACTAGTTCAAAAGTTACAGCCCTTTGAATTTTCTTTCGAAATTGGTTTCTAGTCCATAACTTTTGATTGAGAAGTTCGATCGAAAAAGTACGAATTGTTTTGGATTCTACGCACCAAAATTAATAAGAAAAAGTGTTTTCCCGAGAAATTTTGGTGTAGTCGATGTTTGGTAAAAAAAGAAGGTTATACACTGCCTTTTTTTGAGGCCCGTAAAAAAAATTGTCTCAGATCGATCCGGAAAAAAATTTTTCTTATAGAATGAGGCCTGTAGAATCCATAATTTCAAACAGTTCCAAGATTGGGCTACTAGTTCAAAAGTTACAGCCCTTTTGAATTTTTTTTCGAAATTGGTTTCTAGTCTATAACTTTTGATTGAGAAGTCTGATCGAAAAAGTACGAATTGTTTTGGATTCTACGCACCAAAATTAATCAGAAAAAGTGTTTTCCCGAGAAATTTTGGTGTAGTCGATTTTTGGTAAAAAAGGAAGGTTATACACTGCCTTTTTTTTAGCCCCGAAAAAAAAATTGTCTCAGATCGACCCGGAAAAAAATTTTCTTATAGAATGTGGCCTGTAGAATCCATAATTTCAAACAGTTCCAAGATTGGGCTACTAGTTCAAAAGTTACAGCCCTTTGAATTTTCTTTCGAAATTGGTTTCTAGTCTATAACTTTTGATTGAGAAGTCTGATCGTAAAAGTACGAATTGTTTTGGATTCTACGCACCAAAATTAATAAGAAAAAGTGTTTTCCCGAGACATTTTGGTGCAGTCGAGTTGTGGTAAAAAAAGAAGGTTATACACTACCTTTTTTTGAGGCCCGAAAAAAAAATTGTCTCAGATCGACCCGGAAAAAAATTTTTCTTATAGAATGTGGCTTGTAGAATCCATAATTTCAAACAGTTCCAAGATTGGGCTACTAGTTCAAAAGTTATAGCCCTTTCAATTTTATTTCTAAATTGGTTTCTAGTCTAACTTTTGATTGAGAAGTCTGATCGAAAAAGTACGAATTGTTTTGGATTCTACGCACCAAAATTAATAAGAAAAAGTGTTTTCCCGAGAATTTTGGTGCAGTCGATTTTTGGCAAAAAGGAAGGTAATACACTGCCTTTTTTTGAGGCGCGAAAAAAAAATTGTCTCAGATCGGCCCGGAAAAAATTTTTTCTTATAGAATGTGGCCTGTAGAATCCATAATTTCAAACAGTTCCAAGATTGGGCTACTAGTTCAAAAGTTATAGCCCTTTCAATTTTATTTCTAAATTGGTTTCTAGTCTAACTTTTGATTGAGAAGTCTGATCGAAAAAGTACGAATTGTTTTGGATTCTACGCACCAAAATTAATAAGAAAAAGTGTTTTCCCGAGAATTTTTGGTGTAGTCGATTTTTGGTAAAAAAGGAAGGTTATACACTGCCTTTTTTTGAGCCCCGAAAAAAAAATTGTCTCAGATCGGCCCGGAAAAAAAATTTTCTTATAGAATGTGGCCTGTAGAATCCATAATTTCAAACAGTTCCAAGATTGGGCTACTAGTTCAAAAGTTACGGCCCTTTGAATTTTTTTTCGAAATTGGTTTCTAGTCTATAACTTTTGATTGAGAAGTCTAATCGAAAAAGTACGAATTGTTTTGGATTCTACGCCCCAAAATTAATATGAAAAAGTGGTTTCGCAAGAAATTTTGGTGTAGTCGATTTTTGGTAAAAAATGGAAGGTTATACACTGCCTTTTTTTGAGCCCCGAAAAAAAATTGTCTCAGATCGACCGGAAAAAAATTTTTCTTATAGAATGTGCCCTGTAGAATCCATAATTTCAAACAGTTGAAGATTGGGCTATAGTTCAAAAGTTACAGCCCTTTGAATTTTCTTTCGAAATTGGTTTCTAGTCTATAACTTTTGATTGAGAAGTCTGATCGAAAAAGTACGAATTGTTTTGGATTCTACGCACCAAAATTAATAAGAAAAAGTGTTTTCCCGAGAAATTTTGGAGTAGTCGATTTTTGGTAAAAAGGGAAGGTTAAGTATTCAAATACTATGCGAAGTATTCGAATACTAAATATTTGTGAAAGTATTTGAGTTACAAATGCAAATACTGCTTCCATAAAAGTATTTAATTACAAAGTATTTGAATACTTTAAAGGATTTGAATACTAAAAAGTATTTACAAAATCGAATACTGCCCAGCTCTCGTATAGACGCTAGTAAACTTCCCGAATGTTAGAGGAATCTCTATAGAACATCCATTCTGAATGTATACAACATACATAGAATATCCTATTGAACATCTTTTGCATATTACAGGAATATTCCTGGTATATCCAGTTGTCAGTATACTAATATACATAGCATAGTCTGATGCATATACATGCATATACATAAGACATCCAAAACGTATATGCCATGTATTATGTGAAGTCTGCCAAACTTATATCCCATGCACATACATCGGACATTTGCGACATACTTTTCCACATTCTATGGATGTACAATATCCCACGTGGAATGTACATGGTATATGCAATGTATATAGGTCTGCTATGTGGGCTGGTGGTGACATCATATAAATGCGTTGTTTGTTTCGGGGCTGTGTAGTGTTCATGTACCGGGTGACCAATAACACTGTCCCTCTTTTGCAATAACCTGCTTTAACTTCTTAACGGCTTGACCGATTTTAACAAATTTGGTATCGTTGAAAATATAGTTAATTTAGTTGAATCCTTCTCCGCCGGGAGGCTAGTTTTGACACCATGACCCAAAATCCTAAAAAAATCAAATGAAATGATATGACTTTTTATTTATGGGAAAGTAGCCAAATAACATCCAAAGAGGCCAGTATAAACCGTTTTTCAACATCGGAAAGTTTTGTTTAATACAAGTTTTTACGTTAACAAATCTACATTTACAGAATATCTCTACAAAGTTCTAATAATAAACATAGCCATATTAAGGCGTCAGATGTACATGAGCACAAAACTAGATCAAACGTTTACCTAAGGTACATAGTACACAATTACAACATTTTCCGATATACCAGGGCTCAAAAATATTCAATAAGTTGCCTTCATATATTATAAATTTAGAGTCTATGAATAAATTCAAAAGCAAACTTAAATCGTGACTAAAACAAAAGTAGTTTTAGATGGGTTTTTTTTAAATGTAACCTGTTAATATAATTCCTCATTTTTTTATTTTTTTTTGTAAATATCTCCCAAGTTCACCTACTATTTTATTCTGAACATTGCAGCTTATTTATGTATATATTACGTACTCGAGTTTTTTTCCTCTACGCCTTATATGGCTTGGCTGTTTGCTTATTAATTTGTGTTAATGTTTGTAAATATACTTACCGTCATGTAAAACAGTTGAGGAATAATATTATTCTTAAAAGTATCTCTGTGAATAGGCCATGCCACATGGAATTTAAGGAACCAACCTTGCAATAATCTCCAGAAATTCCACTTTTAATGCATCATTCGGAAACTCTACTGCTGTAGTCACGCCTGTAGTTGTCCTGTAGTCCAGTTAGAATTTGTCAAGTTTTCCAGTAAACTACTGTGACGACTAGCATTATTCATAATAATTAGCGATGGTTCTTCTAAATTTGGTGGCAAATGGTCCCAGAACCACTTACTGTCCATTTTCTCATGGTAATGTGCATCATTTGTTTTTGTCACATAATAAAACCATTCTGTTTCCGGCATCTAAGACCACATACTTAAACAGTGTGTCTCTCGGGTTTAATTTTCCTTACCCTTGCTGCATTGTCGTCTTACCATAACTCCTATTGTTCCATTTTCAGATACCCACGTCTCACCCAAAGAGACACATTGGCGTCGAGTCTCAGATGGCATAATTTTTACATACGCATCTAAATAATGGACTCTTCATAGTACAATAATTGGGTAACTTCATTAACACTTTTCTTGGGTTACCTTTTTGATAGCGGGCACCAAAATTCGCAAGAACTTTTGAATCCATTAAATACGCCTTAGTTTGCTAATCTCTACTTGTGTGAAACCATCATCATCGCTATCGGGTTTGCCTTGTTTTTTAGGATTCTCTAGAGGTTTTCCCGATTCAGAAATTTGTGAAATAGAGGTCACTGTTCGCAGGGTAATATTTAATGCATCCGCAAATCTTTGTGAAATGAAACTTGTTAGGTATACGAATTCTTATATTACTAAAGTAACCACTCATCTCTCTTACTGCTCTGACTGGTAAAGATGGACCTCTTTCTCGCTCAGAATAAGGAATATGATTAGAAATAAATTGCTTACTTTTTCTTGGTAAACCCGATGGCATTTTTGGGTTACACAACTTTTGGCGTAGAATATCGCAGTGAGACATACGGAAGTTATGCGTCTATAATTGTTCGTTATGAAACCAACGGATTTTTTATCGGCTAATGTATCAAAACGCGATAAAATAATGAAAACAAAACAAATTTAACGTGTCACAATGTAAACGATTGACAGGTAACCTGAAAACAAATGAAAACTCCTTTTGAGTAAAGATTTTTGGTTTTATTTTTTAAATAACGCACAACTCTGCCTCAAGAACTTATATTTTACGAAACGCATTGATTAGTCTTGCATAAACATGTAATTTCAAAACGATTTTTTTAATTTTGTTAATACGTTGGCATTATAATATTCCCCAAAAAACAGAATTGGTGACTTGCGCGCGCTAAGGAAAATCCTTCTTTACTTGAACATGAACATGCAATCGAATGGCACCGCAATAATTTAAGTTTTATTGAGGGAGTAGAATCAAACCTATCAGACGTACCTAAATGATGGGACCTTCTCGCACTATCCGCCTTTAATCTGAAGTAGGTAAATATAATGGTGGTTAAGGGTTGAAGCTCGAAGGGCGCATAAAAGACTCGAGAGTTCGCCTTTAATTTGTGAATGAATGAGTAACAGTTGCACACTTGAATCTTCAATACAATTAAACAATTAAATCGTATTAAGCTTACGGACTGAGTACATTTTAGTGTCTTTGAGAAAAGAAGGCAGGTGGTTACGTATTTTCTCTGGTGATGAAGTCCTTTTGCATTTATTCGATCCTTAGAACCGCTGCAAGTAGAACATACAATTTAAAACAGAAACAGAGAACAAAATATTCGATTATAAATACAATAAATCAATAGACTATAAGGTAGTTATTACTAGCCAAGTGTTTTAGAAGCAACAGTAGTCGATGGGCAAAGATGTCATCATTGTTGAAATGGGTAATCGGACTCTCACACGTAAAGCTATGAATTTGATTGTATATGGTTTAAACTAATGGCAAAATTACAATAATTTTTCAAAACTAGATTTGTTTAGATAAAAACACAGAGGACTAAAATCTTCTTGGACTGGGTTTGGATCTGCCAAACTTTTGAATATAATTATTGCTTAAAACTGATGGATCAGTCTCTAATTAAAACATTGTTACATAAAAATGGAATCGTCAAATAATAGTACCTAAACGCAAAATATGCGCACGGTATAAAAGTTTACGATCTAGAAATTTCTTTTCTGATGGCGATTACATAAAGCATTGACACGAAATGCCGAGAAGTCGGCATGCAAGGAACAAAGAAAAAAAACCACGTCTTACGACAATCTGTCATTTAATGACAGCCTTCCGTTGACGCAACCGTGAAAATTAAAAAAATATTTTGTCCGTGAAGGTCTCCATTGAAACCTTCTTGCACGAATATTTACTATTGTTGAAAACAATTGTTAATTATACTCGTATAGAAACGGTGTGTATGTCAACATGACCGTCAAATATTCAAATTCGTTTTCGTTGGAAGTAAACGCAAACTTTTCCTTTACTGTTCATAGTGGCGATAGGGCTTGGGATCATTATGTGTGCAGTAATTACGCGATCAGCTTTATACATAGTAGCTATAGGTAAAATTAGCGCGTAAACTTTTTACTAATCAGCATCCCGTACAACATTTCTACTTATCTCATGAAAATTAAATGTAATGAACATCTATGACCATGATTTACAACGACCTATGATTAAAAATGCATTTAGTTCAACACGATGTAGAAGGGAGAGGGGTGTAGATGGTATTAGGTGACTACAACACCAAAAATTCGGAAAAGATTAAGAGAAGTATAGTTTTCACCAAATCGTGAACACCCCTCTTAACTGGTGCACAGACGAACAAAGACCAAGTCCACCCTGAGAATAAGAGTCATCGTTCTAAACTTATATTTCTGGCAAATAAGTCCCTTCGTAGACAGAACCTTCTGGTTCTATTTTTCAATTGTGTTCTTAGATTCGGTGTATAATGTACTCAATTTTCAGGAATACTGTGAATGGTATAAATAAAGTTGAGTTAAAGTGTAGCTTCATTCATGTCTGTGAAGTTGGCCTGGATAAAATAGCCCGGCAGCATCGCACCATGCTAGATCGTTAGTGCTTTGTTAGTGCTCGTTAGTGCCTCACAAGTTAACATAAGGGCTCAAACCGTTTTCTCAAAATAAAATTTTTTTTTGTTTGGGTCAACTTCACGTTTGCCCGGACAATGACTCCAATTTGCATCAAATTTTGTAGATCGTTAGTGCTTTGTTAGTGCTTATTAGTGCTTCATAATTCAACGTTAGGACTCAAACCGTTTTCTCATAATACCTTTTTTATTTGTTCGGGCTAACTTCACGTTTGCCCGGACAATGACTCCAATTTGCATCAAATTTTATAAATCGTTAGTGCTTTGTTAGTGCTTTCGAATTCAACGTTAGAACCCAAACCGCTTTCTTAAAATACATTTTCCTGTTGGGGACAAACTTCATTTTTGACGTAGTTCTTTTCACATTGGCATGCAGCGCGATTCATCTATACGTACCGTCACCGTTCCGTTACCGCACCGTCAACGAAACATAAAATATTCTCGTTTACAAATTTTGACGGGCCGGACGGTGACGTAACTGTGTAGTCTATAGCTACTATATACACCACAACTGACTCGTCCGCCATTTTGGAGCCCACTGACAATTGACGCTTGCAAAACACGTGCTTCTCATGACAGTAAGTTACCTTGGCAACATAACACAACATAACGATCAAACAACACAGCGTAATATCTTACAGACTGTCAGTGGGCTCCAAAATGGCGGACGAGTCTGCTTTCTTAATCAAGTGCTGTAGTGCAGCCTGAATATGTCTATAGCCTTAGACTAGAAAAGAGAGAGGACAGGTAATACTTTCAATAAAACTGTGACCATTTGTCACCAAGACATGCCTGCCAGTGTCGTAACATACAAACAGCATTGTTGGGTGATAAGAATTATTCCTTTTATAGGACGAAGACGAATGTATATAAAATTAATTAAAACAGCAGTAGAATTAATTATTTTGCTAATTGTAATAGTTGAGAATTATATATTCAAAATAATTCAAATTGGCCAATAGAAAGCCTTTAGAACGACGCGGTACACTCCGTGCTCCGAGAAAGTTCCATTAAGTGATTTCAAATGATGAAAACTATTAACAACATATTTTGCTACATATCATGTAAGGCAAGTACTGAATAAAAACGCAAAACGTAAAAATTATGAAAAAGACGGTTTGCTCTAAAATTTACCAAACAAATTTTTACCTTTGAAACGAAATTCCGCCGCTATGGCAATGGACTGCAAGACATTAGGACGCGGACATTGGACCGCAAGACTGTAGACCGCAAAGGGAATAGACCGCAAACGATAGGCCGTGGACATTAGGACGCAGACATTGAGACGCGGACAACGGGACGCGGATATTAGGATGCAGACTTTGGGACGCGGACATAGAGACGCGGACATTAGAACGCAAGCATCATGTAGATCACCATACAAAGCAGAGATTAGATCGCAGGTAGGACAATAAAAGGTATAACAAGTAAACCAATGTTATTTTACTTATTTCATCTGTGTATGCGCTCTAACGTGTAGTCCTAGCCTAGGATCTGTGTCCTAATGTTCGGCGGTGTTTTGCGCCCCCCCCTCCCCCCCGTTCGACAACGGGAGTTGGCACTGATCAGGCCACTTTGACCACTGCCACAACACTTTTCATTAATGGAGATACTCTTAGATTGTTTCAATTGTAATTATACTTGTATTTGCTTCTGTTGTTTTATATCGATATGTTATTAATTAGGTACACATTATCTATTTATGTTAGGTAAAATTATTTTGTAGAATTCTATATTTGGAGCATAAAATAGACTATAATTTCACTAATTCCTGAAATTATTACCTCTATTTTGCTCTTCACATTAACCATTTTAGTTTTGCATCTTTTCATCTTTATGTCTTTCTTGTATTGGGATACAAATGCCAATACCTTAATTTATTTAATCGTACGATATATTATGTATAGGTACAATTTAATTTATTGGAAAGGTACTGCTCGAGCAAAAGTGAAGTGGTGCTGCCAATGTGAAAAGAGCTACGTCCGAGTTTGTCCCCAACAGGAAAATGTATTTTAAGAAAGCGGTTTGGGATCTAACGTTGAATTCTAAAGCACTAACGAAGCACTAACGATTTATAAAATTTGATGCAAATTGGAGTCGTTGTCCGGGAAAACGTGAAGTTGGCTCGAATCAATAAAAAATGTATTCTGAGAAAACTGTTCGGGTCGTAACGTTAAATTATGAAGCACCAACAAGCACGGACCAAGCACTAACGATTTACAAATTGTGTGTTATGAGGCACTAACGAGCACTAACAAAGCACTAACGATCTAGCATGATGCGATGCTGCCGGGCTATTTTATCCAGGCCAACTTCACAGACATGCTTCATTCAGCATTTACGAAAGCTCTAATTCCTATAGTTGACTATTATAATGTCGGTGAAATTAAAGTTATAAGCAATGCTGGAGCACTGTACCCGGTATTTACCTTATAAATTAGGAAAACTGCAGGAAAACCGACTTGAGTAAAACTAAGTTCCTTAAAACCGAAATTTACAGTACATTCAGTATCAAAATGTTTCAAGAATTCAAGATATGAATATTTTTCAGGGAGCAGATTTTTTTATTATCGCTTTTGGAGTTTGCACAAAATGAGCATTGGAACTGTTCGGAGGCCTGCGTGAAGACAGCAACCAACCAAAGATACCGACCGTTTCTCCGAAGATGCCAGAATACCACAGAAATAAAAAAAAATTACGCCCACCTTTACAAACAAGCAATGCGCGAGAAGTTATCACTTTCTAGTTTGTGCCAAAAAATACTGCTATACATATCCAATAAACAGATGGAAATATAATTTCTTGCAACCCCTTGCGTCACATAGAAATCCACCCCCAATGTGTTTATAAATCAAATACGGCAAAACGCGGGTAGTTATCACTTTCTAGTTTGTGCAGAAAAATACTACTATACATATCCAATAAACAGATGCAAAAATAATTTCTTGCAACCCCTTGCGTCACATAGAAATCCACCCCCAATGTGTTTATAAATCGAATACGGCAAAACGCGGGTAGTTATCACTTTCTAGTTTGTGCAGAAAATACTGCTATACATATCCAATAAACAAATGCAAAAATAATTTCTTGCAACCCCTTGCGTCACATAGAAATCCACCCCAAATGTGTTTATAAATCGAATACGGCAAAACGCGGGTAGTTATCACTTTCTAGTTTGTGCAGAAAATACTGCTATACATATCCAATAAACAAAGGCAAAAATAATTTTTTGCAACCCCTTTCGTCACATAGTAATTCACCCCCAATGTGTTTATAAATCGAATACGGCAAAACGGGGGTAGTTATCACTTTCTAGTTTATACAGAAAATGCTGCTATACATATCCAATAAACAAATGCAAATATAATTTCTTGTAACCCCTTGCGTCACATAGAAATCCACTCCCAATGTTTTTATAAATCGAATACGGCAAAACGCGGGTATAGTTATCACTTTCTAGTTTTTGCAGAAAAATACTGCTATACATATCCAATAAACAAATGCAAAAATAATTTCTTGCAACCCCTTAGGTCACATAGAAATCCACCCCCAATGTGTTTATAAATCGAATACGGCAAAACGCAGGTAGTTATCACTTTCTAGTTTGTGCAAAAAATTACTGCAATACATATCCAATAAACAAATGCAAATATAATTTCTTGCAACCCCTTGCTTATAAATTGTTTATAAATTGAATACGGCAAAACGCGGGTAGTTATCACTTTCTAGTTTGTGCAGAAAAATACTGCTATACATATCCAATAAACAAATGCAAAAATAATTTCTTGGAACCCCTTGCGTCACATAGAAATCCACCCCCAATATGTTTATAAATCGCGTACGGCAACACGCGGGTAGTTATCACTTTCTAGTTGTTGCCAAAAAATACTGCTATCCATATTCAATAAACAAATGCAAAAATAATATAAAACATAGAAGTCTACCCTCAAAGTTTTTGTACACATAAAAAAAGTATTTTTTCCAAGAATTAGTACATGACCCTGTTTACATGATTGTATGCAGGAAAGAAACACATTCTGAAAAATTTATCGCATATCAAGTTCACTGTGTTTCAACCACGTTTCTGGAAAGACACAGTACATCAACTTTAAGGTCATCTAACACTCAAGAGCTTCCATCATATTTCTAATGCACTGGATATTTTGATGGATTTCAGTAAAAGTGGATGAAGAAGATTTCAGTGGTTGCTATGCTTTATAATTGATTTAGTTAATCTCTAAGCAGCACACTATGTTACTATGTCCACTGTGTTGGATGTCAACGTTGGTATTGTTGCGTGCCTATTTTATTTTGTAATTGTTCCATTCCTTAAAGCTTTGCTGTTATTCCATCAAACCTGAAACCGGTCGAACGGACACGAAATTGTTTATTACACGCGTGTGTTAACAATACGAATAAATGCATGACATATAGAGTGGTTCGCAAGTGCAATTTTTGGCAAGATACTTCATCTAATGTCATTCGTCGATTTATTCAGTGTGAGAACTGCAAGACTTTTCCACCCTGAAAAACGCATCCATTGTGTGCAAGATATTTGCAAGTGTTTGCCGCCGTCGTAGAAACCCCTTCCACCAAGGTGACTTCTGGTTCAGGCGAGTAGATCGAGAATTTTGACAAAATTATCTAAAAAACTGTCGAAATTTTCATTAGGATTAATTTGTGTCAATTATTGAATAACCTGAAAACTACGAGGTTTAGACATCAGGATGTCCCTTATGAAAATTGAAGACGATACAAAAGACTATCGAATAGCGAAATAAAGTAGTGGTAGTTCTGATAGAAAAAACATTGTTATGGCACTTTGAAGTTCGGAAAATTTACCATTTCATTGGCTACACCGACCTGTACTTAGCTGCTCATTATCAAAGTGTTACCCTTTACTCGGATTAACATGGTTGGTCAAATTCTTAATTTTAAAAAACAAGGTCGCTATACAATGCATAATAGTGAGGCTTGCTTATGGGGAACTATATAAAAATTAATAAGATGGCAACATTGACAATAAATAAGAAAGCGAATAGGTTTCAAGAGAGAGGTCTTTATATGTAATCTACAACTCAGTTGATACTTGCTGACCTCTGAGTTCCAAAGTCTCTTGGAATTAGTGTTAGCTTAGGCAGTATACTAAAATCTGCATACCAAGTTTCGTTGAATTCGTGAGTGTATTTTTTGGGTTATGGGTTTTGGTTTCACCCAGACAGATGGACGCCAACGGTATATTATATGTATGTAGGTACATACAAAGAAAAAAATGAGAGTTTCCTATAGGTACCAAAACTAAATTGGTGTCAACATAAAAAGAAAATTTCAATTTTACAGAGGCATTTAATTTTGTCAACGTATAAACAACGAATCAACGATCATGGGTATGTAGACGTAGTATGAAATCGTATTAACAGTTCTAATAGGGCAATTCACTCAACGATTGAAAAGAGAACAACATATCTCTATAAAATGAAAATAAGAACAACAAATGGGTTTATTACGCACAAAGTTTTCTTATTATCGGAGGTACGAACTCGGATAAATTATACCAATATGAACCACTTTTTCTGATATATCGATATCAGCGCCTACTTAGGAAAATGAGTGCAAGAATTATTTATGTCGCAGAAGAG
The DNA here is from genome assembly GCF_008802855.1 of Photinus pyralis. Lineage (NCBI taxonomy): Eukaryota > Metazoa > Arthropoda > Insecta > Coleoptera > Lampyridae > Photinus > Photinus pyralis. Next base: position 44,327,016 of record NW_022170403.1, read on the forward strand.
TGAATTTAACTTTTTCCCTTTGCGTTGAATAAAGGTTAATTTGCACCTTTGCATGTATAGTTATATTTAATTCATAAGCATAAGCCTCAAATTATAAATTTTAAGTCATACTTAAAATGATGTCATATTTTGATGTGGTCCATTTAAAATGGTACCTACGTAAGGAAATTGTGTAGGAATTGAAGAATTTTAATATAAATGGGAAAACTTTAATTGTTTAAGTGTCTTATATAGAAGTATTTTTCCTTTTTCCTGAAAGTACTTATCGTAATTGAGAAAGCACAACACAGAAAGTGAAAGTATATTTTCAATTAAGGAAATAAAGCGTCTACAAGAATTGATATTACTGGCCAAAATTGATGGAACCGTTAACAAAATTACACGACGGCACGTGGAAACAAAAATTGGAAATTCTATTATTCCCAATAACTCGAAATTGAATATTGACATTAAATCATATTTACTGCACTTTTTGATATATTTCCACTTTATTTGTAGTGTATAGTATAAGCGTTTCATTGATTTCGTTTTTTGTACAGCAATCTACTCGGTTCACCGAAAATAGAATAGGTGGTTGTACTTTATATATACATGTTTCTTTTAGAAATCTGTCCCAACTGAAGCGCATGCATTAAACTATTGATTAAGGTTGCTCCTTCCCCTAGTCTACGGAATTGAAAGAGCGGTGACACCCTACATTAAGAACTACCAGTTTTAGTAACAGCATGCGCAATATGCCCCAATAGCAAAATAGCGATGAGGGTTAGAAAAAGTTACGACCGGAAGTACAGTAAGCTTTTTGATCTTAGTGCTTCCGTCAAAATGAAAGTCTACCATCAAATTTTATGCTGCATGTACATTATTTCATTTTATATTTATTCATATGTAAAAATAGTTTAAGTATTTGAGTGGTAAATTTTAACGAAAGCTATTCGTATTCTTTGTTACCAAACTCATTTGCCTTTAGTTTGACTTTAAGACGTCAGCAACTATCAATTTTTAGCCACATATTAAATGTTCCTATACGGTTTACTACATGTTGCAGTGGCACCTTCTTCAACTTATCTCAAATCTGTCATCTGGGATTGATTCCTTCCAATTAGGAATAATGCCAGCATAACAAAATATTCCCAATTGACTGCATAAACGACGTACACACTTATCTTAAAACAATTGTATCAAATCAAAATTCGGTGATCATAATATAATGTTTCTGATATAATTCTTTGTAAATCCGCACCTGAATATTCGTACATCGGCTTGGAACGTTCGTTTAGTTAATCTGTTAAAAATTTAAATAAATTCAACATATTATCAGGTACTGCAAGTGCTGTTTTAGGGATGTTACCAGCGCGTTACCTACTGGCAGAAGTAAAGCTTTTCACAAGTCATAACAAAATATTAGTGCCGGTTGTACCAACGCTTTAGTTAACGTTGATTTAAGGGTAAAACGTAGATCAAACTGCAATGTCGTTGGACCAACCAGATTTTTCCGCCCTACTAACGCAATTGGAACTCTTTCTTGATGTAGCTTTATCTATTCCACTAGTGTCCACAATTCGAGTAAAGCTCCTTAATTGCCGTGCCGTGGCATAGCTCAAGGTTTGAACCGCGGTCCAGTATTGTTTTTGACTCAAATGCTCTATGCTGATAATTTAAAAATATGGAAAAGAATATTTTCTGGTAGAATGTACTTTAACGAGATTTAAACAATTTATGGACTTCACTAGAAATACTATACTGACACTAATTACAAATACAAGTGAGTGGTATAGAACTCGAAAGAAAATCGGAAATAGCAGATCTCAGCGTTCTCTTTGATAGTATGCTAAAATACCAGTGGCGGATTTACAAATTCGGTACTCTACTTCGAAATTAGGTACATATATAATTACAATTATTCTAACAATGAAATTGCAACTTTGATTTGTGTTCTATCGTCTTCATTAAAACAGTTTTTCCCCTTATTAGCATGATTATTGTAAACTAGGCCCTAGTTTCTAGATTATTTTTATATCCCAAGATTTAGCGAAAATTACACGATAAATTTATTATTTATAACTTCTGAGCTAAAAAAAAGCTCTATCATGTACTGATTGTAATATAAGGTGCAGTGTATTCTTCACAAATTCTTACACCAATAGTGTTCCTATTGGAGCTTACACAAAACTACTAATTCTAATATTGGATCGCCATTGGAATATTTTAAAAATTCATGATCTCAAAAGTATATTTTACAGAGCGTTTAGTAACGACTGTAATACAGTACCAAAATATTGAGATCTTTGTTAATTTTTAACACTCGTTTTCTTTATTTATACAGGGTAAAGTTTTCAGCTTCCTAACTGGAGCTAGGTGGCTATTACGATCACCGCTTTTTGGACAAGTAAATTTCATCAAATGTCATCATTTTAAGCAACTTTTAGAGAATAAAATTTTCGTTCCGATATAACGGATTTGTTCAAATTTTGGATCTGTGTATTAAGCAGACGGAAACGAAAAACAACGGACTGGATTTTGAAAAAAAATGTTGGATCGCCGTAAAGGCCGCGAACGTTATCTTTCAAATAGCAACGCAAAATTTCAGTTAAACTATTCGAAACATTTTCTTGTTCTGTGTACAACTGGTAGGTTTTGTTTAAAAAAAACGGAGTTATTTAACACATTTTTTTTCGATAAGACGTCATTTTGATTTCGTTAAAATCTTGGCAGGGTTCATTAGACATAAAGGATGTAAAGACTGTTAAAAAGGTTTTTTTTTAATATCTGGGTTGAGCTAGGAAGCTGTTCTGTCAAGAATTTGGCACTTGATTTTCAATTTCACTATGAGGATCTCGTAAACCGTAAGAGAAACAAAGTCGCTTAAGTAGGCAAAGTTATGGATAACTTTATGCTAATTAATCTTCCGTTTCAAAATTCCTCGTAGCTCTAACAAGTTAAAAAGTAATCGTAAACGATTTACATAAAGCGCATTTCCACTTGCATTCATTTCCCATTTGTAAAATGCAACTTCTATTAAAATCGTAAAAATCCGGCCACAAATATGAAAGATAGCGTTGCACATGGGCAATCCATTTTTGACGTGCTACTTCAATTTCAGTTTATGAGAAGAATTTCATTTCAATACTTTTCTAAATAAGAAAGTTGGAACTGCGCATGCGCAAACCTAAATTTTGAAACTAATGTTAGATTTTCCTTTGTTCCAAGCGCCTAAGTATCAAATTTCACTTAAATGCTTCCATAGATAAAAAAGTTGGCACTGCGCATGCGCAAAATAAAATTTTGAAACTGGCGCTAGATTTTCCTTTATTCCAAGTGCCTATGTATCAAATTTCATTTAAATTCTTCCATAAATAAAAAGTTGGCACTGCGCATGCGCAAAACCAAATTTTGAAATTGGCGTTTGATTTTCCTTTATTCCAAGTGCCTATGTATCAAATTTCATTCAAATACTTTTATAAGTAAAAAAGTTTGCAATTCGGTTTATAAATGGTCGAGATGCGAAAAGGGCACTGTGAATTTTGAATCGATTCGATTCAACTTTTGGCATTGCGTATTATATGGCTAAAGCTATGCCCATATTGAATTTCATGCAATTCAGTTCATAACTAACGGAGATGTAAAAGCGATCGAACATTTCTAAACAAAGTTATCGTTCACACGGACAGATAGATGGACAGACAGACAAAGGAACAGACGGACAAACCAACAGGCAGACGACAGATAGCAATGCAAAGCTATAAACGATCTCTAGGATCGTTAATAAACGGCAAAAGTGTAAAATTATGGAACATGTAAAAAACGGTTTTTTGTTTTTTTACAATAACTTTTTTTGTAAGCGGTACAGAAAAAATTCCTTCCTTGGTACAAGACTCGACACCATAACGAACCAAATAGCGAAAAAGTAGAACAATAGCTCTTAAGATAAAGAACTAGTAGCGTCGCAAAACGAGCGGACGGACGGACGGACAAAGTGGCCACAATAGCGCATTTTTTTTAAATTTTTGTGGAAATGCGCTAAAAACGCTTAAAAGTAAAAAAAAATGTAATTTAAAATTCAAGTAAAAATACCTTCTATGTCTTGTGTTTTTTCAATATTTTTAAAAACAAGTGGCATATCTTCCAAAATCTAATTAGTCGCATTTTTAAAAACGGCGTGTTTTTTTAGAAAACTGAGTGAAGAATCTCAGAACCAAAACCCAATACTCCTACGAATAAAAGTTTTTCCTGTAGGAACATGGAAATTGGGACTTCATAGGGTGTCAAGTACAAATTATAATAGAGTAGTCAAAGTATCAAAATGTGCAACAGTTCCACATTTGGGTAGACTTTTCATCTTGTATTCCTTTTGAAATATCAATACAAATATAACAATACATAACTAAGCAGTAATTGGCGCTTTAGCGAGATCCACTGCGGCGTAGCTGCCAAAACCAAGCTTATGACCTATCTGGGAAGGGGACTGATATGTGGTATGAAGTTCGCTGGGTCTACTTGGTCGGAATAAATGTTTGCTTTGGTCCCCTCTAACACCACATTTTTTTGACATACTTAATATTTACACTCTGTATATCAGCATTGAATAATAAATCTGAATAGAAGGTCAGTGAGATAGGAGAAAAGGTGGCCAGTATTCATTATCTAGAATGTGCTGGTATCGTACGGCAAGTAACAAAACGTGATTAAAGGAAACTCTTTAACATTTTTTAATTCATACAATATAGCCGAGATACTCACTTCAACATGAGTAGAGAGGTGAGAGAGAATGTTTTGACTACGGTGACATCATGCCATTGATAAACTTACGCACGTCGGTAACTGGATACCTTTGATACAACGATCGTCTAAATATAGTTTTCAGATGAATATCCGACTTAATGTTTTAACAAGTTATAAGTTCTTAATTCAATAATAATAACAGCGTTGTTGCAGAACGTAAAAAGTCAATTATTGGATACAAGATAATTAGACAACAATATGCTATGATAATATGATAAAGGGTCCGTTCACTTAGCCAAAAATGAACTAATTTTTTTTACGTATTGTGCCTCAATAATCATTTGTGCTCAATAGTGCATTTATGCGCACCGTTTGTGCCTTTTTGGTTTTGGAGATAATAGGACAAATCAAATGGGGGCAACTTAAATCGTTATTTTACATACGAAATTAGATCATTCACTATAGTAGTAGGCGAGAGACGCTTTGTAACCCCAAGGCCCATTCTCCAAACGAGTACCTATAACTTTTGTTTGAAAAGTTATTTTAAAATTTTGTTCCTTAACTCATCCAGTATGTACACAACCAATTTCGTGGAATTCTCTCCATTATCGTTGTCCGGCCAAGAATTGCAGTGGAACTTTTTTTTCGAATTTTCAAAAACTAATTCCAGATTCGTGATTTTTATGTTCAAAAACCGCCAGGCACCAAATTTCGTCGAAGCAGGGGTGCGCCCTTCCGTGATAGGAAATTTGAAATTTTTTTTCAAAATCGGAAAGGGCATACCCGAAAACCTAATTAAAAACGTGTCACTTATCATTGTAACTGTTGTGTAGTGATTGTTTCAGGTACGGTGAAAATTTTTTTGCGGTTTTAGGTCACTAAGTAGGTCTATTTTAAGAATCCGCCCAAAAATGTCTGCAAAAAATACAAAAATTAAATTTTTTAAAAATATGGGCATGTAGCACATCGATTTTAGGGTTTTGAAGTTTTCTGAATTTAAATTTTTAGTTAAAAATGTTTTTGGGGGCGTTTTGGAGGAGTGGGGGGTGTTTTTAAGGGGTGGGTTTTTATATTTTTTCAATATTAACGTGTCGTACATCGATTTATATGTTTTTATGGATAAGGATCCCGAATTCCATATCAAAATGGAGGTACAGCAAGTTATTCAATGTTAAAAAAGTAGAACGACGCCGACAGACGGCCCGAAAATAACATAAAACGCGCGGTACGCCTCGCCCGCGCTGCACGACATCATTTTAATAAAAAGATAATAATTTTGACGCTATCTTGTATATCTTTCTAGGATTTATTCAAAAATCATACTTTGACATCAAAATTGTAATCTCCACCCCAAGAAACCTATAAAAAGACGTATTGCACTTGTTATAATTATTATCTTTTTATTAAAATGATGTCGTGCAGCGCGGGCGAGGCGTACCGTGCGTTTTATGTTATTTTCGGGCCGTCTGTCGGCGTCGTTCTACTTTTTTAACATTGAATAACTTGCTGTACCTCCATTTTGATATGGAATTCGGGATCCTTATCCATAAAAACATATAAATCGATGTACGACAAGTTAATATTGAAAAAATATAAAAACCAACCCCTTAAAAACACCACCCCAATCCGCCAAAACACCCCCAAAAATATTTTTAACTAAAAATTTAAATTCAGAAGGCTTAAAAACCCTAAAATCGACGTGTTATATGCCCATATTTTTTAAAACTTTAATTTTTGTATTTTTTTGGCCGCCATCTTGAATTTCTCAAAATGCTCAAGGGTGTCAAGGTGGCATTCTCAAAGTAGACATCCTTACGAACAAAAACCGTCAAAAAATCTTCACTGTACCTCACTTCCAGGTTAAGCCAAAAATCCCAGTTTGGCATCCAGACTATTAGGGAAGCGATTGAAGAATGAAAGGACACGGTTCATTTTTGGGCTAATGGGGGGCTAAGTGAACGGACCCTATGATGTATGTTCTCTTGATTTATTTTTTGACGGTAAAAAACATTCCATTGAATGCGATTGACGACTGCGTCTTTTCTCTTGCTATGGAAATTCATAATAGCTTTGAAATTTCTTATTCGATCCGTAAACTCGAGAACTTAAGAGGCCGTTCTCTGCATACGACTAGGAAAGCGCTTCAATAGAAATTATATGGGTCGAATAGCGTGTCTAGGTGTGGGACTTAGTATAACATTTTGAGTAAATTGGATTCTATACCGTGTTGTTAGGTGCCGATGTAAAGATAAAGGACACATCTATGCCTCTATTGTAACAGATTTTTGATTTAATACTCGAATTTTGCATAAATAATTGTAGAAGTACTTGATATTTATGGTATTTTCAGGTGCCGTAATTATTAATATTTAAAAAATATCAAAAATATGTTGCAAGAGAGACGTAGAAAAAGGTTTAGTAGCAAACGTGCCGGCATGGCGTTTTCGAGTCTTCGTTTCGTAAAAGTGCAATACAATTTCTTTCATGAAGCCGATTTAAAAAACCTTTCGTTTCACATCATAATAGATTATATTGCACTTCTCTCATTTGAATTTTAAAGTTGTTCTTTAAAGTAGTACTTAATTCCAAATTTTGTCTCAAAAACATGTTATTTGTGCATTTATATACGGAAACAGCAATTAAACAATATCTGTAAATGCTCGCCCAACTGAGACTGACAGTATTGCATATTCTGAAATATCCCAAAACATTGTCTATAGGTACAATAATAGTAAAGTTTAATTTCGATCTTAAAGTCTACATAAGGTAAGATCGTTGGAATCAAGATTTACTTGTAAGTTGATAACTTTGACGTCATTTCCTAAAGAGGTGTGCAAATAATAACATGTATTACGTAAGCATAAGTTTGTAAATACAGAGATAATATTGCAATACGATCTTCACCTGCTGTTATAACTCCCACGCAGTCTACGAGATAAGTACGCGAAAGTAGCGTCATCTAAAGAAATCTAATCACTTTGATTCAGTTGAGTAGGTGGTATAAAACCTCGATTAAAATTTAGTTACTTTTAATAAGCGGAGTTTGTCCCAGAGGGCAACCTACGGAGAAACTCCGTTAAAGTGGACCCTTCAAAAAGCATTGCGTTGTCTTTCTATTCAGATTTATTATTCAATGATATCAGTCACTATACACAGCGGTCCAATAAAGCCAATCTATATAAATAAAAATGAATGTTTGTATGTCACTTATGCCTTCTTAAACGGTTCATCTGATTGCAATGAAACTTTGAATTAAACCCGCACAGGATTCTGATTTAGTAATAAATAATAGTATAAGCTATACTGAAGAGAATATCTTCAAATATCTACAGGATCTCCTTGGATATCCATTGAAATCTTTAAATATGTGGGGACATCCTCGAATATCTACTACCGTGCACCCTGGAAATCTACTGTGATTTCCCCCTTGGTTGACTTATCAATCGCAAGTTGTCAAAATACCAACCTCCAAAGTAAGAACCAGTAGGTGTACACAACCTCCATTTACTTTGATACATTCCAGGTACAGCAGGGCTAGTCATACGAAGATTAAGAAATGTTCCGGCACCAGGTTGAAGACAGGGTACTTGAACCGGTTCTGCTCCTAAACTGACGCCAGAGGCACATCTTAGATGACAACCTAAGGGCCACACTTCCGCTCCATTATTTAATACATGCCAAACTTTTCTGAAGCTGAAATACAATAGAAAATTCCAAGAACTCTCTTATTTTGTTCGTGATCTTACCTCACACATGGTTCAACACTTTCACTCTCATTAGCCACGGGATCAGATACTAGCGCCATAGAAGGTAGTTTTGCCGGAGATTCGATATCAAAATAAGAACAAACTGCGGCCTGTAAATTCCTAAAAGGATACACATTAACTAAGGCACATTATGAGAAATTTAAAACTACCAATTATTCATATCTAAAAAAAATGCCGCTGTTGAGTGGTTCATTTGGCTCCCTAAGAGTTTTTGTAATTGTTGCACAAGCTCTTCTTTATCTGTAGTGCCCATACAACTAAATTGTTGTAATAAGGACTGTTCTATTTCTAAACTTCCAGGCCCTTCAGATTGACTGTTATCCACGTCCATTTTAATATAGTTTGTCCTAAAAAGTATACTTGATTTGTTGATAACTGATCAGTTTGATAATCACCTTTGGTTCAATAGTAAAATCACAACAAATTAATGCATGTCTGTAATTAATGAGCTAAAAGTAAATATTTTCAATGTCAGATTAACCTATATTTTACAATTTGATTGACCTTCCTCTAGTTTACATCAAAACTACCAGTAGGAATTTCAAAAATGGTACAAATAAAATTTCATTTTGAAAAATTGTTACAAATGATTAAAATTTGATCTACAACACAAAGAGATACTTTGTATTTAGTAACCAAAAATTGACAGACGTACCTAATCGCATACACACATCTGATCCTTTGACAATTGTGAACCTTCCACAAATCAGAAAAGCAATCCAATCCGAATAATATTTAAAAGCAATAACGCGTGTACCTTTAGATGATTTGCAATATTTTACAACAAAACTAACATGACAAAGCACTGAATAAACATACTATTAATCAACAGGAGCAATAATTCCATACGATAAACAAATGGATATATAGACAACCAATCATACACAACTGTGCATCTTGAAGTGCGTTGACTAAGCACTGCTGGTTTACCTATCTATAGGGTGGTTCATTATTCGCTGTATTTTTATTCAGGCCGATCCGGAAGCACGGGATTAAAAATACTGGCCATTTTCCAAACAAGCTACTGATAACATGCTCTTAAAACATAATTATGAAAAGAATCTTCCGTGAGTCCAATATGAGGAATCAACCAATAGATACCTATCATTATTCATTACTCGTTTTATAGTTTAGCAAGTTCAATGCCCACATTATCATTCCAGAGCTTTCATTTCGATTATTAGAAGTTTGGAAATTTCATTTTAGACTTTGGGAAAACAGTATAGCTACCAAAACAGTTTGAAAAGTTTCAGTTTCAGTTTAAAGTATTTAAACATTTTGAACGTTGTTTTTGATTTTAATAGTGTTTAAATAACGGGCGATCAAAAATGAGTTGGTGGCAGTCGCGAGTCGCCTTTGGAAGTTCAAGTTTCCCATGTCAACATTTTGATCGCATAGTAGGTACTTTACAGAGTATTGAAATTGTATTGAAACCTTAATAAATATTTGAATACGCAAAGTATCCGAATAGGTACTAAAGATCTGTAAAGTATTGTATTTGAGTTAAAAATGCAAGTGCTGCTTCCATAAAAGTCTTTGTTTACAGAGCGTTGAATACTTTAAAGTAATTGAATAGGTACTAAAAAGTTTTTACAACACCGAATCCTTGCCCAGCTCTGGACACTTGCTTCTAAAATTCATAAACAGTTGGCTTGTCTTAGATCGAATGAAAGTTGAATATCTAATTCATAGGTACCTATAACCAAAATAGCTGACGGAAATGAGAAAAATTACTTTATACTTTGATTAATGATATTAAAAGGAAGTTGTAGTGGTCTGGCTACTAAAAAATATAACAAAGCCTATAATCTTGCTTCTAAAATTCATTGAACATCGACCGCCAAATAAATATTTCTGAAAGGGTATGGCCTGAAGAGTTGAAAAAGGTAAGCAAAATTGCGATGTTTTGCGTTAATTAGATAGGTAGACATACAGTAAACAAACTAAGAAAATTTAGCAAAACCTGCCTTGTCTCTGAAATTAATCAAAAGTCGATGTGCCTTTAGATCGGTTGAAAAATAAACGTTTCTAAAGGATTACGAGAAATTACGCTAGGTACTTTAATTGTATATTAATAGATACCAGTGGACAAAACTATCAGAAGGTATAAAAAAGACATAGCCTTCCTTTAAATTCGTTGAAATTGAAACTGGACAAATTATCTTAATCAGCCCACATGTGATGAATACAAAATGGAAAAAATCTATGCCCCCTTACTGGGGCTACAGTTACAATGCCACTTAAAATATTTCATTTGCTCAACGAACTTTTATAGCAATACAGAAATCCAAATCAATATTTAACAACAATATCAGTTTGCATTTATATCTAACTAAGAAAAGGGGGTGCAAAACTTAAATTTAGGGGTAGATGCGCTTGCGTCGTTGAAAGTTTAACTTCAATAAGAAGTTTCCCCATGACCAAAATGCGCCAGTTTAAACTATGCATTCCTTTTAATAATTTCAGAAGTGTGTCAATAAAGTTGGTGATGCGCACATTATTATCAAAGCAATGCGTCATTGGTAAGTGCTTCTATAAATTAAATTTTTGCGGGAAACGCGCTGACAACTTCTGATTTCGTACGTCTTTTGTTCAGAAAGCTGTCATTTGAATACAAAAATTAATTCGCGGCAGCCGTTCTTCTTAAATTAAACATCTTCATGAGTCATTTAATTGTTAGAGACCGAAACTTTCAACCGGCGCAGTTTTACAATAAACGAAACGGCGTTACTATAAAATGGAAGGAATTTAACGCAAATGGTGAAAATTCCACATTTACGCGTTCGACGCTTCCGTCGCGTATTCAAAAGACAGCCATTACCCAAAGGAACCATCCTTCACCTCGTACTAGTGCTATTAAAAGAAAAAATGTGGATCAGTTTAACAAAGAGGTACCTAGTGCTATTATTTCTTCAAGTTTTGACATTGCGGTGAAGGGTGAATACCACGTTATAATTTTAGGTAGTCCTTTTAAACGGCCGTTGGGATACCTCGAATGAAATTCCGCACATTGTCGCTGAAATGCATAATGTAAATATGGAAGAGTTAGAGGTGATTCAAAACACTTGGGCTAAAAAGTTTGCGAAATCACCTGAAAATATTGATATGACGTCGTGCATAGCGGCCAGTCCCAGAGGGTCGGATAGCGGCATCGAAGGAGACTGTTCCGATGGGAATTTATCTTGGCTCTTGAACTACAGAATTCACGAATTACCACCGGTACCAGGTATTTTACTTTCAATTTATGCAAAATTTGGTCACAAGTCACTGCGAACAACCACCCTCTACCGCACGTTTATTTAGAAACAAGTTCGTTTGTTTAGACACTTATTTACATCTTCACCTGTTTTAACTACCTACAATCACCTAGTAATCATTTTAGTACATAACGGTTGCAAATTAAATGTTGCTTGATTTTTTGTACGCTGAGATTCTTCTTTTCCACCAGATTGTACAACAACGGAACAGTATACTTTGTCAAGTGGATTGGAAAATGGCAAAGATGGCCAAGTGTACATTTCTGAAACAATGTCCAAGCAGTACTTCGACCAACAAAATGTAAGTAAAAGTTTGATATGTGACTTTCATGTAAACATTGCACATTAATTTTTCGATAAAAGCAAAACCTTAAACAATAAATCTTTTTTCGCGATAAAGCGTACGAGGTGTTTTATAACAATATAACAGCAGGTTGTTCGAGTCCCAAAGGAGAGATGTTAAATCACTTCCATTCTCTTCAAAAATTTACCCAAAGGTGTGACAAGCTTACTACTTGTAAACGCATCTCTCGAATATCTCCGCTCAAATCAATTGCAAATTGACGAAACTTGAACAATACTAAGACAATGGCCCATATGAATAAAAGGGAATATATGCTTATACTTACAAAATTCAAAGTAAATACTCGTAAGCGCTGCACTGCTCAGCAGTGCTGCTAAGTCGCCCATCAGTGTGAAGGGGCACTTACGAGTATTTACTTTAAATTTTGGAAGTATAAGCATATGCCCCCTTTTATTCATATGGGCCAATATTGCACAGTAGGTAAGTCTCCGCCTCTCAACATACAATCATTTAAGCTTATTCCCTCGTAACGTGATGCAGCACCGAAGACAGGTCGTATTTTGCCTGGGTTCATAGGGTTGACAACCGGAAAATGCAGTAGATACCAGATTTTGCCTTCTTGTGCATGACAATTACTGGTAACGGCATACCCTTTGCGGAAAAGATCCTGCTGCAAAGGTGTGATCTTTGTCCATCTGTTGCTCCAAGTGACGTAATCGTCGCAAGGGAAGTGCTTTGTTCTTTGGCGACAGACAAGTATCTCAACGATTAGCCTTCTTTTTAGTAATTTGTTTCATTAGTTCGTTTGAACATAATTTTGACAAGAGCTTGAGACCAAGAGACTCGACGGAAAAATATTCTTTGGCCATGCGATGAAACTCTGCGTCACAATCGTAAGTGTGGTATAGAAAAATTGGGTCGACGCCGACGCGGTCACGTTCTAGGCCGGAATTTCATGAATATCCCAACCAACATACGAGAGAGTACAGAGGTATTTGAACCAGCTTCAATAACATCTCGTGTCACGATCAAGTGGGCATTGTTCGCTCCGATGATGATCATTGGTTGTACGCAGTCCAGGCTAATAGCGGTACCAGAGGCGTTTTTGAAAACTTACCCAAAGTTGAGCGCCACCCAGTCTGTATTATCGACTCTCGCTGTATGAATGTGAGAAGCTACAAGGGAAAGTAATCATCCAAAATGACGAAAGAAGTATTGGTTTATTATAATTAGTATCAGATAAAATCACACAAAAATTAGTGAACGTTCTTCACCCTTCCCGTAAATACGAAATATTCTCAAGTATAAACAGTACCAGTTTACAAACCCCGCTTGATAAAATACCCCGTTTATACTCCCCCACACGATAATGCTCGAATATAAATAATTAGGAAGGAGTAAAGAGAAATTTTTGTAAACACGTTTATTTAGTTTCTGGTGCGGCTATCACTTTCCACCATTGGTCATCTTCAGGCCGAGCGCCCGGCATCATCTTCTTTGGCAGGTTTCAAACTTCGTGTCTTGTCTACCGTGGTTTCAATAATCAAGTTCGACTTACATTTTCAATGATTCGTTTAACATTCTTCGGACTACAAAGCTAGGCAATATCTGATTGTTTCCCCTCGGAAAGATTTCTGCAACCGTTGAATGTTTCCAGAGTCTGTGAAACCGATAGATTTTGTAGACCCGCCAAAGTGACTGAAGAAAGTAGGTCATTATTCTACATTTTCAGAAAAGTCAGGCAAAGCTGAATCCGATGAAACATTATTTGATGATTCCGGGGCTGTAGCAAGTGAAATCGAGTGTTTCGGCTGATCTGGCAATTTAGTCCATGGGCCAGTCAACATGACGGTATAATTTGGGGGTACCAATTTTCCTTTTTACAGTGGTTATACAGGTTTATTAGGATACCAAAAAACCATGATTGCCATCTCAAAGCGGTAGCTAATAGAAATGGCGGTCAATCAAAGATGGCGGATGTTGAGTTTTATAAAATTAACTAACTGGAATTATTCATCCAATTTGATTATTCTTTTTTTGTAAAGCCCGCTTGACATGGAGCAATAAAAATTGCAATTGCATGCAAGTTGCAAGAAAAATTGCGAAAGGCATCGCAGTTCAAAGCCAGCTGATCAATTGCTGCAAGAGACTTGCATGCAATTTTTATAGGACCGGTGCTATTTTTCTTGCATGAATCGTGCAATTCTAGGGATAAATCTAGTTGTTTTTGTGTCACCAACCTAGTAAAATACAGCGGCGGCAACTATGATGCTGAGAGACGCACTCATTACTTGTTTTTATTAATCTTATTTATTCTTGTAATTTTCATGTTTCTTCAAGCAATCAAAATTTAATTTTCATTTGAGGTTAACTACTTTGTTGACAAATCCATATGTTTCTTCTGTTGGCAGACATGTGGCAATTGAAATAGAATTGCACCATGTCAAATACCATGCAATGCTTATTGCATGCAAGAATTTGACCTTGCAATTTCTTTCTGCAAGTTCTTGCGCGTTGTATTGCTCCATGCTCTTTATATGTGCTATAATTATTGTTATAAGTACTTTTTCGATAAAAGCAAGTGTTAATAAGTAATTTAAAAAAACTGTTTTTTAAAATTGTTTTCCAAATTTTCTTTACCACCTGTATTAATACACAATAAATGGTAAAATATGCAGAATATTAGTGAAAAATATGCCAGTTTTGATAAAACAGTTTTGATGCATATGCACACATATGCAAAATTATATATGTTGCATAATTTTTAGTAAAAATGGAATTACGATAAACACTAGCAGTAAGATGTTTCTCTAAGTTTTCTGCACGAAATGATTGCCTCCTGTCGCTAAGAATTAGTTTATAAGCACTAAGCAGAGAAACGTCTCTCTACATCAACAAAAGTAATAGGCGCGTTAGAAAACTACAAACTATTTGGAGCAATTTCCAAATCTTCCACAATATCACCCATCAACATCGTAGAGAAAGGGAAAAATAAAATAGTTTGGAAATGATGAAATTAAACATGAATTAAATCAATAAATCTTCCTTCCAGCTATTGTAGTATGCTTCATGATCGCATCCGTTATAAACATCCGCAAAAATGTATTAAAAATACAATTAAAATCGATTAAATCTAACAACATCTTAAAATATGCAAAGTATGCAAGTCTATCATGTAAATGCAAAGAATATCAAAATATATATGCAAAAATAAATTTGGTTTAATCGCAAATGTTGCAAATCGAAAATAAACAACATCTCATACGAGTACAACCAAAAATAAACGACACTGGGTTCGTTGTAATTACAGATGTAAAATTGGCTCTTTAATGGTGGAAAAACTCTCTTTAACGAGTACTGGGGAAAAAAGGCTTCACATAAGCGACGCCTGCTCGATAAACACAGCACTTCGACTAACTTCTTTGCAAAACGTGAAACACGCTTCCGCTTAAACAAGAACTTTACAACTGACAAGATTGACTGTTTTGCAATAAATACGATCAAATACGGCTTTTAGCTATAACGGAAGCAAAGAGTTTGTTAATATTGATGGAAAGGTGTATATTGTGCCAGATAATTTGTCATAGATTATGTGAAAACAAAAAATACATTGGAAAATTGTACGTCAAAATCAAAAAGATGCTATTCCGGAAGCAGGAAAGAAGATGAAAGATAACCCTAAGTTTGACTTCCATATCATCTCACGTAGAATTACCAAGCTGCTCTTGTTCAAAACAACTACCATTGTGTAATGCTAATAACTTAAAGTGTAAAACGTCACTGAAGACGAGGAAGAAGTAGCAGATTTTAGTGTATATGAAACTTTTGAAAGTGACGAAGGGGTTGTTTTAGTTTTCATTAAATTAAATTTTCGTTAGTTTACTTCATGCATTAGTTACTTTAACGAAAAAGTAGTTATGACAATATTGTAGCACACACAAAAGCTTTCATTTAAGAAAATGATGATGTCGGACCAGTAGTTCTAGAAATACTTATAGATGATTTTATAAAACTCAACATCCGCCATCTTGGATTGGCCGCCATTTCTATTAGCTACCATCTTTGAGATGGAAATCATGGTTTTTTTACATCTTAAGACTCGTCCTAAGATACGGGTTTAACCGTGGTAAAAAGGAAAATTGGTACCCCCAAATTATACCATTTCTTTAAATTTAGCCA
Organism: Photinus pyralis; assembly: GCF_008802855.1. Taxonomy (NCBI): domain Eukaryota; kingdom Metazoa; phylum Arthropoda; class Insecta; order Coleoptera; family Lampyridae; genus Photinus; species Photinus pyralis. The sequence goes on from NW_022170403.1 coordinate 44,343,242, forward strand.
GTTGGCCCATACACTAATTTTGATAAATGCAACGGCATATTTTTGGTATCAGATTGTACATACGACGGTTGTAGTTCCGGTAATCTTGGTGGCTGCTTTGCTTTCGGAACATATTGTTGAGGCACAAGCAGCGTTCGCGGCGACGCGACGGTTGCTTTTCATGGCATCCATGCGGTTTTTTCGATGGACGAACTGACGAGTACCTACCTAATCAACTCGATTTACGAAGGCGGTAATCAAACATGAAGGTAGACCTGATAGCGCACGCGCATTCTCTAGTACTTAGTACTTGTTCTTCTATTATCTATATTAACCCTAATTTTCAGGTCTGGGGTGGATCGCACCCTACAGCCACTTTCAATGTCCATAAGTTTTTTTTCTTTCAATATTTTGGCCTGGGAGCTCGAGTACCTTTCAAGTTTAGTCTTTTCTATCTGGGGTTCGTTCCACCCCACGCCCGTAAACTTGAAAGTTTTAGTGGCCAGTAAACTAGGGTTAAGGATAATTTCCAGACGTCTGGAACTCCCGCTAACATCCAGCATTAGCTTCACAAAACGAAATCGCAAAATCGGCAACAATTAATGAGGCATCATGTGGTACCTACTATACTACCCAGTTTTCTAAAGAAAAACGACAGTTTAAAAAAGTCCTCCCCGGTAACTGAATGGTTAGGTACTAATTTATTTTATTAATTGCTTAAAATGAGTTCAACCATCAGTGCCTAGGCAATAATACAGTCTACATTCACATTAATAAGTAATTTACTTATTCAATGCCAGTAACTGCAGATGTATTTCTTAACAAACCCATTCAGAAAGAGAGCATTTCTCACTAAAGCAGATATTTTTGGTAAAAAGGATCTTTTTTTATTCCAGAGTTCAGTCCTTTGATTTTATTGATAGTCATCATCATCAAGTCTTGTAAAACTGGCATCTCTTATATAGGAAAAACTTAATCTTTTAAACTTATGTGAACTGATATTCACTAGAGACATTTGTCAGTTTAGAAACTGTTGGAATGGATAACGTAAGACTTGTAACAAATGTACTGAACACTTTTAATTCACACGCTCATCCAAAGTTCTTGATTTATTAAATGTTTCACCCCACGTTGATCTCGATGTCTGAAAGTTATATACCAATTCTTTGACATACTTATAATTATAACCCGTATAACTGACTTTCTCATTTGGATATACCTACTTCATTAAATAGTATATTAAGATACAAGTGTATAATCAAGTCTTTAAAGCACGCGCAACGAGTTTAAGGGCACGACGCAAAGCGGAGTGCCTTTAACGTTGCAAGTGCTTTAAAGACCAATTATACACGTGTATCTTATAGTATTTTTTATTATACCTGCAGTATAATTTAAAAATAGGAAATACAATGAAGTCATATTGACGTTATACTCGAATACATGTCTAATTAAGTGGGCTGGGTGTTCGTAATTTCACGATTGCCATGGAAATGTCACTTGACGTTTGCTTATAAAAATCGTCGTCTTTGTGAATAAAACGATTTCCGTTGAAAAGGAATACACCGTCCATTAAATAGCCTGTTGTAAAATATAAACAAACGCTGGTAGGTATAAAATCCAAATCCAGTTAAGTCTATTATAAAGAATATGAAAAGTTGTTTCCATGGATGAATAGGAAGTTATACTTACGAATAAAGTCTTAAATGCATCGATAATGCTGGCATATATGAAGGAAATGTCAAAGGTATTTAAATCTTCTATCTTTTGGTGCATTCATTCAAAACTTTTCTTATTGCTGGGACTAAAAAGTGGAACAGATTTGGCAGCATACCCTAAATTACGCGCGTTTGTAAAAGCTTCAACCAAAGGATAGGTAGGCCAAAGAAATGTTCTGCATTTACAGAAAGCGACTTAGGAAGATTTTTTATTTCACCCAAATGACAGTTTCAAAAGTCATACTTGAAGTATCGTTACTTAGCAACTTTAAAGCACGTGTGTTTTAAAGGCCTTTTTTCGCACGCATTTGAGTGTTTAAAACGGAGAGTGTGATTCAGGTATAATAAAAAAAGTTTTATAATAAACACTCTGTTTTTTCAGATTCAGTTATCTAGGATCATATCAGAAAAATTATCCAAAGAAGAAACTACGAATAAGGTTCACGGGAACTGCGACAGCCATACAGGACCGAAAAAACCTCCCTTCACCTACACAGAATTAATAGAACACGCGTTAAATGAAAAAGGAGAGCTTACTGTATCTGGAATTTATCAGTGGATTTCGTAAGTCCCCAATATTAATTCTTATTGTAGTACTTGCAAATGGGTATATTTTGCCGATTTGCAATTTGCGCATAAAGATATAGTTTTCCGAAAATTACCACTCAAGTAAAAAACGGAAACTATCACGTGCTCAATATATAAACACAACATCATTTCTTTTTCCCCCAATAATAGTCGATGAATTTGCATGTGGTAAATCACTGCATTAAAATATATTTGAAGAGATGGCAGGGGGTTAAACCACGTCGTGAATCGTTCCCCAGAGATTATCGATATTCAGTACCAGGTACGAATAAGTCGCGGTCTCCATCGCACAATTTGGAACTCTGCAATCCTCCTGACCGAAGGGGTTGCAGGGTCGCCTCTATTTTTTGTTTTATTCCAATCGCAATTACGTTATTTAATAGCTTACACGCATCGGTGGACCTCAGCGGTTTTTGACGCGTACGTTCCCATTCAATTTTGGGACTGCAGCAGGTGGCGATTACCACATATTTCCCCTATTGCATCAGGAAATATTTTCATACAGTATAAACACAGATTAGATTAAAATTCATTGCTTTGTGTTCATCGATTATTACTCCAGATGCGTTAATCGCTACTAGAAGACTTTCCGAACTGACAATGCATTGCATGACAATAAATTGCTGCATTATTATATTATAATGTTCAATTTAACATTCATTTAATTAATTTAATCCACGTCTTAGGATATCATTTCTGAATTAATTACGGTCACAGACAAAAATAATTACCTACGTACCCTTGCATAGCTCAACGAGTAACCAACCTACCTACCATCAGTTTCCCCAACCCTTCGTTCTACTTCAGTTCAGATTCGTTAATAATAGGTACATCCATAAAATTGTGAAGTTGTGAACTGGGTCATAAACTGCAAACGTACCTATATCGTATAGGAATACGAATAACATTACTTTTGTCCGTGGCTGACGTATAGATAAATTCTGAACCCGAGGAGCCGAGCTTCACAACCCCTTTTCTTATGAGAATCATAATCTATGAGTTCGAATGCGTATTTGCGAAATGAAGAGACTTAAAAAAAAATAAGTTACTCAATAGGCCATTTAGGGTAATAGGGTTTTGTTCGTTTTTGTGAATATTTAGAAAAATACTACTCCAGTCCAGGCTTCTTTACAACTTATTGCTATTTGCTACACACACTCGTGATTTTGATCTCGCCCGCGGATAACAAGATAGTACGGTATACTTTGTTTCAAGGGTGCTGAACCTTTCGTCACACTATCTGACGTCATAGCAAAATTAAGGCAGGTCGTAAATTAGTAGTTGGTTTACATATTGTCACATTGACGTTTTAACTTATTTATTAAGGTGTCACTATCGTTCATTATTATCAGACCGTCCAAGTTGACAATCACTTGTAAGGCATCTGGTCCTGATAGGTTTTTTCCTGTCCCCAAGTTTTATAATGGCTATATGGTCATGTATTTTATGTAGAGGAACTCCGTTGGTATGAATTAAACTCGAGATGAAACTTTTTCCACCGTTTGTAATCACCTCATGTAACCGATTCTTTGCACCTACAGTCGAAATGGATACTGCCAGAGCATCAGAAACTCTTTGAGATGAAGTGTATGATGGTTACAGAAAACGCATAGGAACATTTGTAACTTAAAGTTTGTCTTTAGGCAGTTCGTAAATTAATATTTTGTTTACATAATGTTGATGTGAAATTAAGTATGCTACCAATGTGAAGAATACGCGTTTTTTTTTATCGCCCTTAAACAAAAGTTCATTAGCCAGCAGCTCATGTGTTTATTTGGACCTAGTCTAAACCTGTACACTTATTGAGAAATGATTTGAGGAACCGGAAAGGAGTGGAATAGGATGTACTCTTCACACCAAGGGGTCTCTCAGGGTGGCTAACGGACAGAACAGGTTAAGTTGCGCGAATTTTAATGATCCTTAACTAGCCATTTGCAGAAGTCGTATAGGCCATGGTTTGTCGGTAGGCCTTTCGCATTTATATATCTTACAAATTTGAGATAAAGCGTAGGCATTATACTCGTACCACAGGCTCATTGAAATAACAAGCATACATACAGTTTCTGTTCTTTTGCCACACACTCGAGATATTCGCATAAGGATCTTGAATATCTTCTGATCCGATTTATTTAAAAAAAACGCAATTGTGAGAGAAAACAGGTAGTGAAGATATTTATTCCTGAAAAAACTCAAATGTTCATATTCAAATCGTATGTACAAAAGAAAAAACGACACTACACCACAAGTATATATGTATAAACGGCCCAAAATAATATTCTTAAACACGCTCATTCTCTTCTGTCTCATGAATATAATCACCATAATAATCTTCGTCACTATCAGATTCGTCCAAGTTGACAATCACAGGTAAGATATCTGATGTATCAATATGTTGTTCCCGTTCCCAGGCCTGGTTTATAATGCCTCTTGTATGATCAAAATATCTTTTCCATTTTTCCGGTGTAACCTAAACATTAAAGTTATTAAGTACTGTTTCACAAAACAGCATATAAAGAGGTTACTTTGTGCAGTGCCTCATTCCATAAAGACAAAACGACTCTGTGTGTGACAGGCTGAATTGAACCGATCCTTGCATCGTAATGCCGTTTGCATTCTGACCATACCATTTCGATTGGATTATACTCGCAGTGATATGGAGGAAGTCTCAAAACACTGGAAATCTAACGAAAATCGTTTGACGGATTGATATTATTGACAGATCAATAATTGGTTTATTTGTCACGACTTACGTTAATGACGTAATTTTTTTGTCTCAATCGATTTAAATGTAATGAAGAGAGAATCGCATTTATGACGTCAGGTTCAGCACCAGTGAAACAAAGTATACCTATTTAATTTACTTACTATTTAAATCAGTAACGAAGCGACTTTTAGTCATAGAATAAGTCAAAGAATTAGCTCCTTCCGTATTTATATCATATTTAGGTAGGAACACAGCTAAAAAGGGTATTTTATCGATGACCCTCTGGAGCAATAGGTAACAACTATGGATTTGTAAGCATCGGTGGTTCAGTGGTAGAATGCTCGCCTGCCACGCGGGCGGCCCGGGTTCGATTCCCGGCCGATGCAAAACTTTTTATACCAATTTCGCATTGCATTCCATTTTTATGAGAGGCTATTTAGATAATAAACAAGAAGGCGGGGAGCGGGAATTTAAACAAGAATCTAGATTAGAGCGTAGAAAATCTAGTGCTAATTTCTTTGAAATTTATTTTGCCCGTTGTATAAATTCGCCTCCCGGGAATTTCCCAAAACCCCCACCCCGAACCGTAAATCTCTGATAGTTTCAAAAATCGCATTTAGATATCTGCAAAATTGAAGGAGTAGTTTGAGTTTGACCAACGAAGATAAAGACTAACAAATGTAAGCTATTATTATATTAAAGCTACCTACTAATTTAGTCGAATTTCATAATTTTCCTTCGCTATTTTTGAAGCAAATCAAAATTCAAATTTTATGATTGTTAACTTCTCCTCTCTCTACAACTGGGGATGACTATATATGGGACAATATTCGTGCGTTTTCAACTATAATTCTCGCACAAATGTCAATACATACTCATAGTTCATAGGCGGCAGAGGCCTGTGGAATATACCTTTGGGAACTTTTAAACAAATAACATACACGGCGAGTTTTTAGCCCATTTTTGCAGAAAAAGTAGCTTTTAATCTACTTTGGCTCACTTTGGCCTGCTGGCCATCCCTTGAGTGAACTCAACGGTTATGTTATTCTAACCTGGACATTTTTCAGTTTTTTCCTACCTACTTCTAAAGTTTTGGTCCGATTGTTTTTTATGGGCGAAATTAACCACCTTTTGCAAGGCGCGCATCTTCGAAGCGTAGGCGACTTCGGGCGCCCAAAAGGCATCTTCTGCTGGAAATTATATATCACGCGGTTTTAATAAGTTGCTTAAAACTCGAATCGCGGTCTCTCTTTCTCGTGTCGCCGATAGCAGCTCGAGCTATGAGAAGTGCCCCAAAAAATGGAGTACTATATGTGGAGAGTCTTTAGCGGTGGTGAAGTCATAACTTCTAACGCGAATTGCGAGTGAACGGGTCGTCGGAAGTGGCTACCGAAAAAGGAAATCTGGTAGCCCCCGACAGGATATGACTGATGGTGGAGGCAAAACTTCAAAGGTGAATTGCGAGTGAACGGTACGTCGGAAATGGGTACCCACAAAAAGAAAGTGGTAGCCCCCGACCAGATCTTACTGATGGTGGAATTAAAACTGCAAATCAATTTTTCAAATAGCGAAGTTATGTAAAAAAAAACGAAAAATTTCATATTGGAAAATGCATGGGAGTTGGTTTATTTTCAAAATATCAAAAAAAAACTTTAACATCAAATGCTTAGTAATTTTTTCTCAGCTTTCTGATGGTGCTAAAATAAAGTCATAAAATGACTTGTGGGTTTGGAGTGAATAAGATCAACTTTCTTATTTCTTATGAATCCCATATTGAACTTTTACGTCACCCGAATCCCGATAGAAAAAAAAATTATAAAACCAGTCTTACCATTGTTATCTAGAAGTTTACCGTGTAACGGGCGATCAAAAAGGGTGACGTCGAGTCGCCTTTGGAAGTACAAGTTAAATATGATTTCCCATGTAAACAAAAATTCCAAAGGTGACTCGACCGTTTTTCCCGTTCCTGAATCACTCCTTCTATAACTTTGGTTCCTATTGGACCCGCTTCCTGAAAATCAATAGTCCTACCTTGATCTTGATCTTGAAAGTGGACTTTAGGTAAAGGAGACTTTTGCGTGATTATGAGACTGGACCTTAGACATAGGGACCATACATTAGATATAACTCTCGCCAGGAAAGATTGCCGGTCACAGCACACCTTGTGTCAATTTACAATCTATGTTTTTATTCAGATGCGAGCGACTTCTGGAATAGGATCATGCTAATGTTGAACAAAAAGTCTTTTCGTTCAACATTGCCACGTACCATTGAAAAATTCAATGACGATACTATCCCGGACGTCGCTAGCACCTTACGAAAAACAGAGACTGTAAATCGGGATCAAGTGTTCTGTGACCGGCAATCTTTCCTGGCGAGAGTTATAGGCTTCTTCCGGTGAACCATGAGAAACCTATACACCAAGTTTCAATCCTATGGGACCTTCCGTTTAAGAGTTATCGCACGGATGGATGGGTCACAGACAGGCATTGGTGCAGTTTCAAAAAGTACTTCTTAGCTCTTAATAATTAACAAAATTTCAGTTGCACTACCACCAAAGCACAAATCGTACAATAAAAAGTAAAACACTGGGGCTATAGAAACACTTCTTGCATATATAAAAAGAACTGCATCGGCCGGGAATCGAACCCGGGCCGCCCGCGTGGCAGGCGAGCATTCTACCACTGAACCACCGATGCTTTCTTACAAAGAGAGCTTTTTAAACTTATTTAGTAAAAGACCTAACAAAGTTTGCCCCTGAGATACAGAATTTTAAATAACTAATATAATTTAAAGAAAATAAAATAAAGGATCCTATTAACAAATAAGTAACCATTATCAAATGTCCACTCCCCTTTCTACAAAAACCGTTCTTTTTAGAGGGGGAAGGGGATGTAATGAGAAGCTACCCTTCTGTTCATTTCAATTGTAGAATTCATTGGTGAACAGGAAACAAGATACCTACGAAGAATCGTATACGATTTTCGCTAGGAGAATTTTTTGACACTCAACTCACATTCGGAAACTCAACTTTTAATCCGGCTCATATTCGATATTCAATAGCACGGATTCTTGAACTCGTAAAAATCGATTGGCGCGAAGGTTTGACGTCGCTGTCTGAGTATCTCTACTCGATCTCGATTTAGACGAGGAATATACCAAGAGACAGACGGACAGATGGACGGACAAAACCATCACATAAGGGGAATTTCTTTCGAAAAATTCCCCAAAAAAGAGTTCATTTAAAAAAGTAATGTTTTAATTAAAATTTGTCCTGCAGCCCAGTTTCTTTTTGCAAAATTCAAATAATATCAAAGCTAGTACCAAAGCTGACCTTCCCCCATACTACCGACATGTCGCACAAACAAATTGGCAATACTATGCTGACAAGGTTATATGTTATCGTGCATTATATAAAGAACTACAATCGCTGCTGCTTCTGTATTATCATATCACAAGGAAATGGCAATGAATTAAATAAGTTGTAATTATAATAATCATTAACCTTCTTCAAAAACAGATGAGAAACCAAACTGTCAACAAGATAAACATTTATCTATAACCTGTGGTGGCTGTGGTCTTGATCAGTAGGATTACTTAATCGTTATATTGCCACGGAAAAAAACAAACAATAGGTAGGTATTTATCCCGTCCTTCAATCGGTTCACGAATCACGATATTGATTTTTTTTGAATATACACTATGTCTATCATGGGTATCTCCGAAACCATAGAAGATACGACGATGGTCAAATTAGAGAGAAGACAAATTTCTTGGAAAATGAAAAATTTCTGCGATTGGTACCTATATGCTCGCACGATTAGGCCGCTGTGTGCGAGTGCACCATACTGTTGAAAATGGCAGTTTCCAACTCTTGTGTTTCTGTGTGCCTGTACATCGTTGTATTCGTAATAAAAAAATGCTACTCAATACAGTATTTACACATACAAAAATAAAGTTGATGATGATTTATTCGAAACGAAATGTTGTATACTCTAACGGTGTCTTGTAGAGCTCCAATAGTGATAATGAGAAAGTGTTCTCTTTATTTTTTTGTATCTGTTCAAATAACAAAAATTAAAACGAAATCGGCAAATTTTCTTCAGAAGTAATTGGTGTTTTCTGGTTTTCTTTACGGCATGATAATTCTTTGATTGCGCAACTTTGATTTCTATAGTTTCCGAGATGTCAATGATAGATATTCTCATCTTGGACACAGTGTAGGTAGGTATACAGTGCGAGTCTCTAACTTGGAATACATTTCGTATAACTTAAAGAAAGTTTTTTTTTCTTGGAAATATGCTCGAACACGTCGATTAATATTTTAAACTGCGCTCTTCCAAGAGATAAAAATCATTCATGTAATAAGAGTGTAATGCAAATCCCTTCCAAATTGTAGCTTATTTGGCCTTTCGTTTAAACCCCTAGCACAGAGTCAACGTAGCAATATTTATTTTTTCATAACAATCCCTGTAACGGTACTTTCCAGTATGGTCCTACTTTTTTTTTGTATGTAACATACTCACAAGGTGTCGGAAAAGTATCGTTGTAAATATCCATTTTATCGAAAAATGTTTTAAATAAGTCGAAATAAGTTATTTGATATTTAATTTCTCATCACATGGATTTTTAAATTTTTAATGACAAGCAATTCTTTTATTTACTAGAGCATTTTATATTAAAACATGTGAATTGCATCGGAAAAATTTTGAAAAAAACGCAAAAAACTGTGCATAGATTTCAACAACGTTCAAGAATGCTCATTAATCTAGTCACACATAACCGTGTGAACTGAACTGAACGTACATACCTCTTACTCCTTTCACCATATCGTTTACAAAAATCGACCAGTTTTTGGGTGTCAAAACATTCATTTTTCCGAGTTTAAGGGGGTGCAAATTTTCGTTAGGCTTATTAATTTGCCTACTTTATCAATCGCAACTCAAATGAAAAACAGTAAAATAGCTTACATACACTGAGTCTTTTGCATTTGAGTGGTATGAATGTGGAGGTGTGCTGTCAACAAGCTTTTCTTGAAAACAATTTCCATCAAAAATTATTAAACAAAATTCGTTATTGTCAACTTCGAACATTTTATTTTGCTAGATAAATCATAATAAACAAAACACATTTAGCCTATAAATCGGATTAAATCACATCGGGAGAAATATTTATGTCGCTAACATCACTAAATTGTTAGTTTTGTGGGCAATTAATTGTTGGGCAGCAATCGGGGTATGGTTTACTGAGATTTTCACGCCTGACGATACACGGCGGCTTGGCATCAACGACTCCGCATCTAGAAAGTCATTTGTGATACTACCATGACTTAAAACATTATATTAATAGTGAATTACCCGTGTGTTGTTACGATTCCATGTCCACATGTTGCTTCTGCACATGTATTTGGATGTAATGATACGGACTCTCCAACTCTAAATTTTCCAACTTTCTCATACAAACAAACTTCTGGGTCCTCTGAAATCCACATTAGTACGTGTAATTATAATTAAAAAACGCATTTTCTTTTCAATTACCTGGATCCATCTCTACATGTGCCCTGGAGGTCCATCCGTGCGCCATAAGGCAGATACCGAATATGAATAACAAAATTGCTAATAATTTCATTTTGATAGATTGTTCTGTGTACTTCTTCTAAGATAGTGTGAAACAAACTGATCAACAAGTATAAGTACGTACACTTCTTATATTCAGAACAGATCTGATAACCTCTCGTATGTTTTTTTGAACCAGAATTAAGAGATTTCATTGCTTAGGTAATATGTACATATCAAGGACATTAAAAATTAAACGATAATAAAGAGTGCTTAATAATAACTGCATAGATTAAGTAATTTGTAATTAAGCATAGTGTTCTAGGGTAGGTTTTTTACCTAAGATAGGTAGGTACAGGGTGTAAATCGAAAAGTGGAACATAGGCGTTTAACATGGGAAATTACTTTTTTTTGCGCAAACGTTTCCTAATTATTTTACGCAAAAATACTTCAAATAAAAGTTATAGAGATATAAATTCTGCATCTAAGTCATGTGAAACGATTATTCTACCTCTTCTTATACGCGAAAAAATTAATTATAAAGATTCTGTTTCACGAGTTTTTAGTCTAAGTAGCCATGGACTATGATAAAAGATAGTCCATGGCTACTTAGACTAAAAACTCGTGAAAACAGAATCTTTATAATTACTTTTTAATATTGAAGTTTAAGCTTTTTCGTTTCGTTTCTTTCTTATACGGTGTAATACAGCCCGGTGACCAGAACGACAAAAGTTTATTTGGACTGGTCACTTCCTTCCCGAGTTATTACTGATCTGCGCTTTCGTCGGACGCGTGCGGCCACGTTTTTAACTTGTTACTAATTGTTTGATCTTGGCAATTCCTATACATTTTATGGAGAAGTTGCTGTTTGGTAATTATTTTCATTGGAAATTAGTCATAGTTCTTCTTCTTCATTGTTTTTTTTTCTTTGGCCATCATCTGTTGCGCACGCTGCTAGTTAAACTCAACATCTTTGTTCCATTATCTGGCTATCTATACCTATGTAGGTATAGCATTTCGCTTCCTCTTCCTCTTGATAATGTTCCAATTCTTTTCGATTGGCTGCGTTATCATGGTACTACTCAAGTATCTGCTGACTGTAGTGGCAGTTTCGCAAATCTGGCCAAACTTTCACAGGGCCCTAATGAACGATACAATGCATTTTGCCAGCGACACTCTTGTTTGTACGCCTTCGACTCCATTGTCTTGTTCGTGACGAAAACCTTGGAGAAGTTTTTGTGCAAATTTACCTATCTACGGAAATAAACAAATTTGGCGCGAACATCACCACGTGCTGTAGCCAAATAAAATTTTAGCCCAAAATCCATCTTCACGTATGTTTCATGGTCCATGAGCAAGTATTCCTTGCAGTTCGTCAGAACTGGATCTTATAACTTCCGAGTGAATGTGTTCTAGCCATTAAGTTCACTTTAAGCGTCTTGTTGGTTTACTTGCCGTGACGAAACGAACGGTACCCTCCTTGGAGACAGAATTTAGCTCTTACTAGGTACCTTTCAATCTTTCAATTTAGCTACCGATCGTATGTTCCAACACACCGCCTACCCTGATCTATTCGGACCACGCTTATCCGTTCATCGAAATACCCTATAAATTTGTCTAATTTAAGCGTTGTCGTGATTTTTATTATTTATTTATAATAATATAAAGTTATGCTAAGTAAATGCGAACATGCAATGCAAGAATTGATTGCTATTGAAAATTGTTCTTGAATTTTAATCCACATGTAGGTATCAAGTTTCGTCGAAATCAGATTTTGGGGTAGGAAAAATCAATGAAATATTTTTTTGTTTTCGAATAGTTTTTTCCATCTCACATAATAAAAATTAAACATAATAATCCAAATACGGGTCCTAACCAGTACCGACCTAATAGTAATAACAGACTCCCATTCTCATTTGTAGACTAGACCATGGCCTTATTAAATTTTTGTTAAATTGTCTTAATGAATATTGACTTTATTGGTACCACTGGAAAGCATTTTTCAGTAGCTTTCCAACGATATGTCACAAGTATGGGGTTGCCATTTAGGATTTTCTACGAGGTGGGGCTGGGGGGTTAAGGGGGGTGGGGGTGTCACTCATAACGTCATTCTGGTTCCCCCTCGATACCCTCGAAACGGTTTTTCGCGATTTTCAATATCTTCTTTAGTTTGGAAAATAGTGCAAGTTTTAAAATTGACACCCTGTATAATAAAAAGATTACAAGACCTGTAATTTTCATTATTAAAAATTGTATTAGATAAGAAGTAATAAATCCCGAAATGATAGTAAAATTAGTTTTTTGTTTTATGAAATACTATTTCCTAAAGTTTTTGTGTATAGGTAGATCTTATCGTAATGGAAGGGAGGGGAGCGCCTCCAGATGTATTTCACGTAGGTGTCAATACCAACAGCTACGGGCCTGTATTTGAGACTCGCAAATTTTCCCTTAACCTTCCGAGAATGAGCGACAATTGTTGGCACCACTTGGTAGGATATACAGTCTGTTTCCAATTAAGTTGGCTCTATTTCTAATTTTCTTAGTTGTAAAGGTAAAAATTGTTTTTCTGCTGAATCCAAATCTTGAATTAAAAACCAAAACAACATCACATTTTTCAGATAGGTAATACGTAATTCTAATTGAAAGATATAAATTTTAGTCTTTCCACGTCAGTACCAAGTTTAACCACTGATTGAAAATAAAGGGTCAACAGTGTATTTTATGTCATCATGAAAAATTTCAATTCTACAAGTTGATGTAGGTCTTTCCTTTTCACCTGTGTGACATGACATGCTAGATTTCATAAGTCTTCTAAATATTAAATCACGAATTTCTCCATTTTGAGTATATCAACCATATGTATATTTTATGCTGTCGTATAGCATATTGCTTGCCCTTTTCAAATAGCTTAAACAAACATAGGCGTTGCATTTGAAAAACAAAAGTTGCATCGATTTCCGATTTAACCGAACGTGATACCGGAAGTTCCAATATGCGATTGGATAGATTGTAATGTCACATATACACGTCATATTGGATATTTAACAAATTTTTCGTATCTCACCAAATAAAAGAGATGTTGAGGAGATGATCATCTTATCTCGAATGCACTATACAGTGCCGTTTATTAAGAAGTAGACATAGGGATTTATGTGTATTCTTTTTCCCTATGTCGACTTTTAAATGACCACATAAATCCTAGCATAAATCCCTATGTCTACTTCTTAATAAATAGCACTGTATATCCGTATATCCTCGTATAACATTTACACCCTATGAAAGATGATGATCACGGTACATACCTATTATACCATTGTATTTTATTCCTAATTAATAATAATAATTTATTGTATGGTGTGATGTCTATACAGCCACTCTGGACGAAAGGGACAAAATAGCAAAACATAATATAGGTACCTACCTAATGTATGCACAATTTTGGCCAAAAATCGCCAAAAAAATACTTTTAAATTATTCGTGTCATTAATAACAGTAAAAGCTTTATAATTGCATTTCTCAAAATTGGATAAAATAAATCAATGTCACAACGATTAATCATTTGAATAAAGAATCACGTTTTTAGTTCCCAAAGCTAAAATTAACAAAACGCCCCCTTGATCGTAAATAAAACCCCCTTTAACTTCAGCAAACCGTGAAATGTACCATGACTATATCAACCATCAAAAACAATTATAATAATTGCTAGCCTATTATCACATCGTGTGCGTAAGACACGGATCGTTACACACAGGTGGCTGTTGTAAAATTATGTGAACAGTTATCCCTATCAAATACATATCCGGGTATAACTCGTAAAATTTGAATTTTCTACACGTCCTTTTTAGGTACCTGGCACGACTCCCCAAATACGTGGACAACAACAATTCAGGAAATGATGTCTGATTTGCGTTTTAAGCATTTCTCGAAAGAATTTACCTACCTACAATAAAATGATTAATCTCTATCATTTTCTTTTTTAGAGACCATTTTCCTTTCTACAAGCAAAACGATGACAGGTGGAAGAATTCCGTTAGACATAATTTATCTATCAATCCTCACTTTAGAAAAGGCAGTAAGGCGGTCCACGGAGCGGGACATCTGTGGACTATAGCTCAGCGCGAAGATAGAAAAACGTGGAATATCGTAAGGCTACATTCGAATTGTTAAATCTGTACACAATTTTTTTATAGAAAAAGCAACGAATGCAACAGTTTATACAGACCTCCTTGAACGATTATAACAAAAATCAGCAAAGAGATTTGGAACTAGAAACGGCCACAGCTAGTATTCTTCCAGAGAATGTCGATGATTGCCACGTAAAACAATTTGCTTTAGTCTAAACAATTTATTGGTTTATTACTATTTTAGAGATCTTTGTCAACGGAGCATACGGAGCAAAATATTGAAATTGAATATGTGAATGTCATCGATGTCACAAGTGGACTTGAAGGTATTTATTAACACTTACCTATAAGGGAGTATAATAATGATCTCTACGATTCTATTTGAAATGAATATACCTAATACCACCCGGAATAAAATACTTATACATTGTCAGAAAGATAAAGATAGCCGATAGGTACCTACCTGTACACTCTCAGCAATTTCGAATCACAGACTGCGTTTACGCCGCATGAACGTACCTACTTAGTGGAGAGGTTCTATCCGGTTTTTGCAGATCCGATTGACATATAAGGTATAAACGATGCAGGGTTGAAATTCGATCGGATCCAAGACTTCAACCTTCAACCTAGACTTCAACTCAATCCGACAAACTTAGGAGATTTAGTTAGTAAAACATATTATTGAAAGTTGTCATTTAAAATGGATTGAGATATTTCCGCCAGAGGAACGCGCATAGATATACACAATTTAAAAAGTCATTATATAAATCTAAATGACGGGAGCGTACTTTCCTCACAACACGCACAAACTGCTAAACGAACTGGTTTGTTGAAGACGATGACAAAAATTTATCGGAG
Source organism: Photinus pyralis (assembly GCF_008802855.1). NCBI lineage: Eukaryota > Metazoa > Arthropoda > Insecta > Coleoptera > Lampyridae > Photinus > Photinus pyralis. Next base: position 44,358,765 of record NW_022170403.1, read on the forward strand.
GCTGTGCGAAGGGTTTAAACTTTTAACTTTATTAAAAAAGAACCTTGACCGATGGTCTTAACGGTGTACTAAATTGATTGTTTATTTTTTTAACTTCAACTTGACTACCTTTTTCCGTAAAACGGAACACGCTTTTAACTTTTCACAGAAATATTACAAAATTAATGACGAACTGCGTCTTCAATCAATCAAATCGGGTGGACAACCCGAATAAATAACGTAAAAAGACGTATACTCTCTTATCCAACCGTCGCGAACCAGCCCGGTTTTTTCGTTGCCTGCAGTATTTAACGAAACACCCTCCACCAAACAAACAGCTCCTTCTTCCAGTATTTAGAAATAATGCGTAATTACAACAAAGCTTGATAACGCCAGCTTCGAAGGAATGCGCACAACGCTGTACACCTGTCTCTCTTGTTATTAGCACCAAAAGACGTACGTTAATTAAACTACGTCCGATACAAACTATTAGCGCAAAATAACCAGATAAAAACTTTTGTAATGCAAGCAAATTGACCAGATGTTTCTACATTTTAACACACAGATAAAACTATTATAAACTTAGAAGTTACGGAGGCCTCAATCAAATTCCGTAAATTCCAATAAAATCGCTACTCAAATTTACGTAAGTGTCCCGGATGCAAGTACCTATCCATGATTCAATTTCATATAGACAGAATTCATTACCCTAATTATATATATGTAGGCTCAACTGCCACACAGATAACCATTGGTAAATACTAAGAGTTACTGTCGAGTCACTTTTGGCGAATTTTTGTTTACTTACATGGGAAATCATATTTACTTAACTTGAACTTCCAAAGGTGACTCGACGTCAATTCTTTTTTGATCACCCGCCGGTACCTGTAACATTGACATACGCGTATAAATAATACAAAGGACTCAATAACCTTATCATCAGAGTAGGTACAACTGTAGTACTAATGAGAATATTTCTTTTTATTCTATGTCGATACCAAGTCTCATTGGGTATGTTTGTAAATCACTGCTTTCCATATATACTTTGTGTAACTGATAATTGATGATTGTACCGTTTAAGTAATAAAAATAAATTTCAGATTTCCTCTGTCCTCCTGTGTCGAAAGAACAAATGGTTGAAGAGTGCGGACTTAGTGGAAACTATTTAATAACAGATTTAAATCCAAATACACTGGGCATAAATTTAACTGACGCCGAAATCATTACCAATGGAAATCTGTACGATGACTTAAACTTTCAGTGCTACGAATTACAGAATGATCACTAAATAAATTTTAGCCAAATGTTTTTACAAATCGTATGTTTTCATCTGGGAAGTGTAATTTTTAACTCACACATATTATCTCTATTGTATGCTTTGTACTACCAAGTCCCAGAGAAGAAAAATGGTCTAGTCAGTTTATCTAATGAAGCGTGGCATTCGATTAGAGAAAATGTATTAAACGTAAGATATGTTAATGTAGACCCTTCAAAAGTGTACTTAGTAGACCTAGACATAAGGAGGTAGGTACCTAAGTCAACTGTCAAATGGTAGGTAAGTCAAGTCCGTCCATTGTATAAATTTACAGCTCATTTGGAAATGACACAATGAAATCGTATTGTATTGTGGTATATGATCTTTAATAGTAAAAATTGTTGTCGAAAATAGATTTAAAGTATTTTTGTACATTACGGTATTTACTAATCTAGTTTAGTTATACGCCGTAGTGCCTGCAATAATATCTATTATATCCATTCCATTACAATTATAATCTTACAGTTTTATTAAATAATTTAATAAGTTCTATTGTATTTGTATGCCTACCTATTGCTCTTCTAGTATAAAAACAGTACCGCCTGCAATTATCGCAAATAGTCGCCCACCGCAAAACTGGTCGCCTGTGAGTTGTACACAAATTATGCTATTATATATTTAACTCTATCTCGCCCGGGGCCGAGACACTTCGCCGAATACCCATAACGTCGACACTATTTTTTGATGGTCCATATCGCCGACTAGGGACACTACGCCGACCGTGCCCACATCATCGACAATAAGTGGGCAAGGCATACAACGCCGACCATTCCCACACCGTGGTTTGAAAAAAACAAGCGGGATCCGGGATCAGGATATTGTAAAACAAACAAATTACATTTTTTCTATGTGCGCGACCGATGTCGAAAAAGATACTATGCACTCACATTCAAAGCGCCATTAAAATAACTACTACTACCTACTATCTAATTAGTACAGTCTTACAGGTATATAGTATCAAAGTCGACCACCTGCGTTTCCTTAGTTCAGAATTTAACTTATTATCTTTGTCTGATTTTAAAAAACTAATTTACGATTTATTATTTTGACGTTCAAAAAACGACCTTGGTAGAAATCAGATTCTTTCACATCCTCACGCCATCATCAGTAATTTTTTTAATGTTTCTGTTCAATGAGCGATCAGTCACCACTAAAAAATATAGCAAAGACTACAATATACTCTTATCTCTAAAAGAAAGTCGACGTGTCTTCTATTAAAAAATGATTATTTCTGAAAGAGCTGGCAGAAGTGAGAACACAGTTACAAATGGTCCATGCTGTATATCGATATTGCCCCACATAACCAAGAAGTGTAGGCGCTTGCGCATTGCACCTGCATTTGTTATTGTTATTAATTAACCTAAAATGTAAAAGTGACTCATGTCTTGTAAAATAATGTTAATTTAAATAACTTCTTAAGATCCTAATTCTCGTGCCTTTGGAATAATGTATAAAATATTTATATGTTTGTTTGTATTTACCAGTTATATCTCTTCAGGTAGGTCTTTATAATAACTAACTTAACAGGTGGGTGTGGCTATCTAGCTCTTAGGGTCTCTGGACATCATTTAACCATAAATCTTTTAGCATTTTGCTCTCTATGGTGTTATGAATGCATAAGTACACAGCCGGGATGTGGAGAAAAATTAAATTGGCTGTGGCATTGGACACGGGTGTGCCCTGAGCAAGACGATGTGTGTGTAAAAATTTTGGAAACTAAAGACGGTACTGGCCATTTGAATGTTATCCATTTTTAACGAAACATTTACAGCCGACGTCGTAATAACAAGAACATGTCTAAGCTCATTGAAGGGTTTACGTAAAGATATCCCTGCTGACCATTACGAAGGATGTCGTCCAGCTGCCAAGCAGAGTATTCTAGGAAATTATGTTAATAATTCCATTAAAGAACTTGATATTTATCGGTATGTACTTACAGCCTTAAGCCTTACATAAATTAATTGAGATTTTGTTCTAGAAACCACTACGACTCTACTACATTCTGTTTTTGTTTCTTGGATAATTGGTGTAATGGATCTGGTTCGATGATTGCGTCCATTATTTTAATAGTTTTTAGTGTACTTAGTGTCTATTTTTTACATTGAAACTTGATATTTTTATACTTAAATCTAACAAAATCACTGTAGCTTTACAGCTACTCTGACAAATTTTTAATTGTACATACAGAATGCTTCCAAGTTTTGAAGCTGCCTCTTAAATTGGCTATATCCAATATAGGCATTAAGTATTTTAATATTGTGATACTGATACATCCGTCCATTGTTGTAGTATCCAGTTTTTATATTGGTGTTTATTCAGTATTGATCGATCGTGACATGTACCTTATTAGTAATTATACACAGTTATACTCTATTATGACGTCCATTCAATTGTAGCTTTTAAAGTACAATATTAATATAAAAGTATTTTATACCTACATTTGTTTTAATTTAAATTTTTCAAGATAATTTTGAAAACTTAAGGTGAATCTAATGTTCCAAAATCCATAGCTAAATGTACTGCAACAACATTTATTGTAAATGACCAGCTGGATTGCAAAGGGAAGTAGCAAAGTGATTTTTTTACTTAAGGAAAACAAACCACGATCCTATCTCAAATCATTTAAATTTCAAACCATTATATCTAAAAAAAAAATTCGTGTATAAAGATTACTGGTGATATTTTCAAGGTAGGGACCGCTTTGCACAATTTGATACGGGCGCCACGCATGTATTATCCAGCATTGGAGAAGACAAACTAGAAAATTAAATTTCACAAAATAAACCTCATAATCATACTGGCTTTGGCTTGTTATATTTAATAAAAATATCATAATATGATAAAAACGAAGGAAAATTGCGACAAAAATGGAATAGTTTCCATAGTAACGGTATGATCTCTGTTTTAACGTTTGTCGCGTTCAGACTGAAGGGCTCCAAGTATACGCTTACCGCTCATAAGTAGCGCTTATAGGTATATCGCTTCTGATTTTACTTATTGTGAAGTGGTAGTTGAGCGAGTGGTTCACCAGATTAGCAATAGGGTATCCGCAAGGTGGCTCTTTTCTAAGGAACATAAAAACAAACGCGCACACATAAATATATCTGGCGTACAGGCCGCTTACTTGCACTTTTACCTGCAACTGCAGTTGAGATTTCAAAACCGCGGGTATCAAATTAAAGCCTGTTTAATTCTACGTCATTTAAGCCTAATAAATATTTTTTTAAATAACATTTAAAAGTATGATTTCAGTGTGAGAATGCTTAAAACTGACCGTTTTTTTTTTAGGTCTTGCCACACAGCCAAGTTTAAACTTCCTTGAAAATAAAATTACTCAACCAAATCCCTTCAAATTTTATTATGGTATATGAACAGTAGTTAATTAATATGTAAAAAAACAGGATGTAGTTGAGTCCCAGATGAATTACGCAATATCGACAGAAAATAATATTCATTTCGAGATATAACACGACATAAATATTAATTTCGAAATATAACACAAAATAAATATTAAAATAGAGATAGTATGACTAAATAAACGTTAATTTCGAGATATAACACAAAATAAATATTAATATCGAAATAGTAACACGAAATAAATATTAATATCGAGCTAGTAACACAAAATAAATGTGAATTTCGAGATATAGCACAAAATAAATATTAATATCGAGATAGTAACACGAAATAAATAATATTGTGGTAGGAAAGAAAAATTTTAATTGATGTCTCTTCTCTACGCCTTCGTACATTTTTGATCGCATAGTACAATGTCAGTATATTATTAATATTCAACAATCTTGACCTTGATAAATCCAAGATGGTTGAAGTCAAAGTTAAAAACAAGTTTAGAGGATACCTAACCAGGTAGTGGTTTGTTCTGGGGCAGGTCGCAAACATTCAAAGAAAGGGTGAAATACTAAGGATGGGACTCATCTTTGATCCTTCTGTTAAGAGTAAGATGGAAAATAACATGGCGTTGTTGGACAAATTCAATGTTATAACAAAATATGTAGAAATCAGTGAATCGCAGCTCATATGTTACACATAGATCCTAACCGAAGAATTTTTTTAGCAGAATCTCGGCTAGGTAACAAATTATAGGCCCTTGATCAGGATTTCCCAGCCTATAGTTGACACTCAGGAGCAATCCCAGCATTGAGTGTTGTAACTCACTTGGTTACAATTTTGTACCACCCGTGTGACTGACTCTTCACGGCGTAAATGTTAGTTTACAAACAACAAGCTAGTATACCCATACAGACATCAAACAATACGATAATTTCCATGTTTAAAAGAATGATCACATATAAATATACATCTAAGTTGGAGTCAAGACCATGCAATCGAAACATAAAAAAAATTTAGAAAAGAATAACACCAAAAATGAACGCGGTATCAAACACATGAACCTGCATTAAGGTTGAATACAGTTAACTCCAAAATCACAGTTTGAAACTCACGAAAAATATACATGGCAGCATACAAAACACAAATACATTATAAAGAAATGCTACCTGCATTAAGTAATACAAAAAAACAACAAACATTTACTGAGCGATGCTTTTGTGACCGCCATTAAAAAACCAGATGGCGCAGAGAACTTTTCTGGTTCAAAAAATTGCGTGGTTGCCAGCTCTCAAAAATATATGCATCGTCATAGGTTGTAAATTAGAGGTGGGCAATCCGATTCATTTGAATGAATCGATTCATATCGTTCTTTTTTAACGTGTGCATCGATTCATACGATTCGTTCATGAATCGTGGCGATTCTTTTTACCGAATTGGAAATATGCGACTGAATCGCTGAATAAGTTAATCTTACATACCAAATCGTATTTTACTGTTCATGACCGACATTTTCACATTCAAACAATTGGGTGTTGTGTTGAGGAAACTAATATAACACTTTTTTATGTCGCGTTGCCGTCGACGGAAGGTTGAAAATGAAACCTTACCCTCTGACTCATCTTATTATCTTATACCGTAACCGTATACGACAGGATGTGTACACCTACACCTAGACCTATACAATTTACGGTGGCAGCGATTCATTTCAAACGATTCGTTTTCGTTCGGCTTCGAAATTCGCAGTGGCGCACGAATCACGATTTTATGATGAACGTCTGAACGATTCGCAGCGCCGCACATGAATCGATTCATTCATTCATGTACATGAGTCGTTCAAAATGAACGATTCGTTCATGAACGACCCAGCTCTATTGTAAATGCAGGGTCTTTGTCATCTGCCTAAACTGCATGCTACAGCGACCTTGCTAGCTTTTAATGCTGGTTTTGAATTTTCTTAAAGGTATAGATACAACCATTGTATTTACAATACATACAAAGCAAGTTATTAATGGCCACATTGATATCGTGCTGATTAATTTAAAATAGGGCGAATATTTCGGTTTGTAGAAAATGAAGCATGGGAGTGCCTGAATTTAGTTACGAAAAGATTGGATAATCTGTACCCCCGCTCCCACTTCCGCAAGTAGTAAAACCGTTAGTGCCATATTTCTCTGTGTGACAACTGAAAAAAAATCAGGAAAGAATACATATCTATATACGTTAAACCCTAGTGTCTTTAAATTATTAGAAATAAGTATGTGCTCGCATGAAAAAAACAAATACAGCAGTATCTTATATTTTCACCTTTCTATTACTACACTTCACACAACTTCATTAAAAATGCATTACACATAAAAATGTGCAAATGTAATACAAAATATATGTATATATCTACAATTAAAACATTCTATACAATAGAAGCATCAATTTTTTATCACCTTATTAAAAATTACATCACAGAAAATCGACCGACTAATTGCACATGACAGTCGTCACAAACACGGACTGGTTTTGCAGACGAAGGTAAAGGCATAGAGTTATCCGAGCAAGCATTACAAAATATTTCGCCACAATTACGACAGTGATGCTAAAAAAAACCTAGTTAAAACGTATATTAACAACGATTCATACCTTCCGCCTAGTCATATTAAACTCTTTGGAGCAACCTTTACAGTTCGTTGCACTACTATCATCCGCCCAAGCACCCTCTACCTTACGACCTGCTTCCTCTTTTAAATCAGATATTTGAAGCTTACTAACACTTAACTGGGCACCTAATTCTTCTAATGTCTGTTCCTGTTCCAACCATCTTTCCTTCAAAGTGTAATAATCTTCCTGAAGTGAGGCATATTTCTAAAAGAAACTAGATTAAAGCCAATAAGCGCCAAATGTCATATTAAATTACTTGTGCGATTGCCTTTAAATGGGTTAATTCGATTTGTAATTGCGATATACGTTCCCTATCCTGTTGCATGTTTTCCTGTAGGGCAACTCGCCACTCTCTTTCTACTTTCAAATCGCCCTCTACTGTTGTTGCCTGTTCTTCATTGAGCGTCGCCTGTATATCTAACTCTCGTCTTTTTTGTTCGGCATTTGATCTTTCAATTTCACTTTCACGATACCTAGAAGATATACATCTGACATAGTTTCTATTTAAAAATCAACGTTAAGTACAGTTAATTACAATTTCACATCGAATCATAGTATTAAACTTCGATAACAACCGTGAATATTTAAAAACGGTAGCAAAACGAAACTAAAAATAATCAGAATGCAAATAATTCTTCTGAAACTGAAACAGTTGCAAAATAACAATAATGAAGCTTCAAAATGCAACTCACTCATGCACCTCTTTTAGAATATACACAACTGTATACAGTTTGTGGGCTATCAGGGTATTAATATTCTCCTAGCTGCAAATTTAGAGACAAAACCGAAAAGCGTGAGGAAAGCTGCTGATAGTAAAAAATGGAATTTCCAAAAGTTGAAAGAATTGGACAAGGATGAAACAGCATGTAAATGTAAGTAAAATAAGAAATGTAAAAATGTAAAATAGAAGAGAAATAAAAGTGGTCATGTTCAGAATATAGAAATATTGAATAGAAGTGCTCAACGTGATGGAGGAAAATACAGGACAGCAGCAGTTTGGTTTCAAAAGAGGAATGGGCATGAGAGATGCAATGGGAGTGGTGAGAATAATCAGCAAAAGATATTTGAAAAAACGAAGGACCTGCTTTGTAGCGTTTGTTGACATTATAAAGGCATTCGATTGGGCAAACTGAGAAAAACTGTTCAAAATACTAAAGAGGAAAGATGTCAGCTGGAGAGAAAGACGACAAAAAGCAAAAAAAGTTGGCTCTAAAAAGGCTCATTGGTTTAATATCGGAAGAGAATTAATTAGACAGCCAAAAAGGAAATTCAGGCAAAACTCACTAAAGAGCACTGCAAACATTGTTCAGAACCATGTCTTTCTGGAAACCCCAAACGGGAATTAGCATCATCCATCTAAAACTAAGTAGGATAAAGATAAAACGTGCGACAGAAATGGTCACAGAGACAGGCCACTATTATTTGTGACCACGAACTTATAAATTAAGATGGACTGCTAATGCTGAATTGACAAATGACACCTACATGGGGGCACTCATTGGCGCGAAATTCAAATCAACTAATAAACAAGCATTTACCTCACGTTTTCTAAATAAATTACTGTGACACATGTCATCTTCCAAGGCTGCAATAATCTCAAAACTTGAGCACTAGGAAAATTCCTCTAGAAAATAACTAAAACGTGCACATCATGGCCGCGCCCATTCTAGGGCCATTTCTACCTCTATGCAACTGTTTGATCAGCAGTCCATCTTAATTTATAAGTTCGTGGATGTGACAGATTTGCGTTTCTGAGCAAAGCTGTTCAACAGACATGTTTCTGTCAAGAAGATCTGTTCTTTGCTTAATAATAGGTATGCTGAACAGTCTTATTTCTATTAAACAGGGTACTATTCCACTTATGGGAAGGAGACCCTTCGATGGGAAAATAAATTCATACAAAGCAGAAATTGACTTAAAACCAGTACATGGCGCGCATCTGCACGTGATTAATTCTTTTGAATTTTGCATTTCGTCACCACCAACATTTTGAGACTGCATTTTTACTTTTTGAGCTTATTTATCGAACATTGTTTTTATTGCAATATTCATCTTTAACCCAGCAATTTACTCAGTACTCAATTCACAATTGAGTATAAACATTTCTTTCTTTCAAGACGTTTACTTTTAATTTAAAGGCAATCATTTAGATAAATTTGTTGTACCAGTTAAATAGGGTCTCAGGTTAACAAATTAACTATTTATCGCCCTTTTTCGTGTATTTTAAAGCACATAATGCTGCTGTTACATTGGGTAAATTCAGACTAGTTACGGAAGTTTCCATAAACAAATCCATAAAAAGTAATGGGGTAAGAAACTGTGTTTAACAATAGCATCAGAATTTGCACTTGTCTCTATATGATTTGTATTGCTGCTGAAAAATAATAATAATAATGGCATTTGATGTTGATAAAAAAATGAAAGTAGTAATGATTCACTTGCAACCTTTTTACACCACAATTTTTGACTGCAACACCAACTGTAAAGCAAAAAATTACAATACCATGCACCCACACACCGCAACAAAAGTACAATTAAACAAAAAATTAAATAATATAAATACGCATGCAAAACTAAACCAGGAATAAAATTCATAAAATTAGACGAAAATAATGGCAAACCTACAAACTACAAAAAAGTGAAAACTATAAAAACATTTAAAACCTAATAATAGGGCATTAAGACAATAAAATACCTGAACATGTTTAAATAATTTTATTATAAAAAAGGTTTAATAAATGTCAAAACAGCAGAAATTGCTTACAATATTAAGGCCAAATGGCAATATAAAATTAACAAAAAAATTTTGAATTAACAATAGTATTACAATTGTATAATGTACTTAACTACGAATAAATAATTTCCAATATAATTTCTAATAGCAGCTGTTGTAGTGAAGGTTTGCCAATACTTCCGCTAATCACCTAAAGCTACATTCATATAAGTTCGATAGCCACATTAAAAGCACAACCATAACTTATAAAATGCAGTGGAAATCCTATTTGTAATAAAAATATATTTGGTCATTAACAAATTGTTTAATGGCTTTTATAAAGTGATATATTTACTAAGTGCAATATTATTCAACTTCGGAGGAGAGTAGTATATCTGTTACCGGTAATGTTAGAAAAACGTTAATGTACGCATTAACAGATTAATCTGCAGATTAACGATTTTGATCCGTTAAAGTGCGAAATTTGCTTTAAATTGGTAGCAATCTGTCAATTACCTAGTTAATAATATGCACATTAACACAAAAGTGCGAAGAAATATTAAGAAGAGCAATACAAACACGTGATAATCTGAACTTTTAACTGTCTTCAGCACATCAACGGTAACATATCCAACTGAAATTCAGATTTAATTCCTGGTTTAATTCTTATTTGTAAGTCTTCTCCAAAGCTTAATTGCACTAAGTTGCATTGGAACCACACTAACGAAATCACTATGCTTAGTTATTAAGAGTAAAATCTCAACTTGTTTTCACAGCTAAAGTGACCATATTTCACGACATGTGGTATATTCTGATTATTTAAAGCCGAAATGTGTAACAAAAGAATTTACCTACTTTTCTTCAAGTGTTTGGATAGTATCTGACATAGACTGCGTTTTAACCTCTAGCTTGGAAATCAGTTCGGTCTTATATTTAAGGGACCCCTCGTTTTCCTGAAATAAGCCACTTTATACACAATCCTCAGTCTTCCTATGGTTCCTAATTCTTTCATTACTACCACTTAACTAACATACTATCTCGTATAACAAAAAATTTACAACACCCCCATCCCCCCTAATAGTTGCCGATGAAGGAGCAAGCGTAATTGAATATGCACTCCTTAAAGTATTCAAAATAAATTTAAACAGTTGTGATATAGAGCATTTGTGTCACGACAAGTAAATTGTTTTGCAAGACATTTAAGTTATTTCCGCCTGATCGACAATTTCGAAATTTTGTTCAATACTCTCTGAATGACTCATGCTCATAGCTTTGGCATCAGCTTCATCAATTGTAGTACTTTCACTTGTACCACCTTTAGAGAACTCCTGGCTCTTTGTATTTTTCATAAAATTTTTGGAAGTGGATGATGTAAATTTTTTGTCAAAGGACGAGGGTCGTTTTTCAAAAGATTTCTTGTCACGATTAGTCTCATTAATCAAATGATTATATTTCTCTAAATTATTGAGGATTTTGCCGATCTGACCAGCTTTGGCTTGAAGGCGACTCACCACTTCTCCTTTCTGAGTTAACTCCATTTCACATTCCTATAATTTGGAGTAAAATTAACAAGAATTCAAATAAATAAATCAATCATGCACTTAAAATTGTCCACACATGATCAACTATGACTACTTGTGCCGTGATTTAGTAATGGGTGCTATAACTAAGTTTTAGAAAGAACGATATAATTTAAACACAACTGAAATTATCGACTTACCTGCAATTTTTTGTACATTTCTAAATTAATTAACTTAATGTCGTCCAATTGCCTTCTTAGTGATATTATGGTATCTTGCTTCTCGTGGATGTCTTTTTCAAGGAGTTTCATTGCGACCTCCATTTCGGCCTTAATGCATAACTAAACAAACAATGTCATTGTAACTATTAAAAATGTTAACAAACAATCTAATATTACTTGTAACTCCAGCTCTTTGTCTGCCTCCTGTCTTAGTCTACGCTCTTCGTCTAGTCTTTGTTGAAGCTCTGATGCATCTCCACTAAAAGGTTTTATACCTTCACCGCCATCTTCTCGAACTGCTTTACTTAAAATGTGGTCTTTAGACGAATCGCTATTGGTAACTTCCTCTCTTCCAAGTTCTCTTCGCAATTGTTGATTTTCATCATACAAGGCTAGAAGACTATTTTTAGCAATCGCTAAATCCTCCTTCATTAAAGCATTAGTTGTTGTAAGAGATTCCACCTTGGTTTGAAGGTTCGTTACTGTCGCACTAAAATTATCGGTTCTGATATCAGCAGTTAACATCAACAACTCACTTTAAATGTCTATTTAATTCCTCTATGTAATTCTTTTGGTCCAAAACCGTGGTCATATTATCTTCCCCTAGTTGCTCATCCATTTGTTCACCAGATAATTGATTGGACGAACGAAGATACAGAGAGAAATCTATCACGCCTTGTGGACAATCCAAATCTTCCTCCTGAAAAGAGATGTCAATGTTTTAGTTTTCATAGGCATATTTGAGAACATTATAGTCTAAATTTAAAAATAGAATTAGTCATAAGGGTCCATTCTAGCCCTGAACACTTGCCCCCTAGTTTTGAGCTAGGAAAGTAATCAAACCAAGTTCAGAGATTGTTAATTACCTGCACTGTGGTTAACAAGTGATTCAAAACTGACCTTGCAGTAAATTTTAATTTTATTTTATATGTACCTAGATTGGCAACCTTAAACTACTAAACGGCCGCTCACAGAGGGCTTTTCAAGTAACCAGCGAACCTTTCTACTTACCAAGGTCACCTTGCCCAGGATAATAATAATAATGCATAATCTAAAACGTCCTATTAGTTGCTGTATATTTTACACTTTCACAAGATACAATTTAACAGTGTCGTAAAGACTCAAAGCAGTAACATAACCTTACACATTTTCTATTTCCAATTTCGAGCATAACCCTGGACTGGGAAATTTTATTATTTCACATGGACACAGAATGGGAAAAATTTGCTGAATTTTAATTTTTAATATTAGTTTCTTATTGTAAATTTAGTAGGTAATTGTTTAATTTGTTTAATTCTATTTCTTGTATTTAGTTTGTATAAAAAATTTAAAATGCATAAATAAGGAAACATTTAACGGTAAAGTCAGATGTTAGTAAAAAGTTTTTATCAGACAAAAATTAATTGATTTTGAGATAAACAATGCCACGTGCGAGATAAGCAACGCATGTGTCTATCTGTCTGGCGACAATGCGAAATTCTGAGTGTTGCCGAGGAACAACGATGTTGAATGTATTAGGGGAAGCATAAATAGCAAGAATGGAGAGTAAAGGGGGCTGTTGAGGCGAAGGCGGCTGTCTCGGGTTATTTTGAAAGAAAGCGTACAGTCTGTGTGTATCAAGAATTAAGAAATAATTGTTGTAATATAGGACAAGTATTATCATCCTTGCAGTCACAAATTTAAGTGTTTTGTGACTTCAAGCCAGTTTTGGCGTATTAAAAGTAAGTTTTTCTTTGCTAAGAATCTGTCAGATTCGTGTGAAAGTGAGTGTTTTACCGATCATCATGCATTTTTGTTCTGACAGTCTATTTGGATTATTATTAACAAAACTGTGAGCACTTTTTGAGATATATTAAATTATTTTCCGTTAGACCGTTTTGCAAACGGGGTGTTTTGTATTCAAAAGGCACTTAAATTTTTCATACAGGATTCTTTGCATTTGATTTTCTTTTTATGATGTGTGTTAGAATATATTCTTGCAATTTCTTTTTATCAATTCATTATATCAATTTGAATCCCAATTAGAAATCCAGGTAGAATGTTTGTTTTTCTGTGTTAGACATGTGTCGATGGTGACTATACGAGACAATAAACGACTGAAAATTGGTTTCAATCACAATCAGCCATGGAATTATTGCCATAAGAAATACATTGTAAACTTCAAACATTTAAAAGATGATGACATAACCGCGAGATGTCTGCCAGAACGGTATTTTCTTAATTGACTAATAATAAAGCGTCATTTAAAAATTGCCGGTCTCTGCCATAGAAACGTAGCGCGCCGAGAGAGATAGTGCAAGGGGGATTTCTGTCACTGTCACTCATTGAGAAACTGACCATTAATATAAATTCAAACCATATCAAATGGGCTGCTCTGTGCATGCGCGAGAGTAGGACAGAGATCCCCCTGGTGGCCATCTCTCTCGGATCGCGCTGGCCGACGGAGCGCGCGTTCCAGTATAATTATAGTTCAGGGGGCGTGCACCATTTCTCAGTTGATCTGTAGCAACAACGAACCTAATCCAGTCAAGCAATCACTCTGTATCAGCAAAAGGACAGAGAAACACCCTTTACCCGTTAGTTGGGTTTGAAGCTTCATTTCAATGACAGGCAGAAAGAACATATCCGAACATTACATGCTATGGGCATTTCAGCTTCATATGATCGTGTTATGGAAGTTAGGAAGCAGTTTGCACATGCTGTCTGTAAACGGTGGCATGAAGATAGTCATTGTATCTACAGCAAAAGGAAAGTGTTTGTGACAACTGCAGTGGACACTCTTCATGGAACTGTTCACGACACAGGATAATCAAATGTTAAGCAATAGAAAAGGTATATCAACTATGTCTCCAAGCCAGCACGAAGAAGCCGACACCAGAATAATGGTGCACTTCCAACACGCAGCTGAGCAAGGACATGCCAAAGCTTACCTATCACAGTGGACCACACCTAAAACTATACCAATTCATCTTTATAATTATAAACTCAATTTCTCTTTTATTCAATTTGAGGTTAAGTGGTAAAGCAAAAACTTCATTTATTCACAAATTTCAAGGGAAAAACGGCAGGACACTTTGATTTCATAGGAGGGAACTAAATTTTATGCCATCCCTTTGATTAAATTTGAGATTAAGTGGTAAAGCAAAAACTTCATTTAGTCACAAATTTCATGTGCAAAGGTTTGGACATTTTGATTTCATGGGAAGGAACTAAATTTATGCCATTTCCCTTTCATTCAATTTGAGGTAATGTGGTAGAGGAAAAACTTGGCCTGTCTAAGTCAAATCAACTACCGTCCTTCTTTCTGACCTACTATCAAAAGAGGGGGTGGGGGTGGAACTTATTTTATCCTTCATGGTACTCTAATGTAAGGTCTCAATGAAAGGAATTAATTTCTACCAACCATAGTCCTCCTCCTCGACCCCTTATCGTGATGCCATTATATATCTACAACGGATTGTCTTGTAGAGGGCACTCACAAAGGGCGAAGGTCTGAAAGAAATATATCCATTGATCATGTCACAACTTTTAACAGCGAATATCTCAAAAACGGTTTCTCAGAGGAAAGTACTCTCCAAGGCAAAATGAATCGACCGGACGATACATATCTTTTGTGAAGTCAAAGCAAATACCTTGACAATGATGTGTCGGAAGAGGTACTCAAAAAAGGCAAGTGGAATGTCAGGACAAGACATATCTATTGGTGATATTAAAGCTTTCAGTGCAAATATCTGCAGAATGGAGAGTTGGAGGATTTTGAATGTATGCCAGGCGGCCTTTAAATGTTTATGTATAAGAGCCTCCTCTCCATTAATCATCTACCAAGAAAGTAAACATCGATAGCATGCTACTACCTTATAACCCAACCATTTACTAAGCTATTTCAGTTTAAAAAAATGAGCTTTATCTGCACAAGAGTTGTGCACAATTTATACTTGTGATGAATGTAAAGTGTGATCCAACGATAGTTCAACTATTTCAAAATTAAAGTCAAAAAATTACCTGGTTTCATAAAATTATTCGTGTTCATGATAAGTGGAGTTCACATTTTTGGAAGTATTTTGGAGAAATACACCAACATCTACCTATATAGGAGAAGACAAATAAATCTGAATAAATAACAAATAACAACTAAAAGTTCTTTAATAATCACACCTAATTGTCCTCCACTCCCTATTTTACAAGATATAGAAAGCACTTTGTCATGTTTTAGAGAAAATGCTGTTTTTCTATTTTGGAATACATGTTCCGGCCCCTTGATTATTGCATTAAACTCAAAGTAGCGTTTCCTCCTAGTCATATTTCACAGAAAAATGTTACCCCAAAAAACCCTATCTTCGCTACTTTCTGAGCTGTAGCCCCTCACCCAGTACAACAGTGCAAAATGCTTCCTTATTAAAAAATGTCCACTTCAACATTTGTAAGTTCACACTGTCATAAAACCACTAACATTCTTAGATGGTTTGCAAGTAAATGCATTCTCATTTAATTAAACACGAGTGACCTACTTTAACGCATAAATTGCAGTCGATGACATTCAGGCCAACCAATAATCCTATGATAACTATGGCTTCATCACTAAGCATCAGTGCATCTGGCTCGAAATACTCGGCTAAAGCCTCATCTTTATGATCCAATAAGATTTTTAAATAATCTGCCAGTTTTTTCTGCATTAGAGCTAACCTCAACCACGCTCTTGCTCTGCCCAAATGTGTGCTAAAAGCAGACATTGTTAATGATGTTGAAACTTAGAAATAATGTTAAATTTTACCGTACGGTTGGTAAGTCACGCACACTGGCTGTGATGTCCTGTGCCTCGGAGGTGAACTTCTCAACCAATTGCAATATATCCCATAGTTCCTTTTTTGGACCAAGTAAACCCTGAAATAAAAACATCTTATACGAATCTTGATAATTAGGTGTACAATTTTCTTGTAGTTCCGCCAGTGAGGGTTTTGATTCAACTAAGCCAGATTATGAAACTTGGGACTGTAAACTGCTTGCCACAAAAAATGTTATTTATTTAAGATTATAGTTTGACAATACAAAGCAAGGAACAATAATTTCAACTAACGAGTTGTTGCATACCTTTTTTGGCCTCAATCCATGACGTAAAACATGCTCTAGCACAATAAAAAAATGTTGCAAAGGCATATGATCCGAGTCCAACATTCGGCCATATCGTAAGGACTGCTCAATTAATTCTTTTACGACTAGTTTACTTATGTTAACTAAGTTGCTTCTTTCTATGACTACCGGGTCTCGTCCTGCAACACAACAAAATCAAATAAAACAACAATCGGGAAAGGTAAACTAAAAAAGGTTAGAATTACCAAAAGGATATGGGGAGATTTCAGGTGACGGTGTTGAAAGTGGTCGTGGGAAAGAATCTTGCATATTAAATTCAACATCGTGAAGTTCTTTAAGACATAGCCATTCGCCGTCCACAGAAACTCGAAAATTGCACAAATAGATGGTATCTTGTGCACCTGCCATGTCTTGTTCCATGGCAGATTCACCACCTTCTATCATATTAAGCGATTTCATAGATGCATAACTTATTAAGTATTAACTTCAAAGACCAAGTCTGAAAGGAACATTGTTTATCTGCACAGTAATGCGTATTGGCAATAACAAGCCACCTTAAAAACAACCAAATATTGAGCAATAGGTAATTTTCGAGATAAGGTGGGGGGTTAAAAATCAATACCTTGACTTCAATGTCAACACAATGCCATCTAGGAGATTTAACACCAGTACCCTTAATTTTAAAACACCATTAGGAATCTGCCTTCACCATTAGTGCAAAAGCACTAATTATTATTCCTTTAAAGGACACATTTTATGCTGTTTTTATACTTGGCCATTTCATTGAATAACCTTTTACTCTTTTACTTTATATAGTACCAATTCTCAACAAAGCCTTGACCACCACATGTAGATTAACCAAAAGTGAGCAAGAAAAAATGTTAGAATCATAACTTACCAACTGCAGTTGTGGTATTAATTGATAAAGCATGTAGTTACAATACTTACACTACAATTACAAAGATTTTTATATTTTTTCGGTTACATGTTAAAACAAATAGTTTTCTGCCCCCAAACCTTAATTTCGAAACTATAGCCTTGGAAAAATTCCTAATACATTTTCGAAGTTTACACCAGTACTACTCCTATGACTGCTCTCAACTCTGTCTATCACTTTTCTAGTTGCAAAGCCTACGTTAGGTTTATACTACTACCCCTATTAGAGGGTTGATCAAATTTCATGTATGACCAGCCTATAAAATGTCTCCCTTTAAAATAAAGTTGACGTGTTTTTAAATTGACACACTGTATGTAACACTACGAATATAAGTAAAACAAACGACGATTTTTAAATATTGTTTTGCGCATGCGCAGTGCGAACTTTCTTATTTACAAAAGCATTTAAATGAAATATGATACATAGGCACTTGGAATAAAAGCAACTCTATCCCCATATCAAAGTTTGATTTTGCGCTTGTGCACTGCCAACTTTCTTATTTATCAAAGCATTTAAATTACACTTTTTTATACTAGTATACGCTCCACGATTGGGTAAAGGTATAATACCCTAGCTGTGAGAAAAGTATTTCAAAACATATTATACATAGTAAAATAAGTTATTTTACAATTGACAATCCATTGTTGATACTTTTTAGCGCATTTTCCAACGAAGTTGGGTGCGCTATTGCAGCCACTTTCTCTGTCCGTCCGTGTGTCCGAGGCCTTAACTACTCCTACAGTTTTCAAGATATTTAGTTCGTTCTTTTTGCATTCGGTAGCGTATCGCTCTGGCACCTGAGTCAAGGAAAATCTTGACGATTGAACTGCGCATGCGCAGGCTGCGCAATGTTAACTTTTTTATTTATTAATATATTTTGTTGAAATTTTAATCACAGATACTTGTAGTAAAGGCAAATATATCGCATATAGTAAAAAATCAGATGAACTTTCTTCTTTATGGAGATATTTCTTTGAAATTTTAACCAAAGATGCTTATAGTAAAAGCAAACGTATTGCATATTGTAAATTTCAGATTAATAAGCGCATGCGCAGGACGCGCAATATCAACTGCGCAGTAAGTGTCAACTTCCTTATTTATGAAGATACTTCTTTAAAATTTTAACCATGCATGCCTCTAGTAATGAAAAACAGAGCGCACATAGGTATGACCTTTGGGGAAGTATTGATCAATTTATGGAAAATGCGATGAAGTTACTCGTCGTAGGGCGAAAACCTTTTTACTTGTTAAATTAACTATATGAAAAACATAAGGCATAAGGCCTTCTGCGCTGATGGCAAGTTTCTAATAAATGCAACCTAATCAATGTAACCACTTCATTGGCCCGTATGAATAAAATGAAGCATATGGTTATAGGTACTTGCAAAATCAAAGTAAATACTCGGAAGTGATCCTTCACTCTGGGCGACTTAACAGCGCTGCTGAGCAGCGGGACAGGACGCAGTGCAGCGCTGCTAAACAGCCCAGTATGAAGGGGCACTTCCGAGTATTTACTTTGAATTTTGCAAGTATAAGCATATGCTTCATTTTATTCATACGGCCATTTAGTGGCAACAGTGAATTCAAGCAATATTTGTATTTACTGGTTTCCTAGTTTGTTCTATTACCTTGTGCACATGAATAAGTACTTAATTCTGAATAGGCACCAATTAAACAAATCTCGAGACAAATCTGCATATCTCTTATTCTTATTATCTCCAGTTCGACTGGAACTGGAAGTCGGATAGTCTGACTGACAGATAAAACGATTTTGTTTACGATGATTCACACTACAACCATTAGTAAACAAACATATTTAGTGGTTTTTCTTAATGGCATATTGTAGCAAGTAGCGAATGCACGTTACTAGAACAGGTCAATATACCACAATCTTTTTGTGTCAACATAAAATTTTATTCAATTAATATGCAACATTCTATGCGTAAGGCAATGACTTTTAATTTGGAAGTAGAGGGATGTTTTACTGGACAGAATCGGGGTTGTGTATGGAATAAGCACCTACACCATACTAACAGCATTAAACAGAAGAAACAATTGCCTATCTGTCATTGAAACCTACTCTTTTGTTTTACCTAACTACTTAAGTTTAAGTACATTAAAACTTACTAAAAGCAGTTTTAAAGAGTACCTTTTTGAATTTTTGGTTTTTTCTTTTTGGAATTTGACACTAATAAGGAAGTCCATTGGAACTCTTCTACTGTTGATGATAATGATGGCGATCTGGAGCTTCTCTCTGAATTAATTGCAGAATGAATGGAATTTAAAATTGTAGGCGTATTTGGAGTTATTGGCAAACCTTCACTACTTGCAGCAGCCATTTTTGAACTAGTTTTGAAGTTCACTTTCGACAACAATATAATGCCCCGGTTACACAGCCCCGACTTTGGCCGAGATCTAAAGCAGCATATACATCGACACCAGAGTACACTTTTTTATAAATTACATTGTACATACCATTCAATGATTTTACGTACAATGCTTTTATCTATGCTTTATGGCAATCATTGTCAATATTGTCATTAGTTCACTATAATTAGATCATTGCCAAATAGAAATAGCCAATAGAAACAAAGTTACAGCTTCCTTGGCTAGTTTTCTATTGATTATTTGTTATTATTGGTAATGATCTCATGACAGTGATGATAACGATTGTATAATAACCCTAAACCCACCATTACATTGGTCAGAGATCCGAGACAAGTATTGATAATAGCATAATACCAAGTATAATACTAAGCGTACCTTTAATAAGAAATGGCGCCATTAATTCGTAAACTACGAACATATACACTACCCAAGACACAAAAGATATTCTAACAATATTTAAACAAGCTGTAAATCAGCATATGCATGATTAAAGCGCATTTTTGGTAATGCAGGTCAGTATTTTATTAGCGAAGTTTAAAATTATCGACCTCACGAGTAATTTTGGCTGCGTTAAATAATTAATTTTATTTAATTTCAATTGACGGTAGGTACGTCTTCATTTTGTAAAACAAATCAGAAAGTAAATAATGTTTTTATACTGGTAGCGCTATCTAACGGTAAAATTATAGCACCTCCGAAACCCATATCGAAATTATTTTCTTCAATTATCGATCTCACAAGTAATCTAACTTAAAATAAACTAGTGCCTGCACATCTACACTATAGCAGAAAGCTTTTAGTGAAATTTTGAATTCTCTAGCTATTGTAGTTGTGGAGATCTCACGCGGACAGCCGGCCTGCCAGCCATAACGAATATAATAGCGTATTTTTTTCAAAAATGCGCTAAAAATAGTGATGTTCAAATTTTTGAAATCAGAAAAAATGCTATATTAATTAAATTAAATGACATAAGAAGTAAAATGACTTCCATAAGAAAAAAAAGGAAAAAAGTGCTCATAATAAATAATAAATAACTTAAACGGTCAAAAATAAAAACGATTTTGCAATATTTGGTTTTTTTCTGGATATCTCCTAAAGTAGTCAGATTTTTTTCAATTTCATAACGGCATTTTGTTAAGCATCAAAATGCGGAACTTTGCCAAATTTAAACTACATACCTATCTCTTAAGAAAAAAGAAATGAATGAAAAGAATGGGCAATTCGAGTTCAGTCACTACTCCCTGTCCGTAAGAATGACTTTACCACTTTTTGGTCTTAGTAAGAAAGCTCGGATTACATCCACTCTTGCGAGGAGGAGCAGGAGAGCGTATCTGAGGGTCTCCCAGATCCACTTATCCAACTGTTCAAGAGCCCCCCTGCATCATCTCTTTCACAGTGATTGATCTTCCGCGTACCCCCGTGTATACACTCCGTCCTTGTTGAGAGTGTGGAGAAGCCCATCTAGCACAAGGCACCACAGCAGTGGAGAACACACTCCGCCATACGAACATCCTCTAGTAACCAAAGAGCTCCAAGCAGGATGTGTATCTATCGTATGATTAACCCATCAATGCCAAACCCTTCAGTGAATTCACTAATGGAATCGAACATGGTGCTGTTAAATGCACCCTCGATACCTAGGAATGCTCCCAGGACTACCTGATTGCCTGATGAAAGTAAACCGAGACCAAATAAACCGCCACCGGTCACCATTGAAGCAACAATATCTCCACAAAATTAAAGCAGGTTCACTGCGTAGGAGAAGAGAAAAAAACACTGCTACATATTTTGTGCCGTTGTATAACACCTCAAAACAGATTCCTTGGGGGAAAGAAGTTGCCTCCATAAAAGTTTTAGAGTTTAGACTTTTTTAAAGGTTGCTTAGAGATAAGGAAAAAGCTAAACATTTTAAGTTCTCATCTACCCCAAAGCTCTTCCCGCCTGAAAACATTGAATTATACACAATATAAACCACAGCTAATCAAAGACAAGGCAAAATGTTCCATATCCACGAGTGAAAAGTGAAACCTATACAACTGTAGGAATAAATAAGATACATCGCAAATGTAATAATTATATCAATGTATTTTTCATACAAATTATAAACATGATTTAAAATACTGTACACACATACAGAGCAAAAATATTAAAACTTTCAAGATTTATCTTGATATGGCATTCCAGATATGGATAAAAAAATCTCAATTATAGCACACTTTATATAACACATTTTGCATTTTGTAAGTAGTACGATAAAAATATGTATAGCCGCCATATTTGATTAGAAATATATACATTTGTTTTTTTACTTTTTACACTGACACGATAAATTTAAAATATATAGATCATTTCAATAGAGTACAAACATTTGATTTGTTACTAATATTTATAATAATTATTGTTCATCTGATCATCTTTCTTAGTCCTAGAGTATTTGTAAATTCGGTTAATGTCTACTCGGCAAATTAAGTATCAAATAAGGTATATAAAAATTAAGCAGCCTCTAACGGAACAAATAAGAAGAGTTCATCTTCACAGAAGATATGTTTTCGAATTTGTGCCAGTGTTACAAGTACAGTATTTATACTAATTTACAACTGTTCATTTCTTTGCAAAAATTAAATAGTTAAAAAAACACAAATAGAGATCAAAACCATTGCCACTTGTTTTAAATAAAATAAATAAAATGTCTTTCTATTAATTTTCAATTGCACCAAGCGATTATCGCACAAAATATGAAAACATTCGCATATTACTCTAAAGCAAAGGCTGCCAAAAGAACACAAAAAATTTTTATATCTCCACAAAATATTGCGATACATATTTAAAATGAAAAATTTGACCTCAAAACATAGTTTTGAATGTGTTAATAAACATGACCTATTGTAATCGACAACATAATATAATTGCTTGGCAAAAGACCATTTAATGATCTAATCGTCTGTGTTATGTAAAAAGTATTTGTGGAGATAGTAAATTTTGACAATAATAAAGTACGTACTAAATGAAGGGGGTTAGCAAAACCTCTGATAAATACTGGGTAATATAGACATACAAATCTAATAAAAATCTATATAAAACACTAAAGATAGGATCACATAAACTTAATCTTACAATAGACATCTCATAATCTACGAAATTAACCTAATAATATATAATTGCTATCAGAGATATTGAGCCACATAATGTTTTGACTATAACATCTTTATTTAAAAAATAAATATGTTTTTGGGGTAAGATTTTTGTAAATATATTTTTGAACATCATGTGGTGAAGTTTACAGTTTGAAGATATCACTATTAAACCTAAAGTACGATGCCACGTTGTATAATTAAATATCAAAATAATATATAAATAAAAACAATAAGGAAAATAATAAAGTACATTCTTTTACTATGTAACAGTGTGAAAGTATTGATATGTGTGTTTCAAACTTGTACGAATAACAATTTTAGACAGAATGGACCAATCGTTAATATTAATATGGTTTTGATTTTGTAAAAGTACCCACTTTATTATTCACTTTGATAAACAAAATAGAGAAGCAAAAGAGCGAAACCTTCTATCTCAAATATTAAATGGCAATTCCGTTTTTAATTTACCTATCTATTTACTAATATATGTAACCGATAATAATACTAGTATTGTGAGTGTGTAGGCACTGAAGTGAAATTGGGTTGCACAAACCCGCTAATCTTTTACAAGCCTGTAGATGTGGTGTTGCGCCCCATGCTCCGACGTCGATACTTCAAATACGTACGCTGTACAAAGAAGAGTTTCTTGTGTATCTCTGTTACTTACAACCTGCGAAAAAAGGATAATGTAATTAAACTAAAAGTATTACACAATGCAATATTGCAACACAGTTTGATATGTTTTTTAATTTATCACTAAAAGAGTCTACATCTCTCGGATTTTACAAAGAATCTAGATCTTGTCCAGAGCTTTATGGTTCCTACCAGAGCTTTGTAGGCGCGCGAGCTCTGAACACACAACAAAGATATATCACAAAAGCTGCAAATAGTCTAATGAGCCCATGGAGTGTATTGCAAAGATCTGGAGTGCCGTATAATGGTCTGGAAAGCCCTAGAAACACTTTCCAGCGTCATAGAAGGCTTTCCAGGGCATTCGTCGCCCTTTCAATAAAGCTTTCAAGGCCTCTTTTAGAGAATTAGAACCTTTCCCGAGCCATGGAGGTCTCTATCAGAGATTTATAAGCCCTTTCTAGAGCCAGGTTAACAAAGAAATGAAGGTTAATCCTATGCCATTGTGGTAAAAAAAATTTAAATGTTTTGCATTTCATGAGAGGGAATACATTGATACATAAATGTGGATTATATTGGATTGCTCTGAAGTTTCTTCATTTCCTTACAATTTTCAAAAATGTTGACGCTAAAATGCGGAACCCCTTTCAATGACTCATGCCATTCACTCCATTTCAAAAATTAAACAATTCGTGAAGCATAGAGATTGTCTTAAAGAAGGGACACGTTCAAAGTAAGTGTAAGCATTGTAAGGTATAAATACAATGGTGTAAGTCAAAGTCCCTACATTTGGAAAAATTAAACAGCATAAGGAAGTACGCGTTAACGAAGCGTCTGGGTGAAGCATCTGATGTATTTTGATAAAAATTTCAAATTCATGTACAACCCTCTCATTGGCCTGGCCATTTTCTTTAAAAAAGGACTTCAGACATTAAATAAAAATTTAGGTTCAAACTCAGAATTTGACTTTAAATAGTGTAGTCAGAGTGTGAGTACAAAATAAAATATAACTCGCTTATGCCTTCGTAACAGCCTCTCCAAACACCCCAATCCAAGCACAATGTTCAATTTTTTACATAATTCATATACCTAAATTCTGGCAACCATGGCTTTCAGATTAGTGATAAATTTTAGGTGGGTAAATACTTAAATTTTTTATGAGCATTGAATCTAATGAGTAGGTACAAGCAAAGAGTACCCATACTTTGGATACTCTTTGGTACAAGTTTGGAAATTCCAACCGATTTTCTTCAACATTAAATGAAACGCACTATACAAAGGAATAAGCACCCAGTTCAAAACAATCTACTTACTTGTAATATGGTAAAGTTTTCTAATACACTGTTCATCATGTACTTTTCAGGAAGATGCTTAAGTTTATGAATAAAGTTAATCATATATTCACACATCGGGCTCCTATGAATTCGGTAAATAAACCTTCCATTTTCATATCGAGCGTACTCTGTTTCTACTTTCTCAACCACCTGTTTTCCAAACGAACACACCTTCGTCGAACACGTTATAGTCATATTTTCATTGCTCTCGTATCTAAGGAAAATGAGGTGTAAAAGCTATTAAACAACAAAATTAAAATGATCTTACTGGCTCGTAACGCCATAAAATGCTCCCGCTTCATCTTGAATATTCGTATTAAGATCTGCCCAAAATTTTACTAGAAAGAATGCAGACTGAGGTCCCTTATCATATAATTCCTTCAAGCCTCCTTTCTTCTCTGGAAATTTGTCATAGATCTGCCTTACGTCAACAGCCTACAAAAAAATAAAGATATATTATCGAAAAATACGACATTAAGTATGTACAAACCTCTAATAACGGATCTGCATATGTTGCTGTGCCTCCTATGTGTACGAATAAGTGTTTGTGGTACTGTAATAGCGTTCAAATTAGCTCTTCACATAAAAGATTGTGACCTCACCGTGTTATCGGTATCTCTATGTTGTTCCATAAACGCGGAAAATTCTACAAGCCTAAGTTTATGAGTTGCGATCGCTCTTCCTTCCCACGGAGGTGGAGGTGGAGCTTGTAATGGTCCTACTTCACCTGATGATACAGCGGTTGCTGGTTTTCCAGGATATGGAGGTTGTTGAAAGGGTTTTACGCTAAGGAGAAGGAATAGTAATATAAACCAAACAAAGACTAGTAAGTTACTTACTCTTGAGATGTTCCCGGTTGCAATCCAGGTTGCCAAAATTGCTATAACGAAGAATAATTCGTGAAATTACAACAATACAAAAAGTTTAAGCAGAACATACACAATGTGCGCCCATTCAAAAACAAAAGCCCCATAAGCGGAAGAAAGCAATACAAAGGGGAGTGATGTATTATTAGCCGACAATACACAGCAAGTAAGCGCATCTGTTTAACTATATAGCAATTTTGTCACAAACTAATAACCGTTAGCATAGAAAGCAAACAAGCTTTATTCGGAAGGGCGAAGACACGGGACATGAGAACAGAGGCGAATGGGTAAGCAGGATTTGGCGGCAGGATTAACTTACCGGTCCGGGATAGGATGCGGGAGGAGTAATACCGAGACCAAGACCTGTAGACTTGCTGTGCATTGCCGTTGCAGACACAATCTGCGCACTTGACATGCTGGACATAGTTTGTAGTGCCTTCTCCTTGGTCGCATGATCCTACCAAACCACATACCGTCACCACCAAATATAACCCCAAGTTGCAATGTTAGATTTAACTTTTAATTAAATTTGTGGAATTATTTTGAACAAAAACTTTTTTAACCATACTCCCACAAATCGCTTTGTATTTCAACAATTATCAAACATACCT
Organism: Photinus pyralis; assembly: GCF_008802855.1. Taxonomy (NCBI): domain Eukaryota; kingdom Metazoa; phylum Arthropoda; class Insecta; order Coleoptera; family Lampyridae; genus Photinus; species Photinus pyralis. Next base: position 44,385,501 of record NW_022170403.1, read on the forward strand.
ACTAAGAAACTGTTGTTGTTAATAATCAAAAAGACCATTTACCACTACTATCATACACGCATTAAAACACGCATCATCCTCATACACTCATAAATAAAGAATGCTTACAACTTTTAGCTTTGCTTGGATTTCTCTAAGTTTTCTCCTCGCCAGAACTTGTATGTGAGAACTAACTTGCTTTCGGGTTCGCGTTTTTCCAGTCCTAAGCTTAATATATCGGGCAATCAGTTCGTTTCTACCTGTAAAGAGAACCCACGTTAATTGAGGCATCTTCAACTTCCAGTAATCAATATTTACTATAATGATCTTTCAATGACAATTCTTCTATTTACACAAGTGAGGAACAAATCTCTGCATTTTATACAAACTAACAACGTTAAATTTCAGAAGCACTTCATATATCCTTAATCATAACTACTTAGATTAGTTTTGTATTTAAATTACAACACCTAACAATCCTGGAATAAATCAATTTAATTTTTTGAGATCAAGAATATTTTATGATACTTTCAAAAACTACACATTTCGGGAATTTATTTTCAGAATGTCTTTAGGTGGTCAGTACATATGCATTTCCGAAATAAAGACAAGCATCCAAGGCACCTCTCACAACCACTCAAAAAAACAGGCAGAAGATTGCACTGTTGCAATTTAATCGTGTTCTGTTCTTAGACCAAATATCAAAGGTTGGTTATTATTGGTAGAAAATAGAACGTTGTTACTAAAGCCGTTTGTCTACCGATCTGAATTGTTGTTTGTTAAAGTCTTTTTATATTGCCGCTTTGATATCATGTGTTAATAATGTAGCATGTAGCTGATCAGAGTAATATTACACAATATTCATTTTGCTGTAATTCTAATTGCTTGTTATTGATGGTTTTCAAACGGATTGCCAATTGTGCTACTTGTACAATGAAAACAATTTCTCTATGAACACATTGTCAATTCAAAGTAACCAAGTTTGAAAAATCTTAACAACATGACTGTTTTCGGTTCCTCATAACTACACCTGGTATATGGTTTATTCAATGCAATATACAATAGGTTTTTTTTTTATTACTCTGCAAGCTTTAGGCGATGTAGTAATTTGCGAAGGAGATCCAGATGACTTCATGCAATTATTGAAACTACCAAGTATGAAACAGTAGGTGGTGTTTTGATGATTAATATCTCATTTTGATTTGGCGTTCGTTTATGAAGACAGTCCCTTTAATTTTTTGTATAATTCAAATTTATATTTACACCACAATCGCAAATAGGGAAGATTATATGCAACTTCTTTTGTTTATACAGGGTTATTCAAACCTTCCAACTTTGAAGTGGAGAGATTATTAAGGGGACAAGTTTAAATAGGTACTAACATGACAAATCGTATAGGTATGCTATATCAAATCCAAAATATGTAGACAAGAAGATGACAAGAGATTGCTATATTTAAAATTTTATTGAATTACGACTCTGCATCCAGACAAATTTCAGTTCGCCTGACGATATTTGTCTGCACCCTATTCAAATTTCACCAACAATTTCGTAACCGTAACAATGTGGTCTAGTGGTGTGATAACGAAGGAACGTATATTGTGGTCGCAGGTGCGACGATTTAGATAGGAATTGTGGGTATTTTAACAAATTGATAAAGAAGTGGAAATGGACATAAAAAAGAGCGGGAAGAGTTGTTAAATACATGAAGACGTGTTTTAATTTAATTAATTCAATGCAGTCTATTTTGCCATAATTAATTCCATGGTTTCCAGAACCATATTCTCTAAGAAAACCTCCCAAAATGAATGCCTCCCGAAGAAAACTCGCTCTCGAGCTATCATGCGCAAAATTTTGGGAGCCAGTCTCCCTTTCTTCTTAGATATGAATATTACAGTGCGAGTTTTGTTGACAATAATGTTGCGGTGAAGAATATACCTGAGGAGACAGTGGAGCTTGAGGGGTTGAAGGTCTTACGTTGGGCCACAAAGAGGCATGAAATTAAATGCAATCCTGTAAATACGAGATGTAATAGGTGAGTAAAATACAGCGTGTTCGAGATAATAGGGTCACTTTAATATTTCGTTTATTTGGTGAAATTCGAAAAATGATCAAATTTAATTTTGTATGCAACTTCCCGATCTATCTGATGGCATATTGAAATTTTCGATATCACTTCCGGTTAAAACCGGAAATCGATTTTTGTTTTTCAAATACACTGCCCATTAGTTTCTTAGATCTTTGAATCAATTTGCTGTATGACAACATAAAATATGCATAGAGTCCGCTGAAAAAACCTCCGACAGAACCGAATTGTGGTGGAGGTCAAAGGTCAACATTTTCGTTTTCTTTGGATTTTTCTCAAAAATGTAAGCTTTATCAAACATTAGCTCAGACAAAAATTGTAGATAATAAAATTACAAAAAAAAAGGTACGTGCTTATACTTTTCTCTAAGAATCACCATTCTCAAGAATCTAAACGTTGAAGGATTTACATTCTAAATGATATCTTGATATGCACATCAGGCACACAAATGCCAGGTATATATGTACAGTCAGGCACTTAATATAAGTAAAAATGAAATTTAATTCAAAAAGAAATCTTAGTAGATTTCAAATAGATAAAGGACTGGAAACATAGAAGCGCAAACGGTCGGACTCCTTTTAAAATATGCCTATCTTCCAGAACACCAACGGGATATTATGCTACGCAGTTAAAAAAGGAACATTTTTACAAAATGTCAATTTAGTGATCAGTTTGGTACAAAGTTAAGTGAAACCTAAAGCATAGGAAGGGCCAATAGAGCAATACAAGTACGCTAGCAACTCCTAACAAAAAAAGAGCAGTTAAGTGAAGGTATGAATGGATGGAGAAAAAGACGGACAGAAATTGTTTCTTGAACGTCAATCTCTTCAACCATTCAGATTAATAGCATAATTTCCAGTGTATATTTAACAGAATACATGGGTAGAAGGAAACACAGACGAACGTACAGCGTACTTATACACTACTTATTACTAAGTGCTTGACTAGGTACGTTACGTGGCATTTGTGTGCCTATGCACATCATCTAGAATGGAAATCTTTTAACTTTTAGAACGACGATATCTTATGAATGGCAATTTTTACGAAAACCAGTATAAGGATCATTTTTCTAGATAACAATGACCGGACTAATAATTGCATATGGTGACATACACAAAAATTAAGAAATTCGGAATTCAATATTTAGAAACCATGAAATCTAGCAGGCCGTGTGCTGTCAGGATGCGCGGTGACTGTAATTGGACGAAAGCCTGTTGAGGGCCCAAAACAAGAGAGGGACAATAAATTTTACATTTAAAAAACAAAAGTTGCTTCCAATTCCTTTTTTTTCAAGATGTGTGAAGACAGGCGGATCATTTTCAATCAATTTGGTTTGATCGAATGCATAATTTAGGCGCAAATTAAGCGCAGTTTAGGTACATGACATTTTGCATCCTTAATAAAATAAAAATTAATGCCGCAACCTTTTGATTAATGAAGTTTTTCTTTTTAATTATGCGTCTCTTAGACCCAAGGGAATAAAATGTTGGGCTGTAATAGAAAATGGCTTGATGCAAATACCATTATCGTTTGCATTATCCCGGCCAACTTCACGTAGCCGCGGACTAAAATAAATGAAATTTCCCTTACGCAGAAATTAAGCCCTATTTATGCGCCTCTTGGCGTCTTTGTAATGAAGTGTAGCCCCCTAATGGAGGAGGTTATTACACAAACCATTTATCCATCGCATTATTACGGGCAATTAACGGCGGACAAAGGCCTATAATTTCTGCAAAAAGTGCAGATTACTCACGTTTGCGCTGACGTAAGGTTTGCACGCAAATTTGCTCAAATATGTACGGGGTGAGCGCAACAAGTTTACACGCATGAACGTGGGTCAGAGCAATCTAAGGCAGTCGGCACTTCAAAGTCACCAGACGCCACACTTTGATCGTTATATTCGCCTTCGTCATTATAACAGCTGACTATACCTAGGGACCCCAACTGTTTGGGTCTCTAAGACAATTTATTGTGGAACTTGCTAATCTGCCACTGATATACACAAAAATGAAATTCGAGCTCTTTCTAGTAGGACTTTTTGGATTTTATTTGTTTATATAAACATTCTTCTACATAATGGCAACTTTCAAACAAGGGTGGAAAAAAACTCCCCGGCTTAGGCTATACCTATGTGTTTTGAGTTGGTTACTTCGCAATCACATGTGGGTATTTTGGAAATTATATGTGGAAAACGAAAAAATCTCATGGAGCTTAGACGACTCCCAAAGTTCTGGAGTTCTTGTTAAGTCACATAAAAAAATCAATTTTCAAAATATGGGGTGCGAACGTCACGCAGCATTGCGTCAAAAGTGAACTTTTATTAAGTTATAGAAATGAAAAATTTGACTACGTAATCAAATGGTCACAAATATTGCTTCTTTCCTCCATTTTGAAAATTTGTATAAGTGACTTCCCCCCGGATTTAAAAGAGAAACAATTATCTTTAGGAAGAAGCACTTTATTACAATTAATGCTTTTAACACGAAGAGAAGTTGATTAAGACGCGAAATCAAGTATTTGGGATAAGTACAATATATCTGTGTATTCTTTTTAAGTTAATTGCAAAAGTTTGCTTGTTATTCCTTCACTTCCGACACGGGTCTTTTGTCTGTGCTAATTAATTGTAACTATCTTAGAAACTTTAGTTCTTTCATAATCAAATCTGCTTTCCGAGTATATAACAATTAATAAATACGCGCTGTTGTAATCAAGCATTTCTTTGTTTTAAACATATCTCCTCGCGATCAATTTCATTTACTCAACAAAGGGTGACAGTAAATTGGATACAAACGGAAAGTAGCGCTGCCGTGCGTCTAAATTGCTAGATTAGGTATATTTATGGAAAGGAACTGTATTTTCCAATCTCAGTGACCGCAAAAATGAGATGACCCCGGCTCAGGTAGGTACAGTAATTAAGTGAACGTAGGCCGTAATTACTAAACATTGCCATTAGCGATTTAAACAGAAGTGCGCGCCGCATAATCCGCGGAAAAACAGCGGCTGTAACATTCACTACAAACAACTCGTATGAAGAGTCTTCTGCGGTGCGGCAACCGTAATTAATGTGCTCTTCACGACCCAGCTTCCAGTTCTTGTTTATTTCATGCTGTTGAACGAGAGATGCTGGTAGACCATCGCAAGATAATGTATGGGATGAGAATAGTGTAACTTCAAGCAATAACTTTACCATACACATCAAGAGAACCGGTTTCCGCAGGAAGAAGAACTAAAGTCTTGATCGGTTAACTTTTTTTCCTCCTTTATTTATAGGCGCACTACATAATACTCGTACTAACGTCACTTCGATTAGTAACGGTTTATTAGCAACAAGTACTAAATTGGTCGATCTCACACTTTAATGACAATCGTCATGTAACTAACTTCTCAATTCGCATTTCGAGTACCGCCAGTGGCGCCAGTTCATAATCGGAATTCAATTTTGGCATATATACTTGCGTGAGGCGCCATTAGTGCCTATGCGTGCATCGCATCTACATATTCACAATATCCTTTTTCATTTGAGCACCCCAACATTTCATCGAGCTAACAGTCATAATTAAACTAAATTAGCTTAAACAAGGGTAACATTTTAATTTGCGAAGAGCTCGTCTTTTGATTAATGCTTTGCAGACATGATATTATACTGCCGTCAAAACGCAGTGCAAAAACCACTACCTATAAGAATATTCATTAGATATGATATATGGATCCCAGAACAACTCCGTACATCAACTACTGTACACTTGTGTAATTAAACTCGAATTTCGATGGGCAAACTTATACCAGATTATTATATCGTATAATATGAGTGCTTCAACACGGCATGTCCATTCATTAATCCAGTATCAACATGATTTCGGTGCTTTCTCTTCTCCTCCTGCGAACGAGCTCTAACTTGACATGCTAGTAGCATATGACCATCAGGATCTATGTTCTGAAAAATCCAGTGTTTCATTTTATGTCTTCTAGTACATTCCTTTTCTGCTTCCGTCAAAGTCTGCACAACCCATGATATTCTGAAGAAATGGACGATCCTAGTTCCGCTTTTAAGGAATTGGAAATTCGTCTTCCGCTCCTTGGCTCCTTGAAATAGATTTCTCGCTAAACCACTTATTTTTCGATAGTCACTAAACCAGCGTTCATATTTTCCTTCTAAACATGGCAAAAATTAGGTACAACTGCAGAACTAAAAACTTTCTTGCTGGCGTAGCTTGAAACAAAATGCAAAATAGTGTCCACTTGTCTATTTGTAAAGCGAATTTTCTAAATATGTACCTGCACTTATCAATGCCTAACAGTAGACGAACTAACACTTCTCAACGGCGTGATGAAGATATCAGAAAAAAAGAAAAAGTAACGAAGTAATGGTGCTTAACAAAAGATCTAATAGTCAATTCTGCAAAAACGGCTGTAGTGCCGTTCACAGGAACCATAAAAACATGGATCCTATACAAGAGAAAATTAGTGTATCCATTTTTAGAAGGTTTGCATCTACAGAATTCAAGTAAATATCTGTTTATGGTTGTAAGCCATTAATTGAGCCATCAGATCCATAAACCTATCCTGTACTCTGTCTGACTGAATATGATATTTGTCGATGAGGTAAGCAGATCTCGAGAACTAGGTGTTTGAAGAGCATAGTTACAAAGGAAATGTAGTAGGTCTGTACGAGATGTCTATGTTTGTCAAAATACATTATTTTTCAGTAAATAATTTTTGCGATTCGTTTTTAAATTTCGTTGTTCAATGGTTTGCAATTCAAACAGTGACTAGAAGCTGCTATACGCAGAAGCCCGAAATGCCTGAGTGTATCAATTAAGTATGCCAAAGAAATTACCCGAGTTTTTCCAAGTACATTTTAATGTTTTTCTCAGTAACATATCGTAGGATGGAATTAAAGGCTTTGGGTATTCCTTTTAAAATGTTTCTGAATTTTGCCAAAATTCTTACCCTGACATGGCACACTCCTACCTGGGGTTTGTGAAAATCTGAAAAACTCGAACTGCAATTCTTCGCCCTAAGGTGAGTAACTTCAGCGCATTTTCCATGCCATTGATCGGTACTTCCCAAAAGGCCATAGCTATGTGTGTTATATTTTTCTTTACTAGAGGCATCTATGATAAAAATTTCAAATAAATATCACCATAAATAAGAAAGTTGATGTTGCGCAGATTTCGATTTTTACTACATACTGGCGATTGGGGTTAACGATTTTTTCAATTCATTCTTTAATGTCACTTACGCCTGTATTTATTTGTAATCAAACTATCCACACTTCACTAAAGCGGAACCCCTTTTAAGAGGAAAGCACCCCCCTAAATAATAATAACTCAAAAAATAAGACCAAAAATCAGATATACGAGATCTTCACAATAAAAGTTGGGTTGCGCATTCGCAATTTTGTTTTATTCATCTACATACTTGTTTGAGGTTTAAGTAACATTTACTAACACAGAAAACCGGACATTCATACGTTCTTTGTAACAAGAGTTATAACAAAAACCCTTTTTGGGGGTTTGGGCAATTTTTTTTGTAACACTGTTGTGCACCAATATATGTTAATACAGAATTCAAACCGGGCTTATTTGCCATCTTTTTACGGACTTGTATAGTCCCAATCGCCTCAGATTAGTTTTTGCACTGAAAAAATTGGTGGTGACAAAAAAAAGAGTTCATAATATTGCGTCAATTGCTCTTGCATTAATGTCGATAACTTTGCTAGTTGTTCGCTGATGATGAGCTTTGGTGCCGAGACGCGAGCGGTTTATTAAAGTTTATTGAGGTTTCTGGGCGTCTTGGTTTCGGTTTGTATTACGCACTGAAGTGCATGTTCGAGTTCGAGGTCGAGTTCATTTAGTTTTGTTTTTCGTTTCGATTTGGAAAGAATTTATTAATTTAAACAAATCCTTTTGTTATTGAGTTTTAATAATTGAGTTCGACATAAAGATGACTAGCGAGTTATACAAGGTCGCTGATAAGTCTGGAAACGGTCGATTATCCAAGAAAATATGCAAGATATCTAAATATGTTTTATACAAAAGTTTTGGAGTGCTTCAATGTCTATTAGGTAGTAATAATTTTAATTATACAGGGTTGCTCATAAAGGCGCAGCATACTAAAAATGCGTTTTTTAAATAGAACACCCTGTATATTAATTCCATATATTTTAACTCTTTTCTCAATTTAAAGCAAAATGTGTAATAAGCATAATGTACCTACATTCAATAATTTCCGGGTTATCGAGTTTTGAAAATAAACGCTATTATTTTAAAATTAATTGATGATTGAACAAAAAACAATAATTAATGAGTCCAAACAATCATAACAAACTTCACAACGGTTCTTGTCAGTTGTCAGAATGTTTTCAAAAGACATTCATGATGCCATTAATTATTGTTCTTTATTCAATACATTTTAAAGCAATACCTTTTATTTTGAAAACTCGATAACTCGGAAACGATTGCATTTGGGTACATTATGCTTTTTACAAATTATGCTCAAAATTGAGAGAAGAATTGCAATATCGAATAATATACAGGGTGTTCCATTAAAAAAATGTAATATTGGTGTAGCACGCCTGTAATTAAAATTACTACTGCCTAATAGACATTAAAGAACCTCAAATCTTTTGTATAAAACTTTAGTTGATACCTTGTATATTTTAACCGATAATCGACCGTTTCCAAAATTATCAGCGACCCCGTATAAGGGACATGATTAAAGCGACACGTTGCTTCCGTATGCCATATGCGAGATTAGGAAAAGAGTGCAGTTTTGAACTAAATTGTAATTGTGGTAAGAATTAGTTAACTCCTTTAGCATGTAAACTCAAATTGTGGTGCCTAGCGCGACGCAGCATAGAGATTTCAATGGTAATTTCTTTATAGCCAATTACTAGCTCTCCTAATTATTTTAGAGCAAAAGTCTAAATACGTTTTTTTTAGAGAAAGAAATCTGTTCATACGATCACTCATATTAGTTATGGTTGTTTGACGTCGAACGATTTTCATATTTAATTCTGTTTCAAATAACCGACGCCAGAAAAAGCACCTATGGAGTAATCTTTTTTTAGAAAATGCAAATTTATTTATCATTTTCCGAAACCAGGGTACATAATCGAAGAAAAAGAAATAGATTTGAGGAAGAATTGTGCTTAAACTTATATTCGGATTTTCCGCTACTACAGCCAAAACGTTGGATGTATTGTCGTTTTCCTGATGGTTCTGGCGGACATTTTGAACGTTATTGCACTTCCTGTTCTTTGAAACTTGCCCACAATTCTGTTTACTGTGGTACTGCTTGGAATCGGTCGATTGAGGTACTTCACAGTAAATAAAGACGTTACTTGGTGGGCATAAAAGAACTTTAACATTTCCTCTTTCTCTTCAGTTAAATACATGATCAAGAATTTATGATTAACTAATTTATAAACAAGTATAAATTTAATAAACGTCAAAGGCAAATAATGAAAAGTTATCGGTGTTTTTTAGGTAATTCCAAGGCATATCTGATTTATTGTAAAATGAACCTTTTTATTTTGTCGATTTCTACGGTTTTGAAAAACGGAAAATTATGTGTAATAGTATGAACAGATGCAGTATTTTTTTCTCTGAAAAAAACGTATTTAGACTTTTGCTCTAAAATAATTAGGGGAGCTAGTAAAATGACTATAAAGAAATTAGCATTGAAATCCCTATGCTGCGTCGCGCTAAGCACCACCCTGTATAATAATATAGCTGTGCTTATTTCGTCCGATAGGATGAAATTTTCGGAAATCTTAATTAGGATGGACAAGGGCAGTGATTCTACTATACACTGATCCAGGGGATTTAGTTGAAATGTCAGTTGCGATATCTCGAAAAATACGTCATATAAAAGTAAAAAAATTGCGTCGCACTTTTGTTTCAATATCTATCATCAACGTACAATGAAGAAAAGGTATTGTGCGTGATAATTTTATTTCAGTTAAACACATTTTCCAAATGGAAAGCGAACTGATCCCCATTTATTCACTAAAACAAAGATAATGAAATTGAAACTAGAAATAAAGCGTCAACCCCTTAAAAAGAGACACACGTCGTCATACCTTATATTGAAACGGGTCTTTGCCCTTACACCGGTAAGGACGTCGAGATTTATAAAAATATACATTGTATAATCATTGCGGTGTAACAGAGGGTTGATCCGCGTTGTTCCACCTTTTATCTTTCGTCAAATAAGCTTACATAAAACAGTACTACCGTTTAAGAACTGCCGCGATCTCGGTAGATTGGCAAGCTCTTCATTCGCCGCCACGAGAAGCTACCCTTCCTTATATTTTCTTCCGAGTCGCCCCAACCCCTAAACGCGCTCGTTCACTAATTGCACATTCTTGGCATAGTTTCGGGCCGCACCCTCAGCCCCTTCAAGGGACGCCTCTATTTCCGTTTCTACGCTCCACCACCCTTAACTGATAGCGTTAAACATGTTGAATGATTTATATAAATATTGTTAATTATGACTGCGGTTTTATAAAAGATAAGCACGCGTGTGGGGTTTAAGGGAGGCATTTCGTTGTCAACTGGGATCATTTATTATAAGTTTAAGTAACGACGTTTTCCGAGATTTCTGAGGTAGATTATTATGTAGGTAGAGTCGGTTAACTATTTAACCTACATAAAGTCCAAAAAGTTGTACGTGAAAGGGAAAATTGTTTTATGCGTATAAATACACGAAATGTTACTGCCACGTAACTTACCGAAATGAAAATATTTACAAAGGAAAATCAAATAACAACTGAGCTTCTTTTAAACTTATTTGCATGCATAATACACTTCTGGGATTTCGTGCGATGCACCATATATCATGTATGTTAATTGGATAAATATTGGGCGAAGCAACCCATTTCGATTTTTTTTGCTTTTAGGCATTGGGTATCAATTGGTTTCGATTTATCACGTGTTGCTAGTTCCTTTCTATGGTGATCTTTTAATCTCATACTTCTCTCGAGAGTAATGGTTTGCGTAAAGGTCATGAAAAATATATGGAGATGTTTTTCTGCACAAAAAGTAATAAAATACCAAATGTCCATTTCAACGACCCTTATTAATTTATTAAACGATTATGACAACAACACAGTTAAAGTATAATGCGATATTAAAAGTAAGTAGGCGTAGGGGACGCCGAATGACGCTAATTGGAGAAGAATGCCACTGTTATGGGTTTTCTACATAGTGTCTTATTCGAATTTTACATCATGGTTTTCCAGAAGCACCAATGTTTTAGCTATGTGGTTGAAATTCGATAGGTAGCAGCTCTGATGTATACAGGCTGTTTCACGCAAACCGTTACCTAAAAGTATTTAGACTCCCATTAATAATTGAAGTCTAAAAAATTTGCATATATACCAACATAGTTTTTCATGATCTATCCAGATCTATCGAAAGAAAATATTATCATTATTGTGCAACTTCCGGTTTTAGCGGTTGTGGATAGCAACTTTCTTATTTTAAATAGAACACCCTATATTTTCGGAAACCTAAAGTTACTTCAAATTAACATGCGAGGAATTAATCAATTTTAAGAAACAGTGGGAGTAATTTCATATGAACTTCGAGAAACATTTAAAGACGACCTTTGGTAGAATTTGCTCACAACTGCTTAGAGGGTAATACGAGGATTTTATAATAGGGAAATTTGATTTGAGAGAAACTTACGGGAGAGTTACGGGAAATATCATAACTTCGGGAACATTTAAAGCAGAATAATGAATTTTGGTGGACACTCAAGATAAATTGAGGAAAAAGGGACCCGAGTGTCTTTTTTTAGATGTTTGAACAAGTTACGTGTGGTGCTAAATCTGAGTAGTAGGGTAAATGCTGTAATTCTGCGAAGCCACGATTTGCGGTAATGGCTTGAACATAGCGAGCCTTGTGGACCCTGCAATTGTCGTACAACATCACAGTTTTTGTTGCCCATGAGATCAGTCATTTTAATTTGAACGACTTGTTCAAACATTTAATTGTGCTCTCATACACCTCGACTTGTCCCTATTGTGATGCATTCAATGAGCAAACCGCCCTTATAAATAAATAAAATAGCCCTTATAAATCAACCGCACTAATTCCTGTTTTGGAAAAGGTGCCCACTAAAACATCCATGATTTGTCGGCTGCGACAATCCGAGTAAATTGGCGTTCGCCAAAGCATCCAAATGCTCTTGACAAACTACTTTCCTCGTTCTGACGTAAGCAGCCGAGGAATCCATCGAGTAGACATTTTTCTCATGTCCAAATCTTCGTGTATAATCTTAAATACTATATTCTTTTGTAAGCACTGTAATTTTCATTCGTCGATCAGACAGTCCCATAGTTTCCTCAATTCTTACCTCAACTTGTATTGTTGATGTACAGTCATTCTGAATCAAGTCTCTACCTCATTCAAATCGTTTCTATCCATTTTAAAAATAAAGATGGGTCAGTACCATACAACTGGGCCATTTTTTCATGGATAACTTTCGAATCATTTCCGTTAATTGCATAGTTAGCATTTTGTTACTTTCCGTTTCATTAATTATAAATGGGGGAATATTGTCTCGCTTTCCTGCATTTGCTTTCCCGTAGAAACCGCTACCAAATCTAATTGCTGTGCGCTTTAAGTTTGTTTTAGAATCACCAGTAGCCGCCCACCGCTTGGCCTTTAGAATTCCTGAGACCACCGCCAAGGCCATTCAAGTTACGTGGAGCTTACCATCGCCGACCGCATTTTGCCCAGAAGCAAAATCCGAAAACATCTAGTGGCGCCCGAAGCACTCCCTTTCCGTCGATTATTCCGCCGTCACCGTTTCCAGATTTTGACTTGTAAATTACCGCTGGATTTTTCTTTTTCTTGCCTTTATGCAATTTCATTTTTGTAATTATACCGTTTATTTTTGTATGTGAAGGAGAACCGAAGCTACCGTTGGTGGGTAAGCTTCCAGCGAAAGTTCGTCGCGCACTTAAGAAGAAAATGAGAGAAAGTCGGAAATTAAAGAAATATGACAAGATTTTTAAGAAAACTCAACAAGAATTTGACGGGAGATAAGAATTTTATGAGTGAGAGGAAATGTGAGGTACTGGAGATGAATTTGTCTTAAAGAGCAACTAAAAAAGAAATGAAAAAGTAGGGTAAAAGTAATTTGAAAAGACCTTGGAGGAGACAAATTCGATGGGAATTTCGGGCAAGAAACAAAGATATAGGTACCTTAAATGAAATTAACGGAACATTGAGGCAAAGATCAAATATTATAATCTTTGCTTGAGGAGAGGACTTTGAGAAAAACATGATGTTTGGAAACTTCAGGATTACTTGAAAACAACTTGATAGAAAAAGCGCTCGAGAGGAATTCTATAAAAATTTGATAAAAACGTGGGAAATTTAGGAGAAAATAAGAAACGTCTCTACATTAAATGGCGTTGAAAATCGTTGGAAAATGTACAGTGTAACACTATGGCCATAGCATATTCAGTATATATCTTCATGAATTAAATAGAAAAAAATTGCGTAAAAAAAATAAAATATATTTTATTTTTGTTTTGTTAACACAAGATACACGATTGTATGTGCTATATATGATAATGAAATATGAGAAACAAATAATCATAGCCTATGCGCCAATGACACCAAAGAAGAGCTGCAGTAAGATTGAGCAATTGAATATAAAAAATTACGCAATCCCTACGCAATACTTCTCGGCATGTTTGTACAACTTTGCATTTCAAAAAAATTTGGGAAGACAATCGTAAACCTATAAATTAATCAAATACCGCAGAATTTTGTAAAAAAAAACTTTTCATGCGAAGAATCGAATCCGAACCGCTCGGTAGCAAGCCGGGTATCATTTCCGCGAGTCCATAATTGAACACATTCAATATACTAGATTAAACTGAGTTCGCATTCCGAAATAGTTGTGGGGAATGGCCAATTTTCGCATGCATACAGACGTTTCATGGTACTAGCAGAAAGTTCGAGGACACTGTTGCAGAAACAGTAAAAACATTCTACTTTGAGGGCTCAACGTTTGGCTGGTCCGTCTGCGATCCAAGACTGAAAGTTTTGTCATATAAGTGTCTGAAACGCTCCATTCTTTCTAGAAACTGCTCGTATCATTAGAATTAATCAAAATCCAACCTCTTGAAAGACAAAAACCTCCCTAATTTTAAAATGTAATAACAAAAAAGGTACAAAAAATTGCCATTTTATTTGGTTTTATAAATTATATCCGATTAACGTCCGCCACTTTTGACACATATGAAATCTTGTTGTGTCATTTCTGTAAGCATGACTACCACTTCTTAGACGATTGTCCTAAATCGCTTAGTTGACAGTTACAGCACAACGTTTGTTTGTACACCCCAAAGAAAGAAAAAAAATTAAAAGAGATAAACCAGGTATTCTTGGGACTACTCGCAAGAGACAGTAGTAACCACGTGCGAAGACCTATTAAAGAAGTTAAGAAGTTATATGTATACGTGGTCTCCCAAATCTGACACTTATCGGACGAAATTTCTGCAGGTATTAACAGTACGTTAAAAATGATATCTAGCAGTAATGAATCCAGGTCTTTTAAGAATTAATTACAATAAGTGTCGGTAGAATTTTAGACAGTCATTCCAAAAACAATATTTCCACATGAGCAGTTCGCATCTTTTTTGCGATGCCAGTCTGCTCAAACTGATCTCAATTTTGCACTTTAATGAAAATTAACGATAGCAAACCGTTATTAATACCGATTACGTATCCGATAAAATACATTTTATTTCAGATTAGTGGAAAAACTTCGGATTAGTTTTTTTTTTACAACCAATAACTCCGTTATTATGAAAACGTATGAGCTGGATGGAATGTTGCGAACGCAATATTCTGAATAATGCCTAAGTGCCAATACGTTTCGTGAATAAAGTTATTCCCTACAGCATGTATGGTAGACGACTTGTTGAATACGGTTCCATTTAGCCTCAATTCGCGTATTAAAATTGAAATGTAATCCTTACTTATCAAACAATCGATCCGTCAATTAAACTTTTTTCGATTGTTGAACGGTGAATTTAAATAGAAAATACGGTTGACAAATTACGCGCAGCAGTTGACATCTGCCTTTAAATGTGACCCATTTATTCGAAATACGAAGTGCGGAAGGGAACCTTATAAAACACGCCATATAAAACTTTCTGAAACTACTGTCTAAAGCCGGAGGTGTTTGTTATTCAGGGAGAGAAGCACATCAGCAACCCACAGTGAGATTTTTAACTTGCCACCTGTAGATATGTCTGAATTCAATCGGCAATTTGTGTCACATCCGCCGTGTATTCACGATGCTAAAGCTAGAGGAAAATTACATTTACGGTTTTTTTTCCTCTTTTTTGGGATCGCGCCAAAAGTCTTTACGAAAAGTAGGTACGTCGTTTGCAATCGAATCAATTATAGACCGAGAGCCCGCGTAGAAAATACATCGTCATGGGTACAAAAGGTTTGATGTAACCAAGCAGTAGAATGTCACCGTGCGATTCCAAAATCGCCCGTCTGCCGGCCGGCGGCGGGCAACTTAGCGCGGGGGCGAATTTTGAAAACTGTTCCAAATCACATAATACATCGTCATTGGTACACGTATGATTTTTGGCAATCTGATCCGGAAATATGTACCCAATTCGTAGTTGCAACGGCAGACGTTGTATCTGGGCAACTTTTCCGAGCAGACGCGATTAAAAACATTAAAAAATTATTAAATACCTCGTCATAAGGTACACGCTCGAATTATAGCTTAAAATAAAGCTCTTTGAATGTAGAATTTGGGAAAACTAACGAAAACGCGGCAGACGGTCGTATAACTATAGCAGACGCCTTTGAAATTTATAGCTCGATCTGCGTTTAACGCATTACTCCCCGTGCGATAAAGCGAGAGCGCTGTCACACAAGCACGCTCTGTCGTATAGGTACTTGCAAAAACGGAACTACAGCTGAAAGTAGGTAAAATGTAGGCATGCCACAAATAATGGGATTTATGAAATTTTCTCAACTGTCACAAAACATGACCAAAAATATGAAAACATATATTTCTACACTAGGTATACATGTAGGTAAATGCAGTATTAATATGTAAATAACGACTAACACAAGCTACAAAACGTTATATAAAAAAGTGTTTGGAAATTGGAATGCAAATATAGAATATAGAAAACGAATCTCACCAAAACTAGCAACAAAACAACAAAAAAGAAGAAAATTCATATCTGGGATAGGTATTCTGAAAGATAAATATAGTTCTTATTAATACTATAATACACATGTATTTGGGAATACTTACATCATATTATCGGCTTCACTCGTCTTCATCACTGGAGGATATATACAATCTTTCATCTTCCGGTATATATTCGGCATCGGATGTGTCATTAGTTATGCATATTTCTTCCAGAGTTGAAGGCGTTTGTGGACCTACAAACCACTGAGGATACAATTTGTCATCGAGCAGCACCCAGCCGTGTTCTGTAGGATTGTAGAAACTGATATTCGCGTTGCACTGCACCACAGAGCACAGATTTGGTTAACACGTTTTATTTTACAGTGCAAAACATCTCTGCAAGGAGGCAGTAGACTGCCATCAAACTTTTTGAGACTGTCTAATGGATTAGTATGTTCATGTTTTGGTTTGTAATGATTTAATAATGTGTCAAATCTGGCTTCATTAATACATGCACCGGAACTGACCAGTGAACAAATAAGCGGCATTAAACATTTCTTATGCAAAATGTATAATCAACCCAATTATGAAAATATTAATGAAGCCAGATTTGACACATTATTGAATCATTACAAACCAAAACATGAACATACTAATCCATTAGACAGTCTCAAAAAGTTTGATGGCAGTCTACTGCCTCCTTGCAGAGATGTTTTGCACTGTAAAATAAAACGTGTTAACCAAATCTGTGCTCTGTGGTGCAGTGCAACGCGAATATCAGTTTCTACAATCCTACAGAACACGGCTGGGTGCTGCTCGATGACAAATTGTATCCTCAGTGGTTTGTAGGTCCACAAACGCCTTCAACTCTGGAAGAAATATGCATAACTAATGACACATCCGATGCCGAATATATACCGGAAGATGAAAGATTGTATATATCCTCCAGTGATAAAGACGAGTGAAGCCGATAATATGATGTAAGTATTCCCAAATACATGTGTATTATAGTATTAATAAGAACTATATTTATCTTTCAGAATACCTATCCCAGATATGAATTTTCTTCTTTTTTGTTGTTTTGTTGCTAGTTTTGGTGATGAGATTCGTTTTCTATATTCTATATTTGCATTCCAATTCCCAAACACTTTTTTATATAACGTTTTGTAGCTTGTGTTAGTCGTTATTTACATATTAATACTGCATTTACCTACATGTATACCTAGTGTAGAAATATATGTTTTCATATTTTTGGTCATGTTTTGTGACAGTTGAGAAAATTTCATAAATCCCATTATTTGGGGCATGCCTACATTTTACCTACTTTCAGCTGTAGTTCCGTTTTTACAAGTACCTATACGACAGAGCGTGCTTGTGTGACAGCGCTCTCGCTTTATCGCACGGGGAGTAATGCGTTAAACGCAGATCGAGTTATAAATTTCAAAGGCGTCTGCTATAGTTATGCGACCGTCTGCCGCGTTTTCGTTAGTTTTCCCAAATTCTACATTCAAAGAGCTTTATTTTAAGCTATAATTCGAGCGTGTACCTTATGACGAGGTATTTAATAATTTTTTAATGTTTTTAATCGCGTCTGCTCGGAAAAGTTGCCCAGATACATCGTCTGCCGTTGCAACTACGAATTGGGTACATATTTCCGGATCAGATTGCCAAAAATCATACGTGTACCAATGACGATGTATTATGTGATTTGGAACAGTTTTCAAAATTCGCCCCCGCGCTAAGTTGACCGCCGCCGGCCGGCAGACGGGCGATTTTGGAATCGCACGGTGACATTCTACTGCTTGGTTACATCAAACCTTTTGTACCCATGACGATGTATTTTCTACGCGGGCTCTCGGTCTATTAAGGAATCTTCGTTTCCGTCTACATCTTTCAGCTCAACCTCTATCCATTAGCTGATCCGCACTTGCATTGAACACCTCACAGGTAAAATGTCGTGTTTGAAACAGAGCATTAAAAGAAACGAAAGCCTACATCTATAGACGAATTATCATCTATCGTATAGTAGTAGTAGTCTGCATGTCCTGGCCACTAGGCGGACGATATGTAATCATTCATTAAACAATTACATAGGACCTAGTTACCGTACTGGTATACTCGATAGTGAGTGTGATACTTACTGTAACAAACAATGTTCGTTCCCAACGTACCACTACATACAATTTCATAAAATTGCATGTTAATAAAAAATACCGCACTTAACTTGCATATTTTTTACAACAAAAACAGCGGGGAAACGCGATTTTCTCACAAATATGATGTTCTCTAAGTTAACCTGAACACCTTGGAAAAGCCCACAAAAATAACAAAAATCGCATTGGAAAAGCCGATCCAACTTTTTTTTCTCCAGTCACCTGATTTCGCCATATTTTTTTGTACCTAAACCTAAAGTGAGAGTTTTCGGGACTAATCCGTCAGTCACTATTGGTCGTACAAGAAAAATATCTTTTCTCCAACCACCTGAATAAGACACTATTTTGTGACAGTGTTCGGTACGTAAAATTGACGTTTTGCGGATTAATCGCTTTCACCATGGCAACTGTACAAAAAGTGGATACTTTTGGTCCTAGTACCAAAAAGAAATTGACCTTGAAAGTTGGCCAATTAAAAAATTACAATCACGGAGATATGTCACATTGACATCGTTTTACATTGCAGGTTGTAAGATATTTCTATACATACAAATCAAATATTTTTGCATATTCAATGCAAATAATGATGTTACCTATACGTATGTACATGTATTGAAAATGATTTACGCTCGCTATTTTTATTTAAACCATGTGTAACGTAATTTACATATTCGTGAACGTAATTTTAATACGTATACAACCCGCCGTCGCGCGTAACGCCATCTACTTCAGACCCATTGCACTATTATCTGTCATTTTGAATTCAAAATTTGAAAAAGTTAATTGCAATTAATTTTAATTAAAAAACTGTATGGTAAGTTCTTTATTTCAATACAAAATATAACAATATTAATTGTGTATACAATAGAAATGACTGAAACTGATAGTGACATGGATTGCACTACGCCAGAGATTATAGAAACGGCAGAACATGCTACCTCAAGATTTGCTCCCTACAAAGTCGCGAGAGGTGAGAAGTAAGAACGAATAGGTTATAAG
The DNA here is from genome assembly GCF_008802855.1 of Photinus pyralis. Classification (NCBI taxonomy): domain Eukaryota; kingdom Metazoa; phylum Arthropoda; class Insecta; order Coleoptera; family Lampyridae; genus Photinus; species Photinus pyralis. The sequence goes on from NW_022170403.1 coordinate 44,404,914, forward strand.
TTAACCTAAAAACTAGAGTGGCATGACAGATGAGGACAAGAAAGCAGAAGTTCTTATACTAGTAGTGAAACTGTGACTGAATCTAAATTCGAATATAATTTGAAGTAAAGGGGGTTGGAGAAAAAATTTTATGTTTTATTCGTACAAAAAATGCGTTTTCGGGACTCGGAAGGTTGCTAGACTCCGCCAACGCGTCGTCCAGCAACTATCTTCCTCGTCCCGAAAACTGACATTTTTTGTACTAAAGAAACAAATAACTATTTTCAAACTAGTACAAAACAGCTATGAATTTGAAGTTTACCCCATCGAATAATTGCTACAAATGCACGTAGAGGATGATCAAATTTTTTTGTATTTAGTTACGGCAAAAAGTTGCATTTTTCGATTTTTAGATAAAAACCTGTAACTTCTTTCTTTATTAAGTTATCGAAAATGTGCAGTTTAGTTTTCTAGAAACATTCGAACACGTACATTTTAGTTTTGAAGGGATATTTAAATTAAATAATGTTATTTACGTAACTTCAACCCGGAGAAGTGAGTGAATTGCACCCCAAAAATTTTAAATAAGAAGGGGCGATAAACTGTGGCTAGTTCGACAGGAATGCTCATTCTGTTTTCAGCACTGTTTTTATTTTTCAAATCCGATTAGTAGTTTCAGAGACAACGCGATTCAAATGGATTTGCAGAGCCGTTTTAAATGTTTATCAAGTTGGCGTTGAAATAATTGATAGCTTGCGTCAGCATCTGACACAAGTGCATAATGCATAAGCAAGGAAGCAAGTTTCTGAGCGTGTTAAAGTTTGTGGTAATTCAAAAACAATCATGGTTTACACTATAGCGGAAAGGGTGAAAAATGTTTAAATTTTTAAAAAAATTGTGAATCTGCATTCTTAACAGCAGTTCTGATCAATAAAGGACACGCAGTTAAGCATGTTCAATGTTCATCATTCATACGTCAAAGATTTAATAAAACAAGTTGTAAATCAGCATATGCATGATTAAAACGCATTTTTGGTAATACATATCAGTATTTTATTAGCTATCTGAGTCAATATAGAGTCTGCACATCCACACTATAGCAGAAAGCTTATAGTGAAAATTTGAAGTCTGTAGCTATTGTAATTGCTAAAATCTTAGCCGGACAGCCAGCCAGCCAGCCATAACGAATACAATAGCGTATTTTTTTAAAAAATGTGCTAAAAAGTTATAGTAAAAAATCAATGTTTTTCATGTACCATAATTGTACACTTTTATATTGTGCTTATAAATTCTATACGCTAAGATGCTGCTTATAAAATCAAATTAAAGTGACGTGTCAAAGAATAGGTTGTACAGTGCTAACATTCTTATTATCGTGGACGGATTTTTCTGAAATGTTAAAAGACAGAATGTAACGTATTTAAAATTTTTTACTTCCATGTCGACATTCTTACGCCCTCTGTGTATTTCTCGTGTAAGTTCGTGTAAATAGTTTTGTTTGTAGAGTTATTATTTCGTAGTTCGTTATTTTGCCACTAGAGGTCAGCTCAATGCACTTTTCTAATCTAAATTAAGTCACTGTACTTTCTACACAGTTACTCTATAGAGACAATGTGGTCATACGGTGAGATCCTCCATGTTGAGCCAAAAAATACACCGGATTGGTAGAAGTTAACCTGGAAACCAAGGTGATGAATTTATTTGACACAATTGTGACAGCAGTATTGTAACCATAGCAAAATCTACTAATTTGGTTTAACCAATCAGCTCAATCATAAATTGGAAAAAACATGGCCGACATGGCCACACTGTGTTTATACAGTCACCGTACTTTTCAAAACAGTGACTCAATTTAAAACAGTGGTGACAACGGCGTATTTCTTTTTTGATTGGTCGTTGGTTCCGTTCGGTATATTGGGGCTAAATTGCTACTTTTGTGGTGGCGTTTACAGGTTTTTTTCGTGTTTTTGCGAAATTTATGTAAATAAAGGTGCTGCTTAAGATAAAGTGTATAGTGTAGACATTCGGTTGTATATAAAGATATAGTTTGAAGTGCATAGAAATTAATTACCAAAGTTTTGCTTAAGCTGCCTAGTTGTGATTATGATTATAAATACGCTAGAATTATTTTAAACGTTTATTGCTGAAGCACAACGAATATGACTTTTCCCTAATGAAAGTAGCAGTTTTTATGGTAAAGTAAAAATCAGGAGTCTGTGTCCCTGGGTCATTGATTTGTTAATCAATTTCGGACATACGCTAGAACACTGCAACATGTAACAAGTGTGCAAAATCTATAGAAAAAGTGTCTGAAATTGATTCAGAAATCAATCAAGCAGCTGACTACAATTGTAAATTGTTCCTATGCTGCCTTGTTTAAGTTAGCCCCAATATGGCGGATGAGAGGGGATTATGATAAGTTGTCGCCCCTGTCCTAATACAGTTACTGTACTTTTTAGCGCGTTGTTGAAAAAAAGTAGCGCTTATATATTCACTTTGGCTGTTTGGTCAGTCGGCTGCATAGGTTTTTAGCGCATTTTTGAAAAAAATACGCTATATATTCGTTATTGCTGGCAGGCCGGCTGTCCGCGTTAGATCTCCACAACTACAATAGCTAGAGACTTCAAATTTTCACTAAAAGCTTTCCGCTATAGTGTAGATGTGCAGGCACTAGTCTACAGGGTGATTCCTATAGTACCTGCCACCGCTTGGGAGCGTATAGGGGGTGCCTAGGGGAGTATTTTGATATAGGACACTTGGGGTCGGAAATCTAAAATAAGGGCGCCAGAACCAAATTTATCTTCTGGAATTTCACGCCTGTATGTAGGCAACCCAACCGACCGACGTTTCGCGCGGAGCGATGCAGAGCGAGTTAGCGCGAGGAAGCGACATGGGAGGGAAGGAGGGAAAACGACAGTCAAAAGCAATAACGTTTACAAGTGTTCAACGTGGCCACCGTTGTTCTCAATGCACTTCCTACATCTAGCCAACTATTATTATACTATTGCCATAGTGTTTATTCACTTGATACGCGTCGTTGCAGACGGGATTTCGTGGGTTTAAACAAAATTCTGATCAAGTGTCAGCCACACATCGCCGCCTGAGATCGCTCCGTGTGCACCGCCGGCCGGTTGGGTTGCCTACCTACAGGCGCGAAATTCCAGAGGTAAATTTGGCTCTGGCACCCTTATTTTAGATTTCCGACCCCAAGTGTCCTATATCAAAATACTCCCCTACGCACCACCTACACGCTCCCAAACGGTGGTAGGTACTATAGGAATCACCCTGTATTTTGAGTTAGATTACTTGTGAGATCGATAATTGAAGAAAATAATTTCGATATGGGTTTCGGAGGTGCTATAATTTTACCGTTAGATAGCGCTACTAGTATAAAAACTTATTATTTACTTTGTGATTTGTTTTACAAAATGAAGACGTACCGTCAATTGAAATTAAATAAAATTAATTATTTAACGCAGCCAAAATTACTCGTGAGATCGATAATTTTAAACTTCGCTAATAAAATACCGACCTGCATTACCAAAAATGCGCTTTAATCATGCATATGCTGATTTACAACTTGTTTAAGTACAATTCACGTAGGAATCTTCATAGAATGCTCGGGATTGAAGCATTAGCTTTGTTGTGTTACAATTATTTGCATGCAGATTATATTTTATGATTTATGATTGTGCTAATAACACACCGATCCGCCGCACAAAAATGCCGCATCGAGTACTTCCCAACTTTCCAATTTAAAATGGATGGCGATTTAATTCTATTTGGTGAATTAAATCCAATGGGATTAAGCCTTGTTTAGTACTGGTATCATAGAATTTGTAATTAAGTCCATTTAGGAAAGGAATTGTAATTGTGAATTGTTGGCTGAAATCAGAAAAAGGCTCAAATCACGCGCAAAAGCTTAAATCACACGAAAGACTTAAACTATCATATGAAAGCTTAATTCCTTTCAGAGATGCTAAATCAGAAAACACTACCACTGCAACCACTATGCTAAAAGGAAACAGTTGGTATATAAATTGGAAATGTATAAGTAATGGTGGAACCATAGTCATTGAATAAAACGCAATGGTCTTATTATTAATTATTATACAATGGCGCTGTGTAGAGTAAAATTCTATTTGCATCTTTTTAAATAAAATATCATCACGATACTATTTATATTTATATAATATTTGTGTTTTAGTTATTTAGGTACATAAAAGTAAGGAAAATGACACATTACTATACTAGCGAGGAAATAATGAAGGACGAGGCCCCTTTAGGGGCCGAGTACTTTAATTTCCGAGTTTCACTATACGAGAAATTTCCGGAAAGTGGACGACTATTTTTCATTACAGCTCCAAATTGCTCTACATCACTGTTTTATGACCAAATCGGAAACATTCCCTGTGTGGGGTTGTGCGAACTTGGGGTAATAATTGTGGAAAAAAAATGTCATACTCAGAGAGGACTCTCCCAATATCCTATTCAGACGTGCCATCATTCTAACAAAAAAAAACAGAAATGCAATTTTGGGGACTTTTTAAAGGTAGCTAGTTTATTTACGGCCCTCGGTTTATTTGAAAAATTTTTGTTGTAGTCTTCTTCATCACCCAATTTTTTTTTAAACAAGTTAAATCTAATACTCTGTGTAGCTGAACTTTAATAATTCGTATAATTTAATTGTTTCAGCAAGCATTTTTGCTAATTTTCTAGGAATCCTGATAATTTATACCTACTGCAGAAAATTGCCAAGATTGAATAATTAGGTTTCCATAACTATATAAATGTACAACTTATTTATTACAACAATTCTGGCTATTTTTCTGTGGAATATGTACTCATTTTTACGTTTACTTGCAAACTACACTTGAACCCAACTTTTTATTTAAATTTAATTAAAATTAATTATTTTAAGCTCAGTTTTAAGACAGTATTGCACTAACAACGACTGCAACGCATCAAATATTTTTAATTCATTGATTCATTATGTTTAAAAGGTTCACTATCAATACACCCTCTCTGGTTTGTTATTGCGTAATTCTACACCGTGGCTTGGATTGAGTTTTAACAACGAACGCGTGTACGAGAGAAAAAGCTAGCTAGCCAAAATCCTAGGTAAAGCCATTAGTTCCACATCGCCATGTGTTGGGATTGGCAAATTTTGAGACTTTGTGGGTATGGCCCCCATTTTGTACCTTTAGTTTTTAGTTCATTTGAGAGAATATTTTTTACATGTTACAACCTCTTATTTGAGAGTTTCGCTAAACAAATACCCAGCAAATAATCAATTTTTTTTATGGTACGCGAACAGCGGAAGTAAAATATATTCAGTGTGTAATTAATATAACCTATTCACTTTTCAGAAAGCAAAACGTATCGGTTTACGGCAATTTTCAAAAAAAGTAACATTTTTTGGTGTAAAATGTAGTTTTCGAAGTCGCTGTCGAATATTAAAGTTTTTATATTTCTCGCTTTCGCTGCACGAAAGGTCTGCTACTTTTTCTATAGCTTAACATTTTCTTGAATTTCCCTTTGTGAAACGTGTTTAGGCTGGGCAGTTTTAAAGTATTTGAAAACGAGTCGTATCAAAAATAAATGAAGTAAATCTGAGCTTAGGTACTTCTGGTAATAATAAAATGTGAAAAACATCAGGACTGTATAAGCTACAGAAAGCAATTCACATCAATTTAAATTTAAAATATGAAGACAGAGAAAGGACAACAATTTAGAATGCAAGGCGCAGGCTGTAAAGATATTGACCGTCACGATGTCCAAGTCTAAAGGAGGGGTCAACTGATGACAACTGGACACCTTTGCTCGCCAATTCACTTAAAAGTTGTACGAAATTATTGTTACATTGTGCTTGGGAGATCAATTATTTAACACCGCCGTCGCATCAATTAGTAAAACCGCGTTTACTCACCGTACATCTTTCCTTCGTCTGAGAGTATGATTTTCCGTCGTCCACATGGGGGGTAAATTGCCAGTGCTTCCTGAAAACTCTGTTCAATATCCGGACTCCATACTCCTTCTGCATCTGCAGCTGCCATATCTTTTTCATCCTAAAACATTTTATTAATTTTAGTCTTTTACTCATTTTTAGAATTGCAGTGTAATATCAGTCGTAAAAGACAACCATATTAAAATTTTAAATGAGTAGTAAAATAAAGAATTTCTTTCATATATGCTCAACCACTTTTTATTGCGACTCCTACAGATGTACAAGGAATCCTAATTAAGGGGATGTCTTCCAAATTAATGACGAGAAAAATGAATAATGTAAGGAATTGATTATTGTCCTAAATCCATGCTACGAACTTTTTTCTCAACACTACATGACCTGGATACCATCAATTTTCTATTCTTTTCGAACTCATTACTAGACGTTTAAGACATCACATGACAAATTCAGTTCTCAAATCGTTATTTTTCCAATATACTCAGGTTCGAGAACATTTTCGATCACCCTGTATATTGTTTCAGTGTAACGCAGAAGCCGACTTTTTACGATTACATTTCGATTTTTGCGTACATTGTGTAAACAACAGTTTTGGCAATTGACCAGAACGTTGTTAATTGTAGGTACTAACATTACAAAATGACGACATTTCGTCTAGTTCATTCTGAAGAACACATTCGAAAAACGAGTAAAGTAAAAATAACGAAGGCATGCCATTTGCACTATTTTACTTGAATATATGAATAAAATATGAGTCATACATTTGCATCATTGTTTAATGTAATTTAAGCACTACCAAAAATACTTCAATCCTGCACTTTAATTTGTACATGTGAATAGGTTTTATGTGTTATACAACACATGCCGCTTTTTAAACAGTTTTAAAGCTCAAAAATTGAAAAACTGGTATCAGCCAAACAAATTGGCTGAAAGAAAGAGAAAACAATTGCAAATTGTGCTCAAAATAAAATTAATGTAACTAGTAGTGACAAGAATCGCAAGCAGCGGAGAACAAGTACCTATATTATTTTTAATGAATTCGTAGTGTAAGAATAAAGGATATTACAGATTATGTAGTCCGTCCGTCCGACCGTAGCTCAATAACGCTTTGACATATAGAGGGTCTCATCGAAAAGAATTAATGTGTAGCCACCACAGTCCTCACTGATCTCTCAGGAGCGGATTGTTGGGATCACAAAGTGCGATTAGCACGTCTGGAAGAAATATATCGATTGGCGATGTCAAAACTTTAAGATCAAATATCTCGAAAACGCTTTGTTGGAGGAGGGTACTCACAAAGCAAAAATGTATCGTCAGAACGAGACATATCTATTGGTTAGGTCGAAACGACTATCTCGAAAACGAAAAGTCGGAAGAGAGTACTCAATACTCACAAAGGGCAAGTGGAACGTCTGGACGAAACACATCTATTGGTGATGTCAAAGCAGTGCAAATATCTGCAGAACGGAGTCTCGAAGGAGAGTACTTTCAAAAGGCGGTTGAATCGTCTACACGAGCTACAGTATAAACATTTTCAATAAAATGACGATTATGGATTTGTATAATTACAATTCCTTATTACTGGTATTATTACAATAGTTTAATTAAACAATGGTGGCTCAGCTTGCCTCCTATTCTAATAATAAAAAATTTGAATTGTGCAAACTTTAGCGCTTTAAATTTTTTGCAGTGACATCTAATGCATAAATCCACAATAGTTATTTTATTGAAAACGTTTATACCTACTGCTGCTCAATAGAATTCGCAGACGTACGTATATCTGTGAGATCAGCGGCAATGTTTGCACTTCTCCTTTAACAATTCTTTAGAGTGCTTTACTTGATTTCGCAGCTTTAGTAGTTTATTTTATTTATTTATTTTTGCCTTTATTTTTGTGTGGGCGGCGTTTCAGCCAAGGCTCTTCTATCAACCCAACTTACAAATATCCATTCCCGAACCCGGATTCGAACCAGGGACCCTTACTACCGCAGCCTAGCTTCAACTCAACCGGCAATGATTGAATGAATTATCTGTCTATATCATGTGAAAAACAAGACCGAGATAAATTCATTTACTACGATTGTACTAACAATGGTATTTATTCATTGATTTTATTTATTAGGAGGTGGATATGTCGGCTCTAAGCTCTAAAAAATTGTGAGGTCGACGACAATTTTGCAAAAAAAAAGTATCTTACGACATAAGTAAATCCGCTGAGAAAAATCCTCGATTTATTTTGAAAAAAAAATGGATTTATTTTCTCTACCGTTCAATTTTTTTTGGCGTGCTTAAATGTTACACCCTAACATTTTCTGCAATGACAAGACGCTTACAATATTAAACTTGCAACCGTGATAAGATATAGCAGAGGATTAGTAACCCTGTCGAGTTCGACGAAAGGGTTTGTTTTTGTTCATGTGTAGCCGTAACTGGAATAAATTCAAATTTACAGCTACCGTTACAGAATCTGTAGACCTACGTAAATATAATACAAAATTGTATCGATGCCGTACGACTGACAAGAATAAGTTTCCTCATTTTTTTTGTTGAAATTTTTTTTTACTTTTTAGAAAATTCTAAGAAAATGACTATCAATATTCTAATGATTCTAACTGCTCTCAAGGTTCTCAGATGAAAAGTTCTAAAAGATTTTGTAGCGATTTATAAAAATTACGATTCTCAGAATATTAGAAAAAATTCCAAGGAGATTTTTACATCCCACCAAAATTCCAGTGATTCGAAAGATTTAATGCTAAGTAAATTAAAAGATTCTAAAATCATTATAGACGGACGATCAGATTTTCCGATGTGTTTGAGCATTCCCTTTCCAATTTTACCAAAAATGATGTGTTCCTATCCCAAGATTCCTATTCTGGGGGTAAGAAAAAAGAAAATGTTTAAACATAACATGAAAGTAAGAACGATTCTAAACAAATCCAAGAAAATTTTTTTCAAACTCTCGGAAAATTCTAAGATCCTAAAAGGTTCTGTATAAGATGCTTCTAATCTTTTTAAGGAAGATTCTAAAAGTATTATTTGTAAGAAGAGAGAGTACTAAAAAAAATAGTGAGAGGATTCCAAGCTGGCCTTAAGAAGATTCTACAAAGATTCCGAGACGATTCCATTTCGCGAAGATTTACCCTAAGAAGATATAAGATGATTCTAAAATCGTAAGATGATCTTAAGAAGGTTCTACGATTATAAAAATGTTAAGAAGATTCCGAGGAAGATTCTAATGACGAGAAAGATCCCAAAGGAACTTTTAAAACGAAAAGATTCGAAGAAGACCACTTTTATCAATAAGTTTTGATATAGGTACTCATCCATTCTGATCAATTTGTCACCGTATCTATCCGTAAATCCATCCCTGAGGGATCAGTTTGTTTTGTACGAAACGTCGGTTGAAAGATGAAGGCGAGCTCAAGACGATTGCGTTTTATACAGTGACAAAATATGTAAGAAATAATTTTTATCGACTTGTGATGAAGGTATAAGGTATAAATGGTATAAAGCTATTTTGATTGAATAAGGCCACCGGAAAACTGAGTTTGATTTCTGCTCATCGACATTATTTGAATGAATAGACCTCGTCAGTCAGTTTCACTTACCTACATCATATACCACATTACGCTTTATTTGTGTAAACTGGACATCATACTAATAACCTGTCCAAAATATGTACTACAAAGAAATACTTGTGCTATAAACAGTACTAACAAAAAACAACAGACTACTAGATGTAACAAATTATTTAAGAACTATTGAATTGTTTGAAAAGATTTAACCTAACATTGGTCGCCAACAGTCTTAGAAACCGACGCGACCTTAAACTTAATAATAAATAAAATAAACATTGATAGTTTATGGGTGAATACGTAAATAAATGCTAATCTTGCTTAACAAAACGAAAAAAACCAAACGCAACGGTATCCACCAATAACGTTTTTCTGTATTTTTTTCCGACCGTGTTCAATTGAAAAACATTTGTGTAAGAGTCAATTGCTGCAGATTTGCTTCGATACATTTGCGATCATTAAAAAGCCATGCCAATTTATTGAAAACGAATTCCTGTCTGCTTCTTTATTTTTTTATATATGCGCAATACCGATCACCGACAGTTATCTAGTCAACTGTATCGGATTTTTATTGACTTTTTTTCTTTGCTGATGCGAATAGCTGTATGTTTTTTCCTGTAGAAGTCATCTTTCGAGTTAATAACGTAAATATGAAAGTGCAGTTTGAATATGAAACCAAAAGGTTTTTAATACGCTTAAATTATCATAATTATGAACTTCCTCTGTCACCTAATTATGAACTGTCATTATAACAGTACTTAACCTAAGTCGTGCAAGTTTTAATAATAAAATTTTATAAAAATTATTACAAAAATATACATACATACAATGCGTGTGTGAAATAAAAACATGAATAGGTAAAGATTAGTTTTGTCTAAAATGTTACATTTACAACCATGTTTACGTTTAATGTTTCTCAAAGAGGTTTATAGTGCTAAAGTTGCAACACCGAAGTCCGAAATGTGTTTTTAAACAAATAAACTAAGATTCGAGCTAAGATTCAAACATCTAGCGCAAAATATAGCGTCAAAATTCGGCCATGGGTTGCATTAAATTCACACTCATTCATATCTGGTAAATTCAAATTCCACAGTTGCATTGACTTAAAATGAGTCCGAAAGAACATATTTTAATTATGCAAAAAGAAATAAAATTAAGCCATGCCTTGTTCAAGATTTGGTCGCTAGAATTCATAGAAACGGGGTCTGTATCAATCAAAAAGTTGGTAAATCAGCGCATTTAATGCATGATTAACGCACATTTTTGGTTAATGCAGGTTGTCCAGCATATTTATTAGCGCGAAGTTTTTAAAAATTATCGATTTCTCACACGATTAATGTTTGGCCTGCGTTAAAAATACATTAATTATTATTTTTCAATGAGGCAGGTACGTCTTCATTTTGTAAAACATATTCACAAAGTCAAATAATAAGTTTTTTATTTATACTGGTTAGCGCATCTTAACAGGTAAATTAATAGCACCTCCAAACCCATATCGAAACATTATTTTCTTCAATTATCGATCTCACAAGTATCTAACTCCAAATAGACTAGTGCCTTTTGCACATCTACTTATTAGCAGAAATATTTTAGTGGAAAATTTGAATTCTCTCAGCTTTGTAGTGTGGAGATCTCACAGCAGGACTAGCCGGCCTGCCAGCACAATAACGAATATAATAGCGTATTTTTTTTTTCAAAATGCGACTAAAAAGAAATCAACCAAGAAGCTTAACGAAGCAGCCATCATGTTGAAGTTCTTGGCTAATTGCCTAACCTCAATAATTATCAACATCTTAGTTTTTTTGTTAATTATTTAAAATTTTGGTTATAAATTGTCTCTACATGAATATTGACTTTATTGGTACCACTGGAAAGCATTCTCAGTAGCTTCCAACGATGTGTCACAAGTATGGGATTGCCAGTCTTAGATTTTTAGTAAGGAGGGGCTGGGGGGTAAGGGGGGTGGGGGGGTTGTTCACTTCATAACGTCATCTGGTTCCCTCTTCGAATCCCCCCAAATGGTTACTTGAGGGCGATTTCTCAATATCTTCTATTAGTTTGAAATTATGCGTTGTTTAGTGCGTTAATTTATCGAGCTAATTTTTGCGTAACCATAGCGTCCAAACTTAAAGCAAAAATTCGTTCTGCATTTACGAGGGGTTTTTTTAGGTACTACCTGTTTAATTAATTATGGGGGAGGGAGAGTATTTTTCCGCTTTACTCTCCTGTAGACTCCACTAATTAATTTGTTTTACTGCTTCAATTCCCGCTAGGGAATTTGCCGTAGGGACCGTGGGCCGTCAAATTTTGTTTTAGGTCGTGGGCATGGGTGTCTCTAAATATGATGTACATACGGAGGGGGCTAATTCTTGGCTTATTTTATGACCGGGTAGTTTTAATTTTTAAGTTATTGGAAACTTTTGATTCTAAGATAAAAGCCTACAATTTCTTTGTTAATTAAGTTATGGAAATGTGATTATTACACAAGTTTCTTTGGAATGATTGTTGCATAATCTGCTGAGTTCAAAATAAGTATACGGGACCAGGTAAAAAACTTAAAATTGTGTGAAATTTGTACCATTTCTTAAGTTTACGGTGACTATTTCTAAATTTTTTATTTGAACCTTTTTATTCTTTTTCGAATCTTTTTGAATCGCTTGAATCATCCATGGCGTGCTATAATTTTGAAAAGAGAATTTAGTATTCTGTCTGTTTAGATTAAAATATACAGGGTGTTCCATTTAAAAAAATGGAGTTAGGCCCGATACCTTTTTTCTTGATCTCGTAAACTTACTTTGAAAATGGTAGATTATACAACATTTTTGTAATAAAGGCATTTGTGATAACTTAATAAACAACGAAATTATAGGCTTATATTTTTTTTCTCAATTTTTTTGTAACAAAACCTGGCACGATATTTGTAGGTTGTACACAGAAAAATAAGGTCTTTCGAATAACTTAATCAAAATGTTAGGTTGCTATTTGAAAAAAAAAATTCTACTTACGTCACTAACGTCGCCGACGTCAAGATTTTTCGTATCGGGGCCCGGGCCATTTGTATCGGCCGGCGGGCCCGCCACTGGCGTCCACGGCGACGAAATTGTGTTAGCTGTCACCACGCTGCCTGAAAATAAAAAGAGGTGCAATCATAAAGTTGCTCAAGACTGTTTTATAAATATAAAATCCCTTTTGAAGATTCATCCATATGCACACATTTACATTTATTCTTTTTGAACGTGAATTTTCAAATAGTTTTCGACATGTTTATTTCGCCATAGAAATTCCATTTTGAGCGCCCAATTCCTTATTTCTGATAACAACATTACATTTCCCAAATTATAGCTCGGGGATAATATGCTCAGACCTTAGGATACAGAATATTAGAGAAAATTCCCTTCAAACTCAGATGGAGTTTTACCCATCAAATGGTAGAGTAATACACTGTCGTACTTTTTCTAAATTTATCGTGAAAATAGTTTAGCACAATTAAAAATTAGAAACTTAAGAGTAAGAAATAAAGGTGTAGAGCATCAGAGTGCGGCACGGGACCTGGCACTTTTTCATGAGGTTAATGTTATTGTTATACAATTTTATAAGGGTTTTAAAATGTAAGACAACACCGGCCCACGAGCGTTGTATGTAACCCACATGTGGCTTAATATTTGCCATATTTAAATAGAACAACTCTTTTCGGCTTTGTACCGGGTGACCCAATAAGACTGTTCCTCGGCCATATGTCGAGAACCGTTCGTCATATGACTTAGAGGTAAAAAAAATTATTGGGGAAATCGGTCATGAAGAATCGCTGGAAAATATTTTCAAGTTCTAAAAATGACCAACAGAGGGCGTAACTGCCATCTTAAATTTTAAAATTGCATTTTCTTTAAATAATGCATAATAAACTAAAAAAAATTTTTGACATTTTTAAAGAGAACCAGTTTATGTATCATTTTCGTAAAAACAAAAACTCAAGTTATTTCAAAAACAAAGATGGTGCGGGGCGTTCAATTGTTTTTGCAATAACCTCCTTTAACTTCTTACCCGTTTGACCGATTTTAACAAATTTGGGCAATGAGAATCAACCAAAATATAGTTATTTTAGTTGAATCCTTCTCCGCCAGGGGACTAGCTTTGACACTATGGGTTAAAATTCTAAAAAAATTAAAAAAATCAAATGGAATGATATGACTTTCTTTATAAAAAAATAGTCAAATAACATCCAAAAAGGCCAGTGAAAACCGTTTTTCAAAATCTCGTTCCTAACCTCAAATATTGGGAAAACGAGATTAATAATTAATTAATAAAAATGCTTAAATTGTATCTTAAATTTACTTTTTACGTATTTCCAGTATTTGTCGATGGCGCGAAAGAAAAGCACCCTACACTTTTAGGTAGGCCTTCAAAAATTAAACAAACGAAACACGATGCATTATCAAGTAATCACAGCCGTAATTTGTAAATTATTCTGCTGTGTTTACATGTAGAAAGTGCAGTTTTTTTCTAAAATGCTGATTTCTAACCAAGAAGGAGCATTAAGGCACCTTTGAGTGGTTTTTTGACTATAAAAAATGTCATAACCACCGGAAAATGTCGTAAAACACCATTTCGGATGCAGAATTACAATATTTACATACATACATACATAGGTACATTATATGGAAATTTTTATTCGTTCCAAATATTTTTAATTTCAAACAACACACAGAAAACAACACTCATGTGAAAAAAAAAACAAATAAATAATATACCTATAAATAAATAATGCAGATAATCAAGAAATTGTCGTTTGAATCAATCCTGCCGTCTTTTGTTCACCATGGAAACCTAGATGTCTGGAATGTATAATTAATGTATAAAATGCACTATTAGAAACAATGTTTAAAATAAATCTAATAAGTGAATGAGTGATACATCAAAATTTAGAAAATTTTACACTCGTTTCAAAAACTAGTTTAAGGTCGTATAAGAAAAACCAAGTATAAAAACTGTATATCGTGATGGATTCTACATAAAAAAGTGCTCTAAGAAAGATTTTGTCAAAATCAATTATCTTTAATAAGAAAGTTATGGGGCATTAAAGAAATCGACTAAATTCGAGAAACGCCCCCTAGTGGCCAAACGATTAGAGATAGTTGAATTCTGTTGGCGCCAATGATTTCCTCTTTGAAATTGAGCTCCAGACACATGGGTTCATTTTTTCTATCTCTTAAAATAAAGGGCGTTTCAATAAGAAGTGTCCAACTTGGACCACCCTGTACATCACAATCATTTTTAAATATAATTGAGAGTGGTTCGATTGTTTAACCCAAAAAAAGAATAATAAATTGTCTACACTACAACCATTTTAGACCGGTTTTACCGATTTGTTATCACTTAGATATTAAATAGAAAAGGTGTCCTTATGTGTGAGTTGTTCTCGCTATAAATAACTAGAAACAGAAATGCAGTACAGTAATTGGTGGTTTAAGACACTTGTGTAATCTTGACCGCAAAGCCGCCTTATATAAATAAACTCCTATTTTTACAATTCTCGAATCCTAAACAACTAAACTACCCATGGTTAAATTTACCTTCGAAAATTTAATACAAAATCCTTGACATAAGTTAGAGAAGTATTTTAAATTTATTTAGCTAGAAGGTTTGAAAAATTGAAATGCGTGCCAGTTTTGTATACGTGTTGTGGTGTTATCGGTTAAAATCCCCCACTTGTATTTGACATTTGAATATAATTACGATTGACTAATATTACACAGTGTTTAATCCGATGAATCACTCAGGTCGCGAAACTTTCAAGCTTGGTTTGGCACGCTTACAATAATATTCTATTAAAACACAACGTTGTGTTCCAACAAACTTTTTCCAGGAGAATCTTATTAAAAACAAAAACTATTTCCGTTGTTGTATAACAGCAATTGCATTAAAGTAATATGAAACGGACCCTAATTTAATTATACTGGCCCTTTGTGAATTTACCCCATAAACTCCTATGTGTTAGGTCTGTCAACCCCTTGTAAAGGACCAACTATCAACTTGAATTACCAAGCAAATGAATAGCAACTGACCACTTAAAACTGCTTTTATGAAATAACTTTTTCAAACGTCACGCTTCGTGCCTTCGTAATTAGGTTAATTTAATTGAAGCCCATCTGTAAGACAAAAAAAATCGAAAAGCGTCAAATAAAGCGCAATAAAAAAAAACTACCCCGGCTACTGTTTCAATGAAGTTCCCTTCTCTAAAGTCAAACAAATACTCGACATACAAGAACTGAACTTAGGGGTGGTTTTGTATTACTTTGGCTGAAAAAAACCCAAATTATCTCGTAGAATGCTTTTGATACTTCAGTCACCGGATCGAATCTAAATTAGAATGTACTATGGCAATGAGGTAAACGAGCGTTACTTATAATATTAAATCACGCGTATACGCTCGAATGTGGGATAAAACAATGGAAAGGTTCAAATTATATGTACTTTATCAAGCCCCATTCATATATAGGGGACAAGATCTGTGTTTGTGCTCGCATTGAATGGGATGGACCGTTTCGACCCTTAGCTGTAAATTTGCCGTATAATGATGGCGCTGACGGTCCTGGAATGCGCCTCTAATATTGCACAACCATTATATAGATATAGATGCGATAAGAGAATAGCAAAAAAATTAAAATATTCTGACCTACAGTAAAGGAATTTCAAAAGTAAAACGTCGTTTAATAATGTTGCTGATTGTCGCAATTCAATAACGAATATAAATAAATATTGAAAAAAACAGGTCTAGATTAATGTATCGCGGTCGGTATATTACACATTCCTTGTTTAAACATATTGGTTAATTGTCAGATCGTTTATTTATTACCTATTTCCCGTGCAGAATTCGGACAACTTTCACCTAAGCCCCTTAACTACACCACCGTCCACCTTTAACATGACTTTTTGAAGTTTTCATAAACAGCGCTTAAAAAATGAATGAAAAAGATGTTAACATGCGCATTCAAACGAACGAAATTTGTTTGGTTGTAGAGTCATGTTACGATTGTTAAGATAATAAAAGTCAAATAAATTTCTGCACAAAACGACTGTGCAAAAATAGATCCGCTGGACATCTTATGGCCTGAAAAACTATATTATTCCCCAAATCTAAAACGTTATATGAAAAGCAGTCATTAGACTATAATATATGGTGAAAGAGTCAGAATGTAGATTTGAATGTTGGCTTTTATTGTTAAATTGTGTTTGACGTTTCATTACTTACCATTCATTACCCTTCGTCCCTCATTTACTTTTAATTCCTTTGGGAAAAAAAGTGACACTGCACTCCTTCAAATGAAATGATAAAACACATTTAGATATTTGGAAATTACCAAGAGCGCCTTCACCATTTTAGTCTAGTCGTACACCGATACTGTTAAAGCAAATTTGAATTTTCAAAATAAATCGATTATCACAAGACGCTGAAGCATTGATGAAATTTTGGTAAAGTTTATCATTAAAGCTGTGCCACTCAGGATACTGAAGAAAACAGCAACCTCACAAGAAAGCAGAGAAGAGAACTACTAGAAGGAAAGACGATTACCAGGAGACTGAAGATGATTCAGATGAGATACTGAACATACCAACAAGAGGAACAAAGACCATATCATACGGGCTGCCAAGATTCTATGTGCCTCGGAATGGAAGGTACGCCGACCCTGCCACAGATGGAGCACCACCATAAACCAAACGGTAGAGGTCTCGGGGATTACCATGGGAAGATGGGAAGAAAAGAGCAAAGACACACATCAAGGAAGAAAGAAAGCCGAAAAATACTGGAGGTGGAGGAAGAAGCCAAGGGGAGGAGGAAAAGGGGCCAGAAAGTAACGCAGGGAGAGGACAACAATAAAAAGGGCCTAACACGAGGGAAAACCGGGAAGGGAACGAGACCAAA
The DNA here is from genome assembly GCF_008802855.1 of Photinus pyralis. NCBI lineage: Eukaryota > Metazoa > Arthropoda > Insecta > Coleoptera > Lampyridae > Photinus > Photinus pyralis. The sequence goes on from NW_022170403.1 coordinate 44,422,354, forward strand.
GGATAGGAACATCGGAAGCCAATGAACGCCCGGATAAGAAGCTATCACTAGAAAGTAGAGTTCCCTCTAAGGCAGAATACCAGTGGCGAAGCTGTGGCCGTACCCGTACGGGTCGGATAACACCCAATAAATATGTTACTTATTACTGTCAAACGTTACATTATGCTTAATTTTAATGATTTATTTATTTATATTTATATGATCTATTGTCAATAGATGTCTTAGAATTTAACATGAAATCTAAAAATCGAGTAAATTACAGGGTGTCTCCAGTGGAGGATACACAGTAGGTACAGAGTAGGCTGGAGCCTAGGGCGACAAATTTGGCCTAAACATTTTTGTCATACCTACAGAAATTTAAAAAAAAAGGTATTATACAGGGTGAGTTTTTTTTTCATTTTCACTGCTGGTCGGTTATAGCCTTTTGAATGTTGTTCAGTGTCCCAAAACGATGTCCCTTGTGTGACAAGGCGCATAGCCATGAATTATGATGCTATTTGATGTTTGGTCTCGCATGCCCCTTTTTCGAACTCTTTAATGAACATCTTCATCTCGGTAAGTGTTAGCATACAGTAAATTGTATTTCCTCTATGGTTAGTTAACCGTTTGGCCTTGAAGCAAATTCGCTTTGTGCACGATGCATGGTTTTTGAGTGCGACCCACCATCTTTAATTTCTTTAAATGGCAACATAGGTCATGTGATACATCATTAGAAAGCTTATTTTGTCCCCTTCCTTTACTACGTACCTTAATCATTTATGGTGTTAATTTTGAGAATAATGCAAAAACATTAAAAAAACCTGGTCATACAATATAAAACCATTTTTTTCAAATAAAATATTCGTTCTATGAATAACTTTGAATAACGCGGTTAAAATAATTCCACACCTCGCGAGCACAATGACAAAAATGACAAGATTATCAAAACGAAAAAGACAACTTCGAAAATTAAAAAAAAAGGATCAGTACAGGAACATAAAAAATAAGGAGGGAAAGGTTAGATTTTTGAAAAGAGCGCGGAAGAATGGCCAGAATTAGGAGAAATGACAAAAGATTGCTCAAAAGGAGCAATGCAAGGGTCTCTTTTAGAAAATGAGAAGCATGAAATCAGTACCAGAAAAAGAAACATTTAGATTGCGAAAAGGAAGATAAGATTGTATTAATTTTGCAAGAACAGAATAAAGAGAATGATTAAAAAAAACAGAGTTAATGGAAATGGGTACACCTATGAAGGTGATATCAAAAACAAAAAAAAAATGAAAATCCTAACCTTAAAATAAAAATAATTAAAGCAAAGGTAAACTAAAACTGAACCATTCTTATGCCGCATTTTCCCAGGAAAGTTAACTGTTGCGGGTGCTTTGTTCGCACGTCTGTCCAATCGGCAATTTTCTGGCTGCTTTTTTTTAAGAGCGCCATTGACCGGAGATGTTGGTCAAATTTTCCTTATATTAATGAAACTCGTACGACAAATCTCGAACATGTCAACGTGGACTACAGACAAAGTGCCTTCCTATATTTTAAGATTAGATGCAGATCCTATGCTCAATTCAAAGAAGTTGTGTGTCACCTATCGCTTATATTAATTAATAAATTACAGTTTACATTAGATATTTGTATGAATAAATAGTGCTGATTTAAGGCGATGAGTCATTTACAATGTATGTATATTTATTTTACAATATTTACAGTTTTATTAATTGTTAAATAGGAACTATAATAAATACCACATTAAAAGATAATCCCCAAGGAAGAAAATAGTCCAGCAAAATTATATCTGAAGGGAAAGGCGAGGGGGGGGCAATAAATCGTTCTAAAACCTTAAAATTTGTACCCCTCCAGAAGTTAAGGTTTGGTGCCCCAAAGCCTTTCTACGCTAGTAACTTCTTAACAACGGATCCTAGCGAAGACCCTACCAAGAAATAAATTCAAAACCATTAAATTCTGCGTTGACTGCTGAAGGACGGCAATTTTTCCCATATTCGCTTAAATGTACCATTTGACGACTTTCTGTCGTCTGTAGCATACTGATCCTATCAAAGCATTCTTGTAACCAAAGTTGTAGAAAATTTAATGACGAGTTCAAAGATGATTTTAACCATACTTGCGCAAACCTAAATTTTAAACCTAATGTTAGATTTTCCTTTGTTCCAAGCGCATAAGTATCAAATTTCACTTAAATGGTGCCATAGATAAAAAAAGTTGGCACTGCGCATGCGCAAAAGAAAATTTTGAGACTGGCGCTCGATGATCCTTTATCCCAAGTGCCTTTGTATCAAATTTCGTTTAAATTCTTCCATAAATAAAAAAGTTGGCACTGCGCATGCGCAAAACCAAATTTTGAAANACTTGGGGTCGGAAATCTAAAATAAGGGCGCCAGAACCAAATTTATCTTCTGGATTTTCACGCCTGTATGTAGGCAACCCAACCGACCGACGTTTCGCGCGGAGCGATGCAGAGCGAGTTAGCGCGAGGAAGCGACATGGGAGGGAAGGAGGGAAAACGACATCAAAAGCAATAACGTTTACAAGTGTTCAACGTGGCCACCGTTGTTCTCAATGCACTTCCTACATCTAGCCAACTATTATTATACTATTGCCATAGTGTTTATTCACTTGATACGCGTCGTTGCAGACGGGATTTCGTGGGTTTAAACAAAATTCTGATCAAGTGTCAGCCACACACCGCCGCCTGAGATCGCTCCGTGTGCACCGCCGGCCGGTTGGGTTGCCTACCTACAGGCGCGAAATTCCAGAAGGTAAATTTGGCTCTGGCACCCTTATTTTAGATTTCAGACCCCAAGTGTCCTATATCAAAATACTCCCCTACGCACCACCTACACGCTCCCAAACGGTGGCAGGTACTATAGGAATCACCCTGTATATTTATTTTACAATATTTACAGTTTTATTAATTGTTAAATAGGAACTATAATAAATACCACATTAAAAGATAATCCCCAAGGAAGAAAATAGTCCAGCAAAATTATATCTGAAGGGAAAGGCGAGGGGGGGGCAATAAATCGTTCTAAAACCTTAAAATTTGTACCCCTCCAGAAGTTAAGGTTTGGTGCCCCAAAGCCTTTCTACGCTAGTAACTTCTTAACAACGGATCCTAGCGAAGACCCTACCAAGAAATAAATTCAAAACCATTAAATTCTGCGTTGACTGCTGAAGGACGGCAATTTTTCCCATATTCGCTTAAATGTACCATTTGACGACTTTCTGTCGTCTGTAGCATACTGATCCTATCAAAGCATTCTTGTAACCAAAGTTGTAGAAAATTTAATGACGAGTTCAAAGATGATTTTAACCATACTTGCATGCTAAATTCAAAAAAACAGTTTTGGAATATTCTAAGAAATGTTCAAACTTTCTCGGTTTCTTTGATGTGGTTGGACCCTCATCGTGCTCTACCACATCAACTTCTGGGTCATCTTCAATCTCCTCCATCAATTGGTTGCCGAGGTCCTCCCCTTCTTCCTGCAATGAATGAGGGGTGGTGAATGCTTCCTCCTCAACAGGAGCGTTGAAGCACGTCTGGCCTTTACAAGTCAGGCAGATTGTGGAACAGTTAAGTCCTACGTTTCCACAGGTGCACCGCCCCTGCAGCCCAACCTACGATGGCAAGAGATGGAGTGAAGCACCTCAGTGGGGGCAGGTGCTTTTGAGGTAGATATTGGGACAATGCCAGCCCGCGTTGTTTTGCACCTCCAATCGAGGGTTTTTTTCCTTCCACATCAGGCCTGTACCTAGTGGATCCGAAGAGGAAGTGTTCCCTTATTGCTGCTGAGGCAAGAACCTGGGTAAGGAGGGATGAGAGGCTAAATGTTGCATTTGCGAAAGTTTTGGTAAACATCTCGTATCGCAGCCCATCAAGAGTCGAGACTGTGCCCCTGCCAGAATTTTTCCCCTGCACTGATCACATCATCCTGAGATGCACTCGTAGATGACAATGGACTTGAGACCCTGCTGTCTGGTCTTTTGGAAAGGAACCAATAGTATAGCATTTGATGCACTGATTGCTTCTAGTGCTAAGAGTAACTTGTTCAGTTGCCTTATGGTTGTCTCTGACTTTACTGCGGAGTAAAGGATTATACACTGAAGATCCCCTATAGCATTGAAGGTTTTATTGCCATCAAGAGTATTCATATTGGCATTTACGTTGTCCCACACAAATTGGCTGAGTGATGCGTCCTGCAGTACCCCTGGTGGCTGCATAATGACTCAAACACTTGGGCATCATTATACAAGCAACTGCACCCAAGACTAGCTCAAGAAAGGTCTTCGATCCAAATTTGTTATTGCTCCAAGCCCAGTCGGAACTGAAAAATCGAGGTTTCGGAATGACCAATAGAGGTGACTGGTTTTCAACTGAAACTTCTGTTGTTTCCTTGCGGTGACAATATAAATCAAAAGCACTGGCAATGCAAAGTGCCAGAAATGTCCTTTACCGCATCTCCTAAGTAGGAATCATTTGCATAAATACAACATCTGATGTCTTTCCAGATGATCGGCTCTTTCCTTTAATACTCGCAAAAATGACCCCATCGACATACTTTTTCTCCAGTCTGACTCGGCGGTAGTTGGAACCTCCCCTTTGAAATCTTCCAGAATCTGTGGGATGCACTCGTCGTCATTCTCTTCTATGTATTGGCAAATGCTTCTCTTACAGACTCCAGTTAAATACATCTATCTGTTTTCCCACTTAGAACGCGTTTCAAAAGCGCCTTGCTGCACGTCCTATGATATGGACCTTCTTCTACACAGAGAGAATCCTTAAGGTATCATGGTGCATCATTTTTTCTCGTCTGCTTAATGGCTTCTTATAATATTTTCCCAACCTTCATCACATTAACACTTTGAAATAAATCAACGCCAATCGCGAGTTCGAATTCGTGAATATTTGACAGACGCACATGTCGACCCTTAGAATCGAAAACTTCCACTGAGAAGGGCGCAGCTGTTGCTCGCGGCTCGAACAAGACTGTTTTGATAGGACCAGTACTTTTGGTACACGACAGAAACTCATCAAATGGTATATTTTACATAGAATAGAAACAAGTTAAAAAGTAATCGTAAACGATTTACATAAAGCGCATTTCCACTTGCATTCATTTCCCATTTATAAGATGCAACTTAAAAAAAATCTTAAAAATCCGACCACAAATATGAAAGATAGCGTTGCACATGGGCAATTCATTTTTGACGTGCTACTTCAATTTCAGTTTATGAGAAGAATTTCATTTCAATGCTTTTCTAAATAAGAAAGTTGGAACTGCGCATGCGCAAACCTAATGTTAGATTTTCCTTTGTTCCAAGCGCATAAGTATCAAATTTCACTTAAATGGTGCCATAGATAAAAAAAGTTGGCACTGCGCATGCGCAAAAGAAAATTTTGAGACTGGCGCTCGATGATCCTTTATCCCAAGTGCCTTTGTATCAAATTTCGTTTAAATTCTTCCATAAATAAAAAAGTTGGCACTGCGCATGCGCAAAACCAAATTTTGAAATTGGCGTTTGATTTTCCTTTATCCCAAGTGCCTATGTATCAAATTTCGTTTAAATTCTTCCATAAATAAAAAAGTTGGCACTGCGCATGCGCAAAACCAAATTTTGAAATTGGCGTTTGATTTTCCTTTATTCCAAGTGCCTATGTATCAAATTTCATTCAAATACTTTTATAAGTAAAAAAGTTTGCAATTCGGTTTATAAATGGTCGAGATGCGAAAAGGGCACTGTGAATTTTGAATCGATTCGATCAACTTTTGGCATTGCGTATTATATGGCTAAAGCTATGCCCATATTGAATTTCATGCAATTCAGTTCATAACTAACGGAGATGTAAAAGCGATCGAACATTTCTAAACAAAGTTATCGTTCACACGGACAGATAGATGGACAGACAGACAAAGGAACAGACGGAGAGACCAACCGGCAGGCGACAGATAGCAATGCAAAATTATAAACGATCTCTAGGATCGTTAATAAACGGCAAAAGTGTAAAATTATGGAACATGTAAAAAACGGTTTTTTGTTTTTTTTACAATAACTTTTTTTGTAAGCGGTACAGAAAAAATTCCTTCCTTGGTACAAGACTCGACACCATTACGAACCAAATAAACAATAGCTCTTAAGATAAAAAACTAGTAGCGTCGCAAAGTTAGCGGACGGACGGACGGACAAAGTGGCCACAATAGCGCATTTTTTTTTTATTTTTGTGGAAATGCGCTAAAAATGAGGGGCCAGTATGGAATTTTGTATTTGGAATAACTCAAAAACGACGGGGGCGCGAACGAAGGTATTGGGAGCACAAACATGCGCAAACGAAGCGCAAACGATCACAAGAAAAAAATTGGCAAATTTGTAAACTTGGGGGGCAGTCCTGAAGTTGGGCCCCCCGAATTTGGTTCCTTCGTAATTTTAAAACCGGCAACGCGCAAACAAAATGCAATTGTGCGCAAACGAAGCGCAATCCATTTCAATCACGAAAATTATTGCTTTCTAAAGTGGGGGGGGGGGGGGCAAGTCCACACAGGTGAGCAAATCACGTATCCAAATCCAAAACAATGGTCCGCTGAGCGGCTGGGTGCTGGGAACCGCAACCAACGGGCCACGCGCGGCGAGACAATCCAAAATTGTGAATTCATTGGTTGGAATTTCCGAGGCAGTACTGCCACTCGTAGGAAACAAATCTTAACCACGGGCCGGCAAACCACGTTTCGAAAAGTGTGTATAAAACGTAAGATGACTTAACCACGAGTTCAACCGGAATTTCATCTGCAAATTTTACGTAACAATTTTCCATTCACATCATTCTACGTATTTACAGCAATTTATCTTCTGGGATATGCGACGTTTCCAGGCCATGACATCCAAACGAGCTAATAACAGTTTTGACGGCGGTTCTAAATTGCACGGCGTCACCCCAAACAACCCGAAACCGTGATGTACCGAAATGTAGTTTAATTTTCTTCTACCTTAAAGCAACATTAAGTTTCGTGACGTTTCGAGTAAGAAATTAGCGTGTTTTATTTTCCCTGCACAAGCCGGTAATGCAGTCAGTCCAGAATTGATGATATCCCAACAAATGGGGGATTGAATGGGGTCGACCGGAAGCGATTGCGATGCCGGTGTAAATCGATCAAATTTTATTTTCTACGTACATTTTTAAGGTGTGATGCCCCACGGGTATCTGCAACAATATTGAAACCATTAATTTATAGGAGTCGGCTGGTCAAATCAAAATCGGGTCGGGGTTGATGAAAGTTAATAAATTTGTATCTCCTATTGCTTTTTCATAACTCAGTATGTAGGTAACTTATGAACGCTGTACTGCTAATCCCAGTCAAGGTTTAGAGGTTCTTGCTAATGGCGTATAAGATTTCTTTGTAAATGATTTATTTGTCATCTCCTTTATAACCCTTTTTTGGCAATAAACCTCGTTATAAATGTGTCCCAAAAGAATGGTATTATCCTTTCTCAGAGTTCATTTTGAAACAGATTTTTTTTCATGTAACCCAAGAACTACTGAGAACTGACAAGAACAAAGTAGACGTGAGTAGCTAACCTAAATATGTGCAGACAGGCAAGAATATTAAGGATAAGAGAACATAATTTCCGAAACTTTGGTCATATTCCCTAGATTAAGCTACTGCAGAAGCATAAGATGCATACCTTATCTTGTACCAACTTATTTCCTGCCTCTACCCCGTGGCAACATTTAGTTAAGGAAAATGATTTTTAAAAATTCTGATTTCGAGTTGACGGAAGTGCAAACTTGTCCTCCATGATTAAATTCTGTGTTTTAATGAAAATACCTTCTCTATACATTCGCATGATAATGGCGAGAATACAACGCAACTGTTATTCCAGGTTATTACAATTCATTTAGCTTACAAACTTAACTTCGGTGTGTTCCTTAGTTTAATTTGTTTCTAAGTTTCAGTTAGGTACTTCTTTTGGTTCTTTTTGTGAGATCAGATATCACAAACTGACCCTACTCTGCTCGGTGGACTTTTATAAACTTTTTTAACTATCTTTATAGGGAAACGAGGTTATGTTTCCAACTTTGCGAAAGTTAATTCATAGGTAACTCCAGCTATTAGGTTGCAATTACATTAACATTAGCGGTGGAGTGCTGGACAGCATACGCTCACTTACAAATTCATACCGTCTTTTGTAGAAAATGTAGCATTTTTCTGAACTTTTCATCTTTTTCAAATATTTCTCAATAAACGTCAATGTCTGCATTATTTATTAAATTAAGATTATTAATGGAATTTCATTTCACATGTACATAAATAGGATCATCAAATCTGCTTTACGTATGTATATTCAGGGTAAGGTGATTAAATGAGTCACCATAATGAAATATCTGCAAGGAGAGTCTGTTCAAATGCGTTTAGTCTAGTCGGTACGAAATCTAAACTAACAAAATCTTCTAAAAGAGCTACGCTAACCTTATAAATGTTTCGTCATTGTAGGAGACGCGGAACTTAATTACAGTACGAGTAGATACTAAGAGAGAGGGTATAAATACAAGTGCATTCACGCTCGAAAAAGAAATATTTTCACGAATTTCTCAGGCGGGGAATCTACGCTAGTTCGTTTCGCGCAGCCAAATTGTGCGATACTAATCGAATCGTCTTCGTGACGATATATCAAAGACCCAAAATTATGCCGAGAACTTAATACCATCTCCATAGAGCCGTAAGCAGTGCTCCAACGAGCAGCATTTTGAGAACGAGGTATTCGAGAACAATCAATTTATAAACTATCTGTGTCATAATCACCCCGTTGTAGAAGTACTTCCGATCGTATCTCACCCAGTTGTAGAATTATCCGTTATAGCTTTTTTTATTATTGAGATAATTTTCTTTTGGCACCTGGCGGTGATTCATTTGACATTGAGTTAGTATTTATATACGATTATCAACATAGTTTGCCACTTTCCTACTAATGCGAAGTATGATTTGGGAGTGAATTTACCTTTTCAGCAATTGTTTCGCCTCAACCCCATTTACTGAAATGTGATACAATACGGTGAATGCGATATCTTAAGGCAAATAAGCTCCGTTAACCTTGAATAAACATATTTGACTTTTTGTTTAATCCTTTACCCCTTCTGCTTTCGGCCAGAAGGGGGTATTAATCGACGAGCAGCCGAGGCATACTAATATAACTACATGCACGGGCAAATAAATCTACAGAGCGGGCGGGCGAAATATTAATAATAATTGCTGTGTTCCGCGCAGATATCACCCGCTAAATAAATTCGTTCTTAGCGCAACTCACGAATGTTCCGTCCGTCTGTCTGTCGTTCCGTGTTATACCTCAGTCCCTAGACCTCGTATCGCCTTCGGGATTTCGATATATGAAAGCTTATGATTTGCAGGTGTGCAACTATCAAAAATTAACTTTGGGATTCATCACTTTTTTGTCCTAAATCAGCTAAAGTTGTTATTTATGCTCCAATTTTGTTGGGCAAAAGATCAAACTCGACTGCTCAATGACAAAGAAATGATACATGTGTTTTTTTGGTGACCTAAATATTTTTACCCAAAGGATGTCAAAAAATTTGTTGCTGTGTTTTTTCGTCTAGCAGGTTGAAATTTTCGGACATCTTAATTAAGATGGACAAGGGCGGTCTGCTTATGTAATTAACCTTTATAATTAAATTTTATTAATTTGTCGTTGGTCTACGTAACGGCATGGGGATTATTGTGTCATACGAGAAAGCGGTCAAGGTTGTTTTTGTTTACATTTTTATTTTATTTAGCGCAGAATTTCCGGAAATTTTGTTTGGTTTCTATCTGTTATCAAATGTAAATGCTTAATTTAATTGACAGGTGGATGTGATTTTGTAATGATCTTAGCCTCCTACTATCTTGGCGGTCTAACGCCAACTTCAAGTCACGCCGGGATATTTGACCATATTCTGTAGTAGCGGGAATGCCAAACTAACATGGCTACTTATTTGAATATTCTCGCTTACATTTCCCGCGAGAATCTGTCACTCGGGGGCCACTCCAAGTGCACTAAGATCGTGGTCGTTATGTAGGACACCTACGTTGTGTAATAAATGGGTCCTCAGCAGGCACTGAGGGCGTTTTATGGGTAAGGAACACCAAAAGCAATAGCTATTAAAATTATATTGAAGCTAATACCAATACGGCACCCCTGCAGAAGGCCTTAAGTGGTTCTATACTACTCCGGCATTTACCTTACGAATTAGGAAAACTGCAGGAAAACCTAATTCGGAGTAGTCCTATAATGAACAAAGCCTACAGCTACATCTAATGTACAGCACCTTTGAGCCCTCTCGAAACCGGAGTGCATACTACATACACGCTATGAGTAACCAAAAATGGAATCGAGCCATTCCCCCTGGTATTACAATACATACATCAGACAAAACTAAGGGATATTAAATATACCTCGCCGGGCGGTAGGATTACCCAGGCCCAGTGGGGTGCCTGTAGACGTGGGCTAAAGTTGCCGGTATATTTTATTTTGTCGTACAGCAGATTGATTGGTCTTTTCAAATCTCTAAAAAAACATAGACATTGCACCTGAAAAACCAAAGAAACAAAAGTTGGATTTCCGGTTAAGCCGGAAGTGATACCGTCAGTTTCAAAATGCAATCGGATAGATCGTAATGTCAAATATAAAATTATATTTCACAAATGTTTCGTACCTACCTCCCCAACTGACCCGCTTATCTCGAACGCAATGTATATCACAAATTCTTTAAATTAATAAATGCATAATATGATTAAAAAAAGTCACTCCCCGTTTGATTTAGTTCTTATACGGACAAGAGCAAAGGAAAGAACCGTCCCGTAAAAATTCGAAGAGTTTAGTTTTGCAGACTAAGAGCACGAGACGGGAATAAAAAATAGTACGATCAATACCCGTTTAATATTTTACTACAAAGGTTTTCTTAAATTAATTATATTTAGTAAAGTTTTAACTATAAGAGTTGATCAAATTATCGATGAATAACATTTTGAACATGCCGGTAATTAGAATTACGCTAAATTGATAAACGCGCCTGGATATGCCGAATCCATGCCTTCAGTTGAATTTCCAAAAGCAAACAGGTTGTCCTCTAAATAATCAGAAGTGGGATTTATACATGAGGGTTGTTACTTATTTTGCTACTATTACTTACGCTCAAAGATTTAGAAGATTAAATCATACTCAAGTAAGCAATTCCAGTTCCAGTATTAATGACCATTAGAAATAACGCAACAGTTATAGCTAGGTGTGCGGAACTGTGTATGTAATTTTCTCAAAGTGCATCGTAAAATCAGAAACTGTAACAAACTTTAATGGTTAGGTTGAAACGCGCAATTAGTATGTACTTTAGATCATACACTTCGGCGTGAAACTTTATGTAATTTCGTAGGAGCCTAAAGTGACTCTATTGCAGTTATTAAGTTATAGATAAAGTGACCACTTTTATTGATTAGTTCAATGTACTTCCGTCGTTAGGTATACATCTTCAAAGTATACAGGGTGGTGATTCGCGTCACGCATCATAGGGATTTCAATGTAAAATTTATAACATGCCATTATTGGCTCCCCAAATTATTTTAGAGCAAAAATGTATTAAGGTTTTTTGTAGAAAGAAATTTATTACGTCAATCAACCATATTAGTTTTCAATTTTTTGCATAATAAAGACGGAAAATTGGAAAAATAAAACCCGCATCTTTTGCAATAATCTGCGATGCCATATGGAATTTTATAACAAAAACTATGCCAATATCCGTCATGCCATGGAATGTCTGCTATAAAACAAGTCAAATTCCATCAAAAAGTATTATATTTAGAACAGCGAATTCAACATAAAGAAAGACCAAATTACTAAAAACTGTTTCCTAACATAACAATTTACAATAAATGTTCGAATAAGTCACCAGTAACTGCAAGACAGTAACCAAGTGGATCATAAAATCCATTTCGATCTACTGCTAATTGACAACTGGATATCTTTTTGTTTTAGAAAATTCCATGGCATCGCAGATTATTGAAAAAGATGCGGGTTTTATTTTTCCAATTTTCCGTCTTTATTATGTAAAAAATTGAAAATTAATACGGTTTATAGGCGTAAAAAATTTTTTTCTACAAAAAACCTTAATACATTTTTGCTCTAAAATCATTTGGGGAGCCAATAATCGCATGTTATGAATTTTACATTGAAATCCCTATGATGCGTTACGCAAGTCACCACCCTGTATAGTCGTTTTTACGATACCCAGGAAATAAATAAACCAGATTAGTTTTTTAATACACTTGTCATTGGCGAACACTGTAAAAACCGTTTCGCATCTTTTGAAATTTGTTCACAAGGTATAGTGACGTAAGAGACATCTTTGGTGCTAACAGCTAACGAGTGTATGTACCGTATCATTGAATTCAAGATTTAGAAATTCAATGATCGTATACGTAAACGGCTATATTCTTCAGAGTAACACTAGAGGCGCTGGTGTAATTTACAAATGGAGTATGTATGTAGTTGGGAGAGTGTTGTAAACATAGTATGATTCTAGCAGGTTGGTAAGTGAAATTCTACCAATTTTAAAGTCCATGGAGTTTATCATGCCGTTTTAGAGACTTGAAAATATTACTCCTTACTTTTTCTTAAAAACTCGAGGCTGTCTTGAATTAGCTTGAACACGCAATCACCTTAATTTTCTAATTACAAAAAGATCACAATTTATCATTCAATTTCTAGCGCACTCGTACAATTGTACAATAACTCGTCGATAGTCCCTTGCGTCGAGGACGCTTTAAAACAGCCTTACTTTTCGTGAGATAATTACACTGTCCACAAAATAAACAATAGGAATTTTTCGATGTATCGGGCTTTAACAAATGACGATTTAAATTTTTCTTACAATTTGTGCCATACCTAGTCGCACAGGCTGCACGTAACATTCCATAAATGTGGCATGTTTTAAGATATGCCGCTTTAAGTTGTGCTTATCGCGAGTAGCGTAATTACACTGATAATAAATCAAATTTTTGAGAAAGTTGTGTATTAAAAGGTGACGCTTTAAGCGAACGTTATTAATTGTAGCGTAATTACACTGATTGGAGTTAAAGTTTTTCAAAACGGAGCGTGTCAAAGAATGACATCATATAGGTATATTTCATATTTTTAGCTTCCTAGCATGAGCTAGGGTAGCTATTGCGATCACCATTTTGGACATGTCAAAATTTCATCAAATGTCGACGTTTTACATCATTTTAAGCAACTTTCAAAAAAATTTTAGGGATTTTAAAGAGGAGGGGTAAGTTTTTATTATTGTATGGACCTACAGTCTGACAACGATATCACCGACATAAACATTAACGAGAGAAAGTATTTCCGGCAGTAGAAGAAACAGAAGATAGAATTTACTTCATATCGTAGAAATTAATAGAGATGAACTGCATTATTCCTTTGAGTTAAACTTGCTTGTTTGTCAATAATGGTAAAGACGAAATAATTTCCCTTTAAAAATGTGTGTTTGTAGTTACTTTATGTATCATTTGCGTAGTACCTACTGTTGCGTCCCCAAACTAGAATAAAATATCCTTACTTTTTTCCTTTAATGAAAATACCCTGTACATAACCGTTTTGCCTTGCCTGTATATATTCGTATTTGTTACGTGTGCGCGCATGAGCCGCAGAAGCGCAATATGTGTACTCGTCGCGCAGAATTCGTCCGATTCTTCGCTTAGAAGCCATCGACTCAACTACGTTGAGAAGTCGCCGTTAACCAATGGCCGATTAGCCTTCGTCGTTCGCATATAGATCTCGATCGATCCCCAACGGGTCAAGATGTCGCCGTGCAGTTCGCAACATCGTTATTAACAAGCAGAACGTCAAAGCACCGAACATCAATTAGAAGATTTCGTTGTAACAAAATCGACAAATTCGACAACTTCGTAGAATAGAGCAATCTTCGCCATTGCAACATCGCCTTCGTTGTTAATGGACTTCGAAACAACACGTAAGTTCCTTTGTTTACATTATCCCTTCGTAACTTTACCATATTCTAGTAGCCGTCGTGCCTACGTCAACCATATTCAATAGAAATTCATTTACTTTGTATTTTTTGATAATAAACACGTTTATTTATGTGTCTATATTCTTTCATTCCCAGCATAAACAAGGCCTTGGAAGTAATTCATAATTACAGTCCACTTACAATCAAATTCTTTGTTATCGAAGCCTCCTTGTACGGTACACCTACTGTTCTTCATGTGCAGTTTTATGCCAGGTAAAGACTGGGAACTGGAGGGCATGGAAAGGTAAGAAAACTCTCAATCTGATTTCTTCCTAATTCCCTTAGAATTCCCTTACGAATTTATCAACAAGATTAAGCGCTCTTTCAGTGTTATAAAAAGTTTGAGTTCTGTTGACTTTTGTATAGGGAACAAGTAAGCTTCTAACACCTCAACTCGATACATTTTCTACCACTTTTAACATAAAAAAAAACAATTTTGTTTGGCGAAGGAAAACATTATATTTGCCTTCTACGACTTTTAAGAGGCCAACAAACAACGTCGTATATAAGAGGCCCCTATTTTATATTTCCATTTTTATCTACCAAAATTTCTATCATCATCAATAGATCAACTTTACGTCTCATTTAAATTGTATAAGTTTTCCTTTCGAGGTTTAAATTTACGATATAAGCTAAAGGAAAATTGATAGTTGGGTCTGGCAATAAACCAATACGACACTGAAGAAAAAATGCCAATGTGATGTGGATTTATTATTGCTTCGTAAATGAAATTTCTTCATATACACTCGGTAAAACACCAGTTTTGTGTAAGGAGTCTTATGCCTAATAAAATTTTATGTAGGCCTACTTAATTTACTACTATAGCACCGGAAGCGGGATTCCGGTTTTAAGAGCGAAAAGATTTACTTTCGGTAACGACTACTTGAAATTGTGAATGAACACACTTGAATGGATAGTTGGTAAATGCCTAACTTGCCGGTGACTCCTGTAGATAACCGTGGGGTGTATATTTGTACCAAGAGAAGAGAAATGAGACAGGGTTAAGTTAACTACCTATAGAGGTTTAAGTTTAAACGCTGTAACGCTAAGTTTGAGTGGCGCTGATTTACAAACCCCACGTTAAATAAAGGGGATGCCTCAGCTAGCGGCTCAATTAAATTAAACCACACGAAACTATAATACTCAGGGTAGGGCGTTGGACTAACGATTTGACTTACCACCTCAAACAATAAATGGGCGCCACCTTGTTCACTACTAGAGAAGGTCTTCGGTTCAACCTGAACAAGGAAGGTTGATACCGCAGCAGTAGGAACGAGCAATAATCCAAAACACTGGAGGTAACTTCAACGGTGATAGTATAATTTGTAACCAACAGTATTGCAATTACACATGCAAATAATCACAGAATCAATTTAAGGTACCCCAACACACAGTATAACAAGTAACAATAAATATGTATAAAATCGACTACTAAAGTAGATCAACTAATGACTAACCCACAGGTAATATCACATGCAAAAATTAGTGAGCGGCAACCGATGCGAAGCCCGTGGGTTAAATTAAGCTAAACATCTTCTTCCCAATGAGGTCGGCAGTGGCCAAGCAGCCTGGATTAAACGGTGTTGCATAAATTGATAGTTCTAGGCATTAATTATAAGCTAAACACTTTAATGACGTGGTACGGGGTTGCTTAGTTAACAAGGCGGTATGAGTACTCATGCGCTTACAAATTCAACGGGATCCACAGCAGCATAACCCGTAAATGTACCAATTATTCCTATCCCCTTACTTTGTACCTCCGATCGGTAAAGTGCCCCAGAAGCGAGCGTAACCCTTCGCTTAAGATTAACATTAGGAGTGCCTATGCAATGGCAAATAGTACTAATATCGAAAGGCTAAGTTTATTTCACCGTTCTCCGGAAACGTGGCGGCTACGTGGTGTTCCTGCTCCCCTTAAGATTCCTCGTGTCGGTTGTCCACCCCCGTGGTTACAAATCTCAGGATATCCGGGAGCCCTCAGCTCGGGTAATAACCGCTACAATCGGCCTCTAGGTGGACAATCGGATGACAATAAGGTCCAGCAGTGCGAAACCAACCATGCGTGACCACAAGTTTGACATGAGATAATTACGTGCGATACAAAAAAAAAAACAGGAAAAAGTAAAACCCTCTTAATTAAAAAGAGGGCTTTTTAAAACTCGTTAATTAACGAGATGCCTCGAGGTTATCGGCAATCAAAGCTCTGGCTTAGGTGATGCGAAGAACAGGTGCGTTATGTCAAGCAAATGTATTCAGATCCCGTAACGGTAAATGGATAAAATGGTCTAACAAACCAATCTCCAAAACATCGATTATTCATGGACTCGAAAATCCGCAATTCGGCGATATGTAACTATATTATGCCCATGAAAATTTTCAAGACGCCATCACACCTGTTCGTTTTTAAAGCTAGCACCAATGAATGAAATATTCACCGCTTAATACGTGTCGGTGGAGTAACGCACATGCGCAAAAACATAGAAAATATTCCCAATTTGCAATATGCCAGTGGCGTAACCTAATATCGGCCTGTAAGAATCCGTAGCATAGAGAAAATGAACGGTGAGAAGAATTAAAACCGTTACAACGCGTGAATTAAAGATTTTCTGACCATACTGTAACGGTCTCTTGTGTCACTGGCCCAGTAGCTCAGGGAGTCGGGGTGGATACCACCGAATTGTACCTGCTGATCGGAAGTAACAAGATCGGGTGCAACCCGTAGCAAAGTAATAAGGAAATGATAAGGGCGCCACGCCGTTTGGACAATACAGAGGAACGGCGAAACTATGATATAATATCAGCGGGTACGACTCCAGTAACCGGAAGACACTCACTAACGTAACGCAAAAGGCGGATAGAATTTATTACAATTAATGCCGGTACTTAAATATAAATAAACAAGAATACAATATGACCAGATTTCTTATCGACTAACAAACACTCATACGCGCATACGCTGCCCAAGATGCACTAACACACATACACACAACCAGAGTTGGACTGGGTCAAGCATAGAGTGACCCAGTGACCCGGTGACCCAGTTAGTTTACTGACCCAGTGACCCGGTGACCCAGTGACCCGGTGACCCAGTTGACCCGGTGATCCAGCTTGACCCGGTGACCCAGCTTGACCCGGTGGCCCAGCTTGACCCGGTGACCCAGCTTGACCCGGTGACCCAGTTTGACCCGGTGACCCAGCTTGACCCGGTGACCCAGCTTGACCCAGTGACCCATCTTGACCCAGCTTTACTCAGTGACCCGTCTTGACCCGGTGGCCCAGTAATTAAATTATTGTTAGGTATCATCCAAAACAATTTCAAGTAACTTTAATTTTAAAAAAAACTTCCTCAATAATATTCGGCAACAAGCACGTAGCCCAATTTCATTCAAGAGAACTAATACTGGGTCACACTGGCTCAAGTTGGGTCACTGGGTCAAACTGGGTCACTGGGTCAAACTGGGTCACTGGGTCTAACTGAAAAGAGTATGACGTGACCCAGCGACCCAGTTTAATTTAGTGACCCAGATGACCCAGTTACCCAGTCCAACTCTGCACACAACATACCATGCAAAACCTTCCCCTACACGTAGGTAGGATTCCCGAAGTTGGATCTTCGTGATAACGATAAGGTAGGCCCAATTCTCGGAGAGAGGGATAATGATGGGTACGCGAACTACTGCGCTCCTTCTTCTGTGAAACTACCCGAACGACAAAGCGACTATCCCTGAACTCGCCCAGTAGCGTGATGGGGGTAGGTATTAATATACCCTTTCTATAGCCGTACGAATATTGGCGGTTTCCCTATTTATCTTTCGGTAGGGTACTCGTCTTGGGATTAATCGCTATCCGTAAACCGGAGCCTCTGTGAGACTCCAAATTTTTGGGTATATATTACTGGTACTAATTTATTGCCACTCAATGACCAGACCACCCAGGCTTTAAATGTTTACGGGCTGATTGGGATGACTAAACGGTGCAAGTAGAATTCGATACTTCCTTAAAATCACAACCACAAAATGTCATTCGCTTTATTGCAAGAGCGTACGTATCATGAAAAATGAATTGATTCTAAACATTATCCAAAGTCCCGCGTCACCTGCAGACGAGTTTTGTAATCATTCTTTCTCGCATGGCGAATTTGAAGTATCTATAGGCTAGTCGCCGCCAACCTGTTATAATATACAAAGATAATTGGAAACTATTACCGTAAATACGAAGAATAGTGGAAGTGTTTAAACAGGCGAAATTAAGTTCTATGACCCTAAAAACTAGTAGAATAAAGTTACTGAGTTTCATGTAGTACATCGCCGCGCGTCTGAAGCGGCTGATTGTGGGCTAATAATTTTTTTTTATATGTTATTGACATTTACTATCAGATCATCTAATTTTGAGGCCGGGACATTTCGCCGAATGCCCACAACGCCGACACGATTTTTTGAAGGTCCATATCGTCGACAAGTGTGCAAGGGACACAACGCCGACCATGCCCACTTCGCCGACGGACACTACGCCGACCGTGCCCACATCGCCGACAAGTGAACAAGGGACACTAAGCCGAACGTGACCATAATAACGTCGACTCATACAACACTTCTTAATCAAGCTGGACGGTGTGCAACACCAAGTAGCTTTTGACGTTAGGTTATTGTAGGTTCAGAATATTTTTTTTAACTTTTTTCGAACTACAGACTCATACGAAAATTCTTAATCAAACTGGACGGAGTGTGAAGCAAAGCAGCTTTGGATATTAGGTTATTTGTAGGTTTAGGACATGTTTTTTAAACTTTTTAAAATGCAAACTCATACACTGGACAGAGTATGAGGGGCCTGGATTTTCGAACCGTCGGCGTTGTTGGTCACGTTCGGCTTAGTGTCCCTTGCACACGTTTCGGCAATGTGGGCACGATCGGCGTAGTGTCCGTCGGCGAAGTGGGCATGGTCGGCGTTGTGTCCCTTGCACACTTGTCGACGATGTGGGCACGGTCGGCGTAGTGTCCCTAGTCGGCGACATGGACCTTCAAAAAATCGTGTCGGCGTTGTGGGCATTCGGTGAAGTGTCCTAGACCCCTAATTTTGAGTGACAGTATTTGAACTTTTATCTAAAATCGTATAATAATGAAGTTTTTCTATTCCACGGAATCTCGTCCTAAGCGCCTTCTTACTTGCTTCATGTATGTAATGAATCTATAATTGTTACAATAACAGTCGCGTGCTAGTTTTGGTCAGAGGATAGCGGCTATATGGGTTTCCGTGATCGTGGTTTCACCTAGACGACGATTAGGTTTTTTTTCATTGAATTTATTATTAAATAATGAGAATCCCCCGGCTTGGGTCAATTTATCTTTGTTTTTGTAAATTGTTAATAAAGAGGATAGCAACCCTCTTCATTATACTCGTAGATCTACTATGTCAAGGTTTGAATTTAAATTGATTTTTTAGTAAAAGAGGACCAACACGTCGTCAGAGAAAATATTAACATTAACAAAGCAGGCTTCCGCAGAAAATAACGGATTGTTAAGTAAATATCAACTTAATAAATATAATTCGATTGTATCGAAACCAGTAGTAATTAAACGTTATATCAAGAACTCGGCGAAATAAAAAAATTACCTTTGAATTCTAGTCGTATCGGCCGTCTGAATTCAGAAGGGCGCATTCTGCAAATTTGTAACAGATCACAACACAAACAAACCAATAAAAGGAGTAGTGAATCGCGCTGCACATAATATATTGCAAAATAGCAATGCTAACGTCTGACACAGAGGTAATCGTATATTTAACTGTAATTTATACTCAGAAAGAATAAATAAGTCGAATGAGTTTACACTAGCAAAAGCAAAATTTTGATCAACCACGGGTTATCCAAGTGTAGGTATATGCCTAAACGTAACGTTAAATTCGAAAAAAATACTTTACGATGCAAAAAAAATAAATTTCTATGCAATAGTAGTGCAATCTAAACAAGTGTAAATAAGCGGAGTAAACAAATAACGTAACTAAAACTTGCAGATATCGGCTTTGGATACAGTTTCGGTAACTTCCAAAGTTGATTTATAAAGCAACGGTTGCTAATATTGGTATAACACAGCAATATCCTGAAATCTCAAGGTATAAACTTGGATAGAAGTCGGCCACGAGTAATGGCGGTATCACGGAATTAATTTCAACTCATCTATGGCGTTCTTCAATTGATAAGATGGTGATGGACCTTCACAAATGTAACTTCCGCAATATTGAGAAAATCTAATATTTGACGGTTACCACACAAGAATATCGATGTGGAAAGCACAATCCGATAGGTAATAATGAAGAAAAGAGTAAAGCAGAAGTAAGAAGTCTAAAAATGATTATTCAAAGTCATAAGGTAACTGCGTAATTTTTGTTAACATACGGAAAACAGCCTTAATCTTGTAAAATATATCCGTAAATGAGCCAGCAAAGTGTCGAAAGCCAAATAACAAGAGAAAAACTTCACTAAACTGATACAGCATCAATAAAAATCTCAAAAAGGCTGACAAATATTGTCGAGTAACGGTAATTGCGTGTATTCTTCAGCAAGTAATCGAATCTCGTCTTTGTAAAAAGAAGCGCGTTCGTCGAAAGAAATTAAAGAGAAACTCTGCACGACCTCCGTCAGCAACGCCAAGAACTATAGATAATAAGAAATCTATACTGAAATAATAACAAATTTACTACAGGAACAATTTGGGAGTTGTCAAGTTGTAGTGGCTATAGTAAACTGGCCTTAATTATACTACTGGAACACATCGATGTATATTTAGATTTGTAATCAATGATTATATTAAATCTGCATACTTTCCCATCCTTGTCTATTTTGTTTACTTTACCACGAGCATGTATTTTACTCCTTCTATACGTTTTTTTGTTATTATTCCTATTAGTGGAAAGAAAATTATATCTCTACGCCACTGAAGTGAGACGCTAATGATAACGGAAGTGGTGTGGTACTTTATTCACAGCTAGAGGCCACTTTTGGTTCCCGTGGTCTACGTCTGGCCAAGCATTTGATTCCCTCCATTAATTTTCGCGTGTAGCGTTCCATGGTGAAATGACAGCACTAAATATGTATTCATGCCAAATTTGACAGCTATCACTTTACCAAGATGGCCACTATGCGTGTCAAAGTTCAAGCGTCCCTATTAAAAAACCCTTTATAATTACAGTTACAGCTAAGCACATTACCTTTTGTTATATGCAGCACAAACCTAATATAAGTAGGTACACGAATATTAAATTAGGAAATTAAAACCATTTTATTTGTTACTCAGTTGTAAACGTTGATTAATAAGACAAAACGCAAACGGGTAAACGTCATGTTTAAACGCTACTGACTTGTAAAACTGACAGCTGACCTGTAAAAATTTTACAAGTTAGTATAATCTAGTAATTTCATTGGCCAGAATTAATGCGAAGTCTCTGTTACATGGATAACATGATATTTTAGACATCATGCGCAATAAAAGTGCCTGGGCTCTTCTCCATATACTACAGAGCACCTTCAGTACGATAATTCACCTTCACAATGAAAGAGGGCAAACAGTAGTCTCCCAACACGGTGGGTCCGCGTGGTTCAGGCAGGAAGTATTTACACCAATCTGAGCGCTCGACGCATCCTGGAGTACGGAGCATTTACAGCGATCAAAGGATCAACACGCGCCCTTAACTTGGCCCAGAGCACTTACTGCATATACGCCAAACCGTCACACACACAAAAGACTAGTCACCTCTACTTAGGACGAACGTGTTATCCATGTGATAAGGAGCCTTCCAGCGTCGACCGGGCCAGCGAGATAAATAATGGTTTAACACAACGCCGGACCAAGACCACCAGCTATAGACTGTCCTGTGCCCGATGTACCCCTTACGACTTTCCAACGTGGCCGGATCCATAACCTGTTCCAGTTAACGACAAAGTAGTAATTAACTGCACACACACAAAATCATATTCAGCAGGCATAGAGTTCAACACCACACCCCTAAGTTAATGATCAACATGCTCTAACAATTAAGACAAGAGGATACCTTCACTAATAACTCTGCTAATCTCATATATATTTCGTATGCATAACATTTCTAAGAATGTGCCCTTTTATGAATGATGAGACTAATTACATACACACAATAAAATGCAAGTAAAGGTACTCACCTTAGTAATGTAGATTAATCGAATAACGAGTGCGCTTAAACGATACACGGAAATGACCCAAATTCTCCTTTATCGTAATCGAGATTCTAACAAACATCGGTACCCTTAATGTTTTTGATCGATACGGCTCTAAGTCCGCTTTACGTTTGACAGTTTCATTGGGTTTCTGGCTAAGTTATTGCATATATGAATGTGGGAAAGAAAACGTGTGTTGTACCACAGATTTAAATATACTACAGATGGATCATGCCATGTTAAATTCTGGCAACGGTGCGTTAAATCCAAACTAAATTAGTGTTATTCCTCGTCCACAAGGAAGCGCTGTAGAATGAATAACTTGCGCGTGGTTTACAACTGCAATAAGAAAGACAAGAACTGTTGCGATAAACAGGGGTATCCGATTACACAGAGCCCAACAAATGTTGTATTGTATGTAACTGACCTTCCCCATTTACACTCGCAATTTTTCTGCTAGCATGCGTTTATGTTAGTTACACATACACATTCCTTTATATCGGAACTCGGAAGGGCGAACCGACGACTGATTATACCTTATTCTGTCAAACCAACAAGATTTGTAATTATGCAGGATGTTTACCGTATAATTGATTTATTTTTGATTATAAGTAGGTACGGTATTTTGTGCGATTTAGCTTGGCGTGTTCCGTGCTCGTATTTAAATTTTTATAGTAAGTATTTTTAATGATAAGACGATCTAAAAGCACAATTATGACGTAGACGAAGTTTGTATTAATTAATCAGAGAAGGTGTTAGGCCTGTTTTGTGAGAAACAACATAGGTAACTAACAATAGGCGTCTCTGAGAATTTATGTCAAGTTAGCGAATATGAGTCGAATGTGAGATGTGACCAAACGTCCCGTTTTGAACGTGACAGTTCCGTTTTTAGTACACTTTCACTTTCAAAAAAAAATGTGCACACTTTGGCGCTCTTGGTATGTCTACCTGTCTGTCTGTCTGAGTCACAAAGGCTCCGGAACTACACCACTTACAGACATGGTATTGGTGTCATTCCATCAGAAAAGTTATTTCATTTTTGTATTCTCATTAAGGCATGAAATGTCCATAAGGGCTGTTAAAATCGAAAAAACAAATTTGAAAATGCACTCTTCGCCTTTGCCCACATGCGGATTAATGATTTTATTCCTTATATATGCTGGTTGAGACAAAAAGTTATTTTTTCTTCTCAGTTCCACTGGTAATTTATTGACGAAACTTTAAAAAAATTTGTGGTCAGTTCAAATACAAGTTAGAAGCGTGTAAATGGGGGATTCTTATAAGTGCAATTTACGTTATGTGATTTTGATTACGATTTTTCTTGCGACTTGCGAGTTGCCATAACCAAATATTTCAAGATTCACATTACACAATTTTGTCGTACGACTTGTAAAATTGTATCTTGACGTGCGATTATGGATTCGACCTCGACCAAAACTGTAGAAGAAGATAGGAAAAACTAAAAATTATCACGTTAGTAAACCACGCGTGGGGATGGCGCCCAGATGTCGCCGTCCCCACATCATGTAGCCCCGTCCCTAAAGTTGTTAATTACACGACCCCGTATGGACACGTACACTCCTCGTCTTTCTACATGCGATTGTCTACAGGCCCTCATTTGCTGCCAGCCAGGCAGCCATCCAACCAGCCAGTCAGCCGACCAAAGTGATATGAAGAGCTTCTATTAAGAACAAATGAAGATGCAATTAGAGTTTTGACATCAATCCTACTTTGCAAAAATGAGCTAAAAACTACCGTAGGCCTATGTCTGGTCCAGAATTGCAGTTAAAATTCGAATTTTCAAAAACAATTTTGGTTTCGTTATTTTTCCCTTAAAGAGACGCAGATACCAAATTTCTGTGAGATCGAAAATGTCGCATCCCAGTTGAGACCCTATATTGGGGAAGTACCGCAGTAGACGTTACAATTTCCACGATATGTACCACCGTTCTGTTCTTGGTATAGTCATGAATTTCTAAGGCTGCATGATAATGCGGAACAAAATAGTGCAGAAAGTACTTCGATATATTTTGAGATATTAGTAAATCCGTACGGGTTGTCAAAAAGCGCGGGGTGGCTATATTGCGATTACCGTTTTTGGACGTATCAAAATTTCATCAAACGTCAACGTTTTAGATCATTTTAAGCAACTTTTAAAGAATAAAAATTTTTACTGTCTGTTTTAACTCGTATGTACCTACGTATGTACGTACATACGTTGGCAGATTAGGCATAAAGGATGTAAACGTCATACTATTTTTTTTTAAATAGCAATAACGCAAAATTTTTATTAAATTATTCGGAAGACTTTGTTTTTCTGTGTACAACCTACACAAATTATGCTAGGTTTTATTACAAATAAACTTTTTTTTCAAATACATAGTAGCGCTAAATTTTTTATTTAGTTATTTGAAAGAGATTATTTTTCTTGGTTCAACCTACACAAATTTGGTTTTATTACAAAAAAATATATATGAAATTCTCCGAAATACAGCAGCTTAGTGCGCGGTTACTAAATACTTAGGATTTGAAAAGAATATTTAAAATTCATTGTCGGGGCATATTGAACGACTCTTCAGGCTACAACCTAAAAATATTTTCAACGAAATTGCAATTGTTATACAGAGTGATTTAAATCAAAGTTGCACTTTTTTAAATATAACTCCCTGTTTTATAATTATTAGAATAGGTGTTTTAACTTTTAACGGCCTATTAATTACTGAGAGGCTTTAAAAATCGACAAACCTTGTGTATTATTAGAAATGGTTGAATTACAAAAATATGTATAAAAGGTAAATACGGCGTGCTTATATCGTTAGAAAGGTAATCAAATCCTACATTTGAAGCAATAAAAAACTTGGTAGTTTCATTTAAAAAAATCAAGTTATCTATGATTGAAATTTTGAAAATTGACAGTGATTTCTTTTAGCACAAAAAAAGTTTAACTTTGACTGTTCGGCGTATGTAGGTATAAGCACACGTGATGATTAGTAATACTGCAGCGTCATGGCCTTCTAAGTTTTATGAAAACTTCGTTTTCAATTTTTACGGGACATCTATTTTTTGAAATAATGACGCTCAGCCATTCATTTTAGCTATCATGATTCATGTGTAAATAAAGTCACCCTAAAATTGACCAAGTAATCGAAATATGCAATAATATAGGTGAGTTCTATTTAAAAAAATACAACTTTTATATAAATCACCCTGTATACATCATCGAGCTTTTGTTTGATTCGGATTCCTGGTGCCTCAAAACATGTATTTGATGTTTCCCGTCAAAAAAGGGAAGGGTCATTTTTTACCCCACTGCAATATTAAAATAAACAAACAGATAACGAGTGAAGTTTTCGAGTAGTTATAAAAAGCTGTTCTGCAAGAATTTTACACCTGGTTTCAATTTCATTTGGCGATGCCTTGAATGAACGTATAGACATTAGACATATCAAAACTTTCCATTGATAGTAGTTTGATTACAGAATTTTAATTTTCAGGCTGAAACTGAAACTACCATTCTATAGAAAAAAATTGTTCTTGGATTTATTAATTTAAATTAAAGGAGAGAGAACGGTCACAGATACGCCCACACAAGGTCGTAATTGAACACAAACACTCAATACAAAGACCCATTGTTTTAATTACGAAGAAAAAAATTCATATCATATTGCTTTTCAGCACCATCAATAGTAAAAACCTTCTATGCCATCGTTATATACAGACTCCTGCTGATTATTTTAAGCTGAGACGCAAACTAAAACTTTCGATTTAATAAAATTCATGTAGGTGCGCTAGCAACTGGAACGTTTGTTGTGTTTCCACAATCGCCTATCTCATGATCCATCTGTAGTATATTTAAATCTGTGGTTGTACGGAGACTAAACAAAGAATCTATTAACTAAATGATTACATTTTCGAAAAAAATTACACATTTCAGACGATACAGTGAATAACAACTTATTGACAAATTCAAAGTTTCCAGCCTATGGTCAGCGCAGCATATCTCTAAGTAGTAAGGAATGAACCGTTATAAATATTCGATAAAGCCTGAGAGGCAAGCACGCGTAGCCTGCGGAGTCGCGCTAGCTTCTTTTATATGCGAAAGTAATTATCATAAACTTTTTCTTTGTGAAAAACGTATATAAATTATTGCGGGGATTGCCATAAAAGAAATATTTTAAATGGCATTCTTTCGTAACTCGGAGAAATCACGGCGCCGTATATTACACTCGTTTTTTGGCAAACACACTTCTAAGTAAACACTTAGAACTGTGCACCCATTTATGTATCAAATGGCATGGCAACCATTATCATCCAAAGAACTGAACCGAACCCTACATCTATATTCGCTAATTATTGCAAAGCGAAACAAAACAGCTTTCCCTCTTTAATTAGTTATTTGACAGCCAATAAATGCGGACTTCCTTTAGAGCACGAACGCGAGAAAAAACAAAGGCGGATTCGGTAATAAATTATTCGAAAAATTTCGTGCCGCAGAAACATTCCCGAAATTTACATTCATCCATCCGCAACGCTGGCGAATAAAAACTATACTTGATACGAACTTGTAATACAAATGATGAAAAATTAGGTACCCCTTAATTTTGTATGATTTGGAGTAAAAAAATTTTCGCACTTTCTTTCAGTTTTTGCACATTAAAATTTACAAACTTTTATGTGTTAACAATGTTTGTGTTGGAAATTTTGCAAGGGTTGTCAAAGTTATTGCCATAAATAATTGAGGAAGCTTTATCGATTTTCAGACATTCTGCCATTTTAGCGTATGTACCCTACATCTGATAGTGAGTAAACATTTATAATGCAGCCCAGTAAGTTGTGTCTAGGGAGTATGCCAGTTTGTGGGCCAGCCGTTTAAATTACCATGCGATCACATATCTCGTTGAAATGACAATATGTTGCTACGAGTAGGTATTAACTACTGCACTGCGACGAATAAGATCGATCTTTTGGAACCAAGAATAAGTTGTGACACGTAAAAATAATCGAACTTCAGGTTTTATGAGAAAATCACGATGTCCTAAAGATCATAATAAATGTGGAGGGTTATTGTGGTCTTCCTTTTTGGCCTCCCTACAAAAATGTACCTTATTTACTTTACAGTTTTTTCTGAAACGAACAAATTTTACTACTTCTATAAACTAGCATTACATTTTCCTTTTTTTTTGCTCCTTATTCTGCCACTTTTTGGTGTATGTAGAGAAGAAAAACTCAACTAAGCAATGGATTCTAAATTTATTGACTTAATCCCTTTTCTTACTTGCTTCTTGTGAAGACCGTTTTGAAGTACAAATAGGCTGCTATTCTGTTTTATCCTTACTAACTATGTCTCCCCTTCCTTTTCATTTTTATATACGGGGTGAGTTTTTTGTGTGAATAGTATGGAGATTTCTCATCATCATACAACAATGCTAAAGTGTATATCTCGTTCAATCTCGGCATACAGATTGATCTAATTGAATGAAAAGAAAGATCGATACAAAAACCTAGGTCTCGTATAATGAATGGCACCTTTGATTAGCGGTTCAAGTGTACGGTCACTCAAAATTAGGTGTGCCGACGGCAAATCTACGTATAGTATAAATAGTTATTTTTCTACAACTGTCAAAAATTTCGCGCATATGACTGATATTTTAACTCGGCTTCGCCTCGCCAAAATACCTTCAGTCTCAATGCGCGAAATTGAACTTCGCGCTCTTGTTATAACTATTATATAACACGAGCGCGAAGTTTAATTTCGCGCATTGAGACTGAAGACTGAGACTGATAGGCGCCACTTAGTATTTAGTAAATTCAAAAGAGAAGAAAGAATACTTGCCGAAAGGGGGAACTAAGGGATCCTTATTTTGGTCTTGATAAGCTAAAGAAATAAAGTAATTGACAGGGTAGAACATATACAATAATTGTGGTCACAATCGAGGGAAACTTAATAAATGATCGCTTTAACACAATTTTTAGAAAGCAATCTGGAAAATTATCAATATCAAAACAGGTTTCCGCAGAAAACAACGGAGCTATAATTGTTAAATGACAACTGAAACAAATGTAGTAATTACAATTCGATTGTGTCGAAAACTAGTATGTAACCACATGTTATATCAAGGAATCGTCGAAAAAAATACATTACATTTGAAACTCTGGTCGTAATGGCCTTTTGAGCTCTGAAGGATGCTTTTCTGCCTTATCTGTAACAGATAGAAACACAAACAAAAAAACACAAGAGGGACGTGAATAGGGCCGTATTTAAATACTGCGATAGCACTGTCTAACGTGCGACACTAGGGTAATTAGTATACTACAAACTGTAAATAAGACTAGAAATAAGATAAGAGTCAATAATTCAATTTACCCAAAATCGTCCTGAAACCTTCATTTACCGAAAATCGTCATGAAACCTTCATTTTCATGCCTACTTGGATACACGTGCCAGGAAATGTTAGTTTCCATGACCAGACCACCTTTTCTGCCGTCACTTTACAGGCCACACCTCTCACCTTAACGCACATGTCACATTGGTAATTTGTATAATGACTACTGTGATCACTGACAGATCAACATTGATCAAAAAATCTGCACGAGAATTGAATTTTACATTTAAAAACGAATTCGGGTAAAATTTAAAACAAAACTCGTCAGTAAAATGATACTACTTGACTCGGAAATTAAAGTACTCGCTCCCAAAGGGGCTCGTACTTCAAATATTTCCTACTTCTCTGAAGTACGGCTTGCACGCATGGCAAAATTAAAGAAGGGATAGAATTGTGTGCAGCGAAGTACACTCGGATGGCCTCTAGCGGCAAACAAAGAGCTACTGTAAATGAAACCTACAATACTCAACTAACTATGCACATCTAAACTAAACGGGTTTACAAAGAAAGGTGAAAGAATATCACTTAAATTACAGTGACTCTTTAGAGACAGTTGTGACAATACGAGCCCAGCGGTCATGTTGCATCAAAAATTCAAATTAAAAGTATACAATACACGTACGGCATATGTTGCGCACACTTCAGTACCTATAATATTAGATATACTTGATGCAACATGGCCGCCGATCTCAACAACCAATAATAAATTAGACACTCTATTGTCGCCACTGTGAACTGTCTCTATACAGTCACTATAACTTAAATGAGAGTATATTTAACTTGTAAAGGAAAATCCCTCTACTTTACTTTTTTGATTAACACCCATCCCTTCACCCAAAATCTTTTTCGCCAATGAACTAGCTACACACGTCCAATCAGATTCATTGATGGCTATAAATCTACTCAAATTGCAGTCATTTTCCGCAAATCCCACATGCCGCAGCAACCCAGATAACGACAACTACAAAACAAACATTTTTACTGTAAACTGAAACAGTCACGCCGTATCCCACAACCAGTGGCGTAGCTAGGGTTCTCTGGGTCCAGTGCGGATCCAAATTTCTGGGCCCCCAAAGAAATACGAAATATGTGTGATAACCTAATGGGAAACATTTAAACAAAAATAAGCTATATTTGGTTTAGGAAATTTATTTACAGCGTTTTGTGTAAAAAAAATACATTTAAGTTCTATAAACTTATTTTACATGCTTTCGTATTAGCAAAATCAGCAATAACAGAATTGAAATCAATCGTGCAGCTGTTTTGTCAACTGCATAAAAGTAATGAATAGCATAGAACATAATAGAATGAATTACGAAGGCCGACTTGTTTTAGCTCATTTTTGATTAGCTTAAAAATGGTCAGAACTTACAAATTTACTTACCTTTATTTTATTCGTATTGTAACGTGATTTATAAATTCGGGTTCGATTTATATCAATATTTATTAAACAAAACTAAAACACTATAAAAACTGTACAATTTATATCCACTATTTATATTACACCCTTCGCAATTTATATCAGATTTTCGCGCTCAATGTTTCGTCCCGCTATCGCGCGCGTAGAAAATTCCAGAGCGCCAAAGGCGACGTCACGTCTGGAGCGTTTCCGTTACAGTATTTCTGCAAACTATCGATCAACCACAGATTTTCAAAAATGTTGCATAATTTTTGTTATCCTGGCCGCGCGGTTACACGGATGAATTATAGGGCCCCTTCATTTCAGGGGCCCGGTGCGGACCGCACCTACCGCACCCCCCTAGCTACGCCACTGCCCACAACTCACCGGCGCCTTAAATTTTCAAACGCATTAAACAAGTCAGGACCGTATTTAAGAACCACTCGGTCACGTCACATAACCAACATTTTCAGAAATCCTCTAAAATCGCCGCAATCAAGAAACGAGTCATAACCGGTAAAAACAGAAACCAAAACCTCGTCATTCCAGCGATGGGGTTACGGCTGATTTCTCGTTGGTTAGTCGCCTCCTACGACACGCAGTGCCCTCTGAGGTAGGGTTATTTTTTCTCGTCTCTACACGGACACCACGAAATACAAAAAAGGTTTTAAATTGAATCAAAGAAAATGCTTTAACGGGTTACATAATTTCGATAATACGTCTTTTACTTTCTGTGTACAAAAACTGCGGGGAGAGGATATAGAATTGGCGGAACGGAATAAAATAATTTGCTGACGTGTCCAGGGTGGTAGTGTTTTTTAATTTATTCATTTAACTATTAAGGATAAATTAAATTTATCACGGTAGGAATTGATTTATAACATTTCATATACTTGCAATCACATTTATTACATTTAACACAAGAGCGAATTTTGTTATTTATCATTTCAGCATCGATCTTAAGACTGGAACTAAAAACAATTTGCTTATATATAGCAAACAATAAATCTGCTAGGAAAATATAGAAAGTAGATCATATTACACAAAAAGAATGAGCCACATTCGCTTTGATTCCTTATCGCCGGTAACTAATCTGTTATTGACTAGATGGCGCCTTGATAACGTTATAGAAAATTCGCCACAATACTAACTGCCCTACTTAATGCGTTCCATGTTTATGTTTATTGCTTCCTGTTCGTCTATTCATGCAACTTGTTACTTGTGCAATTTAGGATGAAGATTCCAACGACAACCTAATGACACTTAGGAAGGTCGGTCCACAGCTACTAATCTTAGGCTTGAATTTGGCAAGAGATTCATACACCGTGTTTTCAGAAATACTATGTCCATTATGTTACATACAATGCAGTATAAGAAATGCTTTATCCTCAAACTAATCATAAACGATTTATCTTTGTCAAATATTGTATTTTTTTTTCATTTCAGGTTACGGAAACACTGTGCCAGTAACTACAGAAGGAAGAGCGTTTTGTATAGTTTTTGCTTTAATCGGAATACCTCTTACGCTTACTGTGATAGCAGATTTGGGACGCCTTTTTGCTTCTTCGCTCTCTACTTTTATGGACCATTTGCCTAGGTGTTGCAGGTAAATTAAACAATTCCATTTGAGCCTATTGTTTCTTAATTGCACTTTAATGCGTTACAGAACTGCCACCGCTGTTGTTCGCAGACCTTCTTGTTACGCACTTGGATCGGTTGCCTTTTTATTCGTTTATTTGGCGGCCGGTGCGGGACTGTTTGTTGTTTGGGAGGACGACTGGACGTTTTTTGACGGATTTTACTTTTGCTTTATTACCATGACCACGATTGGGTTTGGAGACTTGGTTCCAAGTAAGTACGATATAAATAGTGCGATTAGAGTCCATTAAAGGATTTTATTTGATCTAAATTTTGTTTAAATATTTTTTCGACTTTGTATGCGAATACGGCCCTGACTGGTTAAATGTGTAGAAGCTTAAGGCGCCAAAAAGATGACTAAATTATTGCGGATTCAGAGATATTCCACTCCACTCGCAGTTGAGTAGAATCTCAGACAAAAAATTGGCGGACAAGATTTGAGCCACGGAAAGGGTGTGGTTTAAAAAAGAAAAGTAGTAGGAATTCGGTTGTTGGTAGAGAGCGGAGGGTAATATGCGTTAAGCCACGATAGCGTTTGCGTCGAGCGGTTAAAAAAGTTAGATCAACCACCCTCAGCGTATTAAGTCGGCCATCCGTAAATAAGTTAGGGCTGCTGTTTTTATTTCATTCAAGAATTGAGAAATACTTCTGCTTAGAATTTGTAAAATGCACTTTTTTCTAACTTATAACAAAACTTGGTACTAAATAGGCGGAACGCGGTAATGCCTTTCCGAAAATATAATTGTCAGACCTCGTATCTATCTGATTAAGTAATTCCTGTCGTTTGGTTTATTAATTGTCAGTTGCGTAATTTCGTTTCATTTTGAGAGTATGCATTCACATACATAAATGAGAACTTTATGGTCAATTTAGATGATCAAATAAAGCTTTAAGTGTTATTATCCACCATAAAGTCGATTTTTATTTCCTCCGAAACTAACGAGAAAGAAGTGTTCTCACCCTAAAAAAACGCACAAAGTAGGTACTTTGCGAAATCGTTAACGATGGTGCTACGTTTGTGCTGTTAACGATAACTAATTACTCGAACATCTTATTTAACTAGCTAATTGTTGTAACATTGGGGAAAGGAGTTTTTTTTTGCCCGTGTAAAGTTTTGTATTCCTCTCTCATTTAGTAGCGTAGTAATGTTCTGACTTCAAGATGTACTTCTACCCTAAATGTGTTATATTTACCGCAGAAAAGCGCGTTGAGTCTGTATATCACAATTCGTTGTTCTTTACCGTGACGTTCCGTGGCGGGCAGCGGCGCGGTGTCTTTGCAGCTCTTATATTAAGAAGATAGTGACACCTGCCTTGCATAGTTGGCAAACTGACATCAGAGAGTGGCGCTTTGAAGTATGGTGTGCGTGGTATTAAAATGAATCAACTTGAAGGGTGGGTTGATTAAATTAAGTACCTAGTCAAAGAAACACTCTGCTGCTCAGTTGGAATGAGGGCGAAAATATAATAGTTAAATAATCTCTTTCTTCTGCCGACAGCCGACGGCTAGCTCATGATTATTAATCTTGAGTTGGAGGCTCTTAACTTGTCACGATTCTGGATGACCACTTGATTGCAGTTAATAAAAATAAAAAATATTGCTACGTATATTAAATAAAATTCATAATCCAAACTCCGCTTTCGTTTAAATCCCTCCTAATTTGGTTGATTGGTCTCTTTACATTGCTTACTTACCCATTTTTAAACGATGATAATAATTACTGAGTACTGCGCCATTTAGAGACACAAAAAACTGTATCCAGAGACACCACTGTCCCTAGAACCCAGGAAAAAAGTGATCGACTTAAAACGGGGACAGAAATCACCCCAATGTTACAATGATTACAGAGAAGTGGTGGGGTTTGAAAAACCTACAGAGGGCATTTTGAAATTTAAATTTATTAACTCCTGTTTAATACGATTCAAGTGCTCTATCCTGCGCCATCTGAACCTTTAAACCAATACTGCATCGACTACGGTGTCGGGACCCTAAAAAAACTCCCAAGACCACTTATCACCAATTCTAGGAAAAATATTATTCAAAACTTTTTCTTCTCTTCCTTTTTTGTTAGTGCGTTTAGACCTACCTTTCGTACTTTTACTTTCCAGGCTAGCTCGGATCAAAAGACCACTAGGAAAGAATTCAATAAATTCTTCCTTCACGGTAGGTAAAATTAATAATACTCGGGTATATCTTGATAGATTACTCAAGCGTGCTTTGGAAATAACAACCTTTTTTTAATAACTTTTATTTGTTACTCACTTGTAAACGTTGATTAACAAGACAAAACGCAAACGAGTAAACGTCATCTTTAAACGCTACTGACTTGTAAAACTGACAGCTGACGTGTAAAAATTTTACAAGTTAGTAATCTAGTAATTTCATTGGCCAGAATTAATGTGAAGTCTCTGTTACATGGATAACATGATATTTTAGACATTTCTTTGAGATCAATTTAAGAACTAATTATTGACGTTTACTATTGTTTACAAATGAGTAACAAATAAAATATTGTACATTATACGCCAGGTAATAGTTTTTACTGGCTCTAGGAGATGACAGGCTCGCCTGACGGCTCGCCAGTCAACTTCTCCTATCGCCAGTAAAAACTCACTTACCTGGCTAATAATGTAAAATACTATTACCGAAAACCGTCAAGAAAATCTAAATTTCAGGGCTATTTTGACATTAGAAAGTTGATCTTTACCTGACTAGTACTGTAATATTTTTGCCTGACGCCCATTACAGTCCTAGTACATGCAAAATAACAATTAGATCATTCATTGAATAAGTTATTCAATCAACGATTGGATAATTATAATGCAGACTATGTGGATATTTTTAAATATTAATATACCTACACAAAGGATAATGGTTTTTTATTACGAACGATTAATGGATTATGTGTGGAAGTAATATTCCTTTAGTTTTGCGCCAGTCATTAAAAGGTTTCTACGCCTTTTCGTACCTTTTTTTTGACTTTGTGGGGAGCGAATATTTCACTACAGCGGCCGCAGCTTCGGCTACATTATAACAACGTCTTGCATAGGTGGTACTCTTCTTCACTGATACCTGCTTTTGTACCTAGTTATAAAGACTGTATAGTTGAAAAGTACAAAGTATAAACTGAAAACTGCGTTAAAATGACACTGACTGTTTTAATTATTATTATTATTATTATTTTATTTGAATTTAAAAATTTTATTTAAACGAAATATTTAAAATTGTGTAACAAAGAAGAAAACAATAATTAACTATAACAAAAAAATTTCGTCGAACTGTTTTTCAGTTGGGAGAGTGCCCAGGATACATGCACTATTTCCACGTTGGATGGCCAAGCCAAGGATATCCTTTGAAATAAAAATTGTTTAGCGCGTTTGTCGCCGGATTCCGCAATTAAGCTTTTGCCTATTTTATTCAGAAAATCTCTTTATTCCTTGCACCATGGTCCAAGTGTTTCGAAGGCAAGTCCCATAAATATATAATCTTTCTTTAGATCTCGATATTTGTTGTGTTTTTTTGAGCATGCCTCTTCTGCTGCAGCTCCGGCTCTTATTGAAGTACTTTTAATGTTTGTTTGGGAAACAATTAAATAAAGTGATTTTAGCATGCGTGATTAGGTATCAAAATTTCAAACATGAATAATTTAATTTGGAAAAGTTTTCTACATGTTGCGGTTTCAGGTAAAATTTTATACATAATATGTCATGAAAGTGAGTCTACCTGACTTGGAGGCATTAAAGAGATACTCGGACGCTACGCGTCCTCGTACTTTTCAATAAGCCTCCGCGTCATGTAAACGACCACTTTCATGACTTATTATGTAAATAACTATTACATCAACATCCCTACTAGTCTACTAGACTACTTTAGTAAACAATGTTACAAGTAATCCTAAACAAGTAACACCTAAATCATCAAATAAACGTTCATTGAGAAGCAAATTAGTTTATTCCACCACTGATAATTCGCAAAAAACGAATATAATGAAGATATAATTGGGTAACTCATCGTCCTAGAATGTCAATGGTTGCACTAAATTGTAAATTTATTTACGGATATAAAATCCTAAATAAAGTCGAGTCGTGGAAATTAACGACGTCTGCAGATTTGCTTCGTGGTTCAATGTTTCGCACTGCGTACATGTTCCAAGTAGATTTCGCCTAGTTTTGAAATTATCTCACACGCACTATTATTGTTCTAAAATACACAATAATTAGGCGACATTATTAAATTGATACTTTATTATTATCTGGCCCTCACGATAAAGGATCTTTGGCTTAACAATTCTGCACCGCTAGAAACGAATGAAATATAATATAATTCTAGGTTAAATTTTAAATAAACTCAGTTGACATACCAGTAGAGTATAATAACAAACGAGCATTATTGTCTGGATATTTTCCGGGATTTTTCTTTCTTGTGTAATAGAGAAAGGGATAAAAAAAGTATAATACGCCTTTTTTAAATCCACTTTGTAAAACGCGTCATCTATTCTCGTGTAGCGCAAAGGGACAATTTATTATTAAGGGTTTGTAACAACGATTACTATTAAAATCTACGATAGCTGCCTTCCCCTTTCACATTGCTGTGTCCGGAACTACGAAATATCGATGTTCAAATCTGTTTCCCTTTTTCTCATCTCACTATTCCATTCTTTAGACCATGCTGAACTTAAGATTAACTTAAAGTTCATAGCATCGATTATTTTAGTCATGGATTTTATGGTGCTCTTAAGCTAAGTACAGGCACGAGTGTCCACAAGATTCCTGATATTTCAGGGGCGTGTTATTTTCGTAGAACATAAAGGGATTTACGATGTTATTACATTAGAAAATACGAGTAGTTTTTACCAAAGTAATTAGAATGCTGTGTTTAATTTGTGGTAAACGTTGTAGTACAGAAAGCGCAGTTTCATTCCAGGAGTAAGTTACAAAGTAATATGCACTTCGTAATTTTTAATGTGAAGTGAATCCTCCTTTGCGCCGCCTATTGTTTTCATCTATTTACATTTGGATGTTTTTGCGCATGTGTAGGGTTCTACTTACGGTGCAAAATATATCTCTGTCTGTGTTAGGTACATATGTTGACACAGATGCTTCGTATTGAATGTAAGTTGGACATATCTATGTTTTTTCACTACTAGCGTCTGATGACATGATTATTAACCTTTTTTCCACTTGTAAAGTAGGCTTTCTCGGCATTTGTTCAAAGTGGTTAATAATGTGGATATTATTAAATAGTAGCGTTGAGTGAAATTCACTCAACGATAGTAGTCAATAATAAGAACTGTCACGCTGTCACTTTTAGAAAATACAACCCGAAATTTCTCTCAATAAACGTTTGGACAAGTTCCCTAAAATGAATAAATGCCACCATCCGCCATTTCCAGAGTAATTACATACCTAAAATTATCACATTTTGAAAAAATTCGAACGAAATTACTCTTTGAAAATATCTCAATGACAGAACAAAATACGGCCTGTTTGACTTGTACTTCTACGTACTTGATTGACATGTTAAATTAATAAACAAAAAATTCTGTCCAACCGTTCACTTTCTTATCAATATAATATGTTCATTTAGAGGATTTCAAGTGCCAGTAGTGAAAAAAATAGTATATATACCACGGTAGAGAAGTGTATTATTGCCTGAGCACCAAGATTACATCTCGAGGCGTGTAAGGTGCGAAACCTGTACTTCTCTACCTTGATATATAATGTACTAATATGTGATCAAAGTGTGAATCAGGCATAAAAAAATAAACCCCTAAAGAGCGTCTAAAAAAGCGGAAGAGCATCTCGGTGTGACCCCACGGAGTCATTGGATTTGACCCATTTTCAATTGGCTTGTTCGAGGTCTACGATACTTACAGGTCGAAAAAGTCACATGACCTTAGGAGTCAGTTCGAGACGCATTAAATACATTACGGCTTATGGAAAATCCGTGCGCGACTTCACTATTTATTTTTTTACTCGGAATCCGTTTAACATAAAGCCACGAAATTTCAATGAGAGCTGGTCAATGGTACAGACAATTAAATTATGGTGTTTGTTAATTTTTAGTAACACTGGAAATAATTAATTTTAAGGTTTAAAATCTTTGAAGATAAAACGACGATAGTAAATCCGTGTTTTTCCATATTTCCACCGTCATATTTCTGTTTCTAGGAACGATATCATTATAATTCTTTCAGTGTCTTAAACTAGAATGATATGCGCATCCAATTATGCATATATAATGCCATATCTTGTATTAGTGTAGATTTAACGGGCCCTACAAAATCGCGCATTAATTATCCGCGTAGAGCAAAATTCACCATGCGAGAATCTTTTTAGCGCATTTCCACAAAAATAAAAAAAAATGCGCTATTGTGGCCACTTTGTCCGTCCGTCCGTCCGTCCGTCCGTCCGTCCGTCCGTCCGGCTGTCCGTCCGGCTGTCCGTCCGTCCGTCCGTCCGCTCGTTTTGCGACGCTACTAGTTTTTTATCTTAAGAGCTATTGTTCTACTTTTTTCGCTATTTGGTTCGTTATGGTGTCGAGTCTTGTACCAAGGAAGGAATTTTTTTCTGTACCGCTTACAAAAAAAGTTATTGTAAAAAAAACAAAAAACCGTTTTTTACATGTTCCATAATTTTACACTTTTGCCGTTTATTAACGATCCTAGAGATCGTTTATAATTTTGCATTGCTATCTGTCGTCTGCCTGTTGGTCTGTCCGTCTGTTCCTTTGTCTGTCTGTCCATCTATCTGTCCGTGTGAACGATAACTTTGTTTAGAAATGTTCGATCGCTTTTACATCTCCGTTAGTTATGAACTGAATTGCATGAAATTCAATATGGGCATAGCTTTAGCCATATAATACGCAACGCCAAAAGTTGAATCGAATCGATTCAAAATTCACAGTGCCCTTTTCGCATCTCGACCATTTATAAACCGAATTGCAAAATTTTTTACTTATAAAAGCATTTGAATGAAATTTGATACATAGGCACTTGGAATAAAGGAAAATCAACTGCCAATTTCAAAATTTGGTTTTGCGCATGCGCAGTGCCAACTTTTTTATTTATGGAAGAATTTAAACAAAATTTGATACATAGGCACTTGGGATAAGGGAAAATCAAACGCCAATTTCAAAATTTGGTTTTGCGCATGCGCAGTGCCAACTGTTTTATTTATGGAAGAATTTAAATGAAATTTGATACATACGCACTTGGAATAAAGGAAAATCTAGCGCCAGTTTCAAAATTTTATTTTGCGCATACGCAGTGCCAACTTTTTTATGTATGGAAGCATTTAAGTGAAATTTGATATTTAGGCGCTTGGAACAAAGGAAAATCTAACATTAGTTTCAAAATTTAGGTTTGCGCATCCACAGTTCCAACTTTCTTATTTAGAAAAGCATTGAAATGAAATTCTTCTCATAAACTGACATTGAAGTAGCACGACAAAAATGGATTGCCCATGTGCAGCGCTATCTTTCATATTTGTGGCCGGATTTTTACGATTTTATAGAAGTTGCATCTTACAAATGGGAAATGAATGCAAGTGGAAATGCGCTTTATGTAAATCGTTTACGATTACTTTTTAACTTGTTTGTTGTTGGTACAATTGTATCACATATATCGAATGAATTATGACCAAAGGACACAAAGATGTTTTTCAGAAGGAATTTTTAAGAAATGGTCTTTTGTTTCTTTTTTCAGCAGTTTTAGTAAATAGCGCGGCTTCAGAAACACGCGAACGCGCAATGGAAATTATTATTTTTTAAATAATTATTAGTAATGGACTTTCAAATAGTGTTTGTAATATGTAGAGAACCATTATTACATACAGTTCAAAGTATGGATATTCTTTTTATAATCTGAATTAATATTAATTTTACATCTATTTTCCTTATATGAAAGTCGCTTTATGACCAACCGAACATTGCAGATATATTGTCATCCTCTACATCAGCATCATCAACGAATACTTCCATTTTTATTCGCCATGATTATGACATTGTGACTTGCTCTTCGCGTTATGTTTTACCCAATTTAACATATACATTTCATTTTGAGATCGTATTTAATTGCCACTTACCAGTGGTAGACATCTATTTAGTTTCTAATGGTAGTGCGAGTGTTATAGAGAATATTGTGGTGCACACAGAAAAAAACTGAGTGGTCTCCTTACTGGTTATTATTATTATTCCAGAAGTTACTAAAAGTGCTGAAAAAAGGAAACAAAAGACCATTTCTTAAAAATTTTTATGTTAAACGGATTCCGAGTAAAAAAATAAATAGTGGAGCCGCGCACGGATTTTCCATAAGCCGTAATGTATTTAATGTGTCCCGAACTGACTCCTAAGTATCGTAGGCCTCGGCTTGTTACATGTGGCATATAAATAGGTCAACTGTGCAAAAGTTTGCACCAAATCGGTCCAAGTGTTTGAGAGTTATCGTGTTCACTGACATGACAGACGGACACCATCGACTCCCCTATAAAGCTTGCATCGCTTTGCTCTGCCGATTAATTATGTCGTTCTCTGAGGAATCATTTCGCGGAATGGTCATTTCCGCAAATTCGCGAGTGTCTATAAACATATATTATTAAACCATGAAAAAAATGTCTGTTAGAATTAACGTACAACTACTTGAATATTGCATGATAACTGCAACTTTGGAATGCATTAAGATTTTGTTCTGTCAAAAATCATTGAATACCTACACATAATATATCTGCAGTTTGAATTGACATTTGACGTGGAAAAATGTGGGTGCTTCCTTAGTATACGAACTGCTAACTTTTGAGATTAAAAGTTACTAAAAGCAATGCTATGCTACAATGTTTTTCATTGTAACACTTTTTTCTTCAGATTTAAAAACCATTATTTTGACGTTATTCTCAAGTTTGAAGAAAAAATAGCATATATAGCTGAAACACTGACTCGCTATAGAAAGTCTCACTTTAACTCCTATATATAAATAAATCTATATAAATAAAAATGAATGTTTTTCTAGTTCGGTGTCACAATGATGATTTTGTACAAAACAGTTGTACAAAGACAGTGATTATAGTCGGTTTTTTTTTGGTAACTCATCTCTTAAGTTGGCAGTTACTAGTTAGTACAAGTAGGTACTTCGTTGGGTACTTCCATGTTTGAACTTCAAAATGTCAGTCTTACTACGCTGCCAACCTAAAACTTAACGGCATAAAAAGTGTTCCCAACATAAAACATGTTAGTTCTAATGTTCCCTATAGTTTCTGATAATGATTTTTTTAATTAAATTAAAGCACCGAAATAGAAAAAATAGTATGAAAAACGCGTGTTACAATGCTTTATTGTAATACTCCTATCTTGCGGACACTCGTGGCTACGCTTCGCGTCGCTACTCGTGCCACAAGATAGTCGTATTACAATAGGTCGCATTGTAACACTTGTCTTTCAATATACTATTGTATGTTTGTATGTCTCTTATGCCTGCCTAAACCGTTCATCCGATTGCGATGAAACTTTGGGGAGTAGTTGGACATATGTCCGGTAAGGTTTCTATATAATAAAAAAAATTTCCGTCTGTCTGTACGTATGAATGTCCCTTATGCTTGCCTAAACCGCTTATCCGATTGCGACTAAACTTTGGTGGTTAGACGTACGTCCCTAAACTGTTCATCCGAGTGACACTATAAGCTAAGGCAAGCAAATAGGAAACTCTTTTCTTAAAAATAGCCTAATTAATTTAGGAAAATAATCGTCCAGATATAAAATATAAATTTGTACCTACCTACCCTACATCTGCAACTGCTTTAAAAACATATGTCCGAATATTCTTTTTATAAAAAGAGCAAGGTTTGCCGTGACTACAAAATTCATTCCAACCTGTGCCTCTGAGGACCACTCACCCAACATACAATTAAGTCATAAAGGGATTAAATTTACCAAAGGTTTAAGAAGTAATTTAAAATTTACTATAAACTACAGTAGGTACAACGAGGTACTCATTGGTACGGGGTTTCTCTCGCTTGGAAAGAGTGTCCAAGATAAGGATGTCTATCATGGAGATCGAAACCATAGAAGATACGATGATAGTCAAATTAGAGAAAAGATGCGCAATTAAACCATTATTATCGTGCTTTAGAGAAAACCAAAAAATTCCGATTACTTCCGAAGATATAACAGAAAAACCGAAACTTGCCGATTTTATGTTTATTTTTTGCTGGTGTTATTTGAACAGATACAACAAGAAAGACAAAAGACACTTTCTCATTGCCAGTTTTTGAACTCTACAAGACAGCACCCGCGCACAACTTGCGAGCATACCTATCGAATAAATTCCTGGAAAATAGAAAAAATGTTAGATACTATACTATACTTGCACGATTAAGATGTTGTGCGTAGATGCACCATCCTGTTGAAACCAACAATTTCCAACTTTTGTTTTTATTTGTGTGACGTACATTACTTGTATTCGTAATATTTTCCCAATATAAAAAAGTATAGTTTGTGATAATTTCCCCGAAACAAAACGTTGTATTAAGAACCTTCCAACGGTGCTCAAAAAGGGGCAATGAGAAAGTAGATATTTTTTGGAAACAAGAAAACGGCAGTTTTAGGTTCTAATGTAAACCCAAGTGTCTTCAAAAAGTAGATGATCGAGTCCAATACTACACAGAATTCCTTCCGCTTTTGAGGTTTCGACTAGAACCAGCAGGATTATATTGTGCCAGTAGTAATGACAAATTACCGCAACTTACAACGCCACCTGAAGCACTAAATTCATTACTTTTTTCAGGGCAAAACCCTCTATCGAAGCATTTCTTGCAGAATATTCAACAGTTATAAACCTATGTGTATTCCAAATGACATCATTTTTTGGTGCAAATATAATTCGGGAAAGGGGTTTCAATCCAAATTTTAAGGTACTATTTTTTCTGTAACCAACATCATACACATCCATTCCAACATGTAACTACGAATACGAAAATTATAAACATCCGTGCGAAGCCGACCCGGGCAGCTAGTATACTATATTTCGCACTTATAGTAGGGGAGCTAGCACGAAATCCACTGAACGAGAATGATCAAAATTTTAACCGATGGAGTTCCATTTTGCCCTATCAGAGTATGCTAAAATCGATCGTCTGCCGCCTCAGGTCATACGACTTAAGGCGCTGTGGGTACTTCTTGCGGTACCAATTGTGAAAGGTTGTTTTTCGAGAAAATAAGTTATACACCAAATGAAAACGTTGATAATAGCTTTTAAAAAAATATTGAAAAAAATCGCGCACATTTGATAACTCCGTAAAAAAACAATTCTTAGTCGGTTTTTCACGAACTTTCGACGGATATAACTAGCTTACAGTTGGACGAATGAAGCTGATTTTTTTTACAGACTGATGATAGGTACTACTAATGACTTAACGGTGTTTCGTTTTTAAATTTTTTCTCTAATTACAAGATTATCTTATTATCTTAACATTATAAGATATCTTATAATTAGAGAAAAAATTTAAAAAAGAAACACTCTCATAGTCATTGGCTGTACCTATCATTAGTCTGTAAAAAAATCAGCTTCATTCTTCCAACGGTAACCTAGTTATATCCGTAGAAAGTTCGTGAAAAACCGACTAAGAATTGTTTTTTTACGGAGTTATCAAATGTGCGCGATTTTTTTCAATATTTTTTTAAGAGCTATTATCAACGTTTTCATTTGGTGTATAACTTATTTTCTCGAAAAACAACCTTTCACAATTGGTACCGCAAGAAGTACCCACAGCGCCTTAAGTCGTATGACCTGAGGCGGCAGACGATCGATTTTAGCATACTCTGATAGGGCAAAAAGGAACTCCATCGGTTAAAATTTTGATCATTCTCGTTCAGTGGATTTCGTGCTAGCTCCCCTACTATTATACTATATCTCGCTTGGCACGATAATTTATTCAACAAAAATAAAAAGCACGTTTTCATTACAGTGTCGCGCTATTGTCGGCCTTTCGAAGTCAAATTAGTTTTGTTTGCATTATGTGAGCTGTAGAAAATTGTTGCTGCTGATGGTTTCTATACCTATACTGGGTATATTTATGTAACGAATGTATGATAAAGCTTTTGTGGGGAATTTTACGTCG
This sequence comes from Photinus pyralis, assembly GCF_008802855.1. NCBI lineage: Eukaryota > Metazoa > Arthropoda > Insecta > Coleoptera > Lampyridae > Photinus > Photinus pyralis. Next base: position 44,466,128 of record NW_022170403.1, read on the forward strand.
TCCGATAATTGCAACCCAAATTGCTTCCATTTTCTGGATTTTCTATATATAAATGTTGTAAAGGTTAACCAATAACCCGCCACCACATTAAAACCGATATGTACAACGAGCTGAGATAAATGTAACGTAAAAGGGTTGTGAGATTCATTGCCCAAATACCCGGTCACGTTTCAGAACGGATAGTCATCTCTTATCTAGAAAGAGATTGCAAACCACATATACAATCGCCACAAAGAAGTTGATGCGATTGCTTGGTTTCATTTAATAAAGTTTGTGAGTTGTATTGTAGCTCTACAGCGCAAACGCTCAGCAATTGGAGATTGAAAGTGCAAGATTACTTGGTGTGGGTAAACGTTTCAACATAACAAGAATCTGAAGATTTAATTTATTCGTCTTTATCTTTTATGGAACAAGTCTAAAGCATATCCATTTTCTTTGCTTTAAAATCGTAGGGATTTAGACTGTCTAATGCGACACCTTCATTTCGGCGCGAAAGGTTACCAACAGGGATAATGGGAACTGCGACATAAAATAAATCCTCTACACGATAGGTACCTACTTCTTTTATTAATAATAAAGAGTTGCAACATGAAACTTGAAAATTATCTGCGGCTAACGTAAATGTCAATACACTACACAGAAAGTATTTGAGCGCTACCCTATCGTATGTATAAATCCGATGCCCGAGTATAAATCATACGATGACAAAATTTATTCATTTTTCAATGATTCGCCATCATAATCATTCTAGGATGAGCAGAAATTTGATTTGTTGTCTTCTGATGAACATGGAAGAATAATCGACAACTTCTGTTCGTCGCTGATCCCTCTCCATCTCCCCCTCCCCTCCTTTCCCCTCTCCTTCTTTAAAAGTTCTAGCAATTGTAATTGCTGAGATCTCATCCGGACAGCCAGCCAGCCAGTCACAACCAATAGTATTTGTTTCCAAAATGCGCTAATAATTAAGTTGTTATACTGGTAGCGCTATCTAACGGTAAAATTATAGCACTTCCGAAAACCATATCGAAATTACTTTCTTCAATTATCGATCTCACAAGTAATCTAACTCAAAATAGATTAGAGCCTGCACCTCTACACTACATCAGAAAGCTTTTAGTGAACATTTGAAGTCTCTATATATTGTAATTGCTGAGATCTCAGTCGGACAGCCAGTCAGCCATAACGAATATAATAGAGTATTTTTTTCCAAAAATGCACTAAAAATGAATCTGGAGGGAAACCAAAGTCTAAAATGGAATATTTTCTCCTTGAGTTAAATTCAAAGGTGTCTGATACTTATTTAAGGGATTCATGTGGTCGTTCTATGGTACACAAAAATGGGCATTATAATTAGTGTTCATAATTACTCATTTTTTAAATATTTACATTGCTGTGTACTATATAAAACAAACTTATGGAGTACTTTTGCTTTACAAGCTGAATCCAAATTATTGACATCAGGCATGTATTTTATCTACGTGTATCATTACTACGCCTTTTAAAATTCTTACCCCAAATCTATATGAAATGTGCGCCCTTACGTACTTCTTAAACACGGTGCACAACCCCCCGAGAAACACTAAAAACACGAAATTACGCAATTAAGGTTTATAATTTTAATAAAATAAAATACATTGCGCAAACTGCGAGTTCGTGATCGTATATTATGTATATTTTTTAATATTCACCTAACCAATTAACTTTGCCTGACAATGCTCCATTTATATTCAGTAATTATAAAAGTTTTATTTATATTTGCCATATTTATCGAATGTTTCGTTTTATTACGTGACCGAAAAAATTAAGTTCGTAATATAAATTATTTCGTATTGATTAATGCGAAAAAATGCCGATTAAAACGAAATGAGATAATACGCACGGTTCCCGGTTTACCTAATTAAATTCTTTACGCTCTTTCTTGCTGTGTACGAATACAAAACTTGAAGCAATATGGCAAGTTTATCGGATATTAAATCAAATTTTGTTATATAGGTATTTTATCAGCAATGAGAATAAACCATTGCGGATGCTTTATAAGGGGCCCTTGCACAGATTTAAATCTTATTTGGAGTGGCGCAAACGAAAGTATGTTTTATATAAATAGACTGGGGAAACATTTACTTTTCGTTTTGCAAAGATTTGTAGAGATAATGTTAATCTTTTTGGAAATGTTGTCCCTTCAAATGACCTTTAATCTAAACACAAACGTTTCAAGACTTAATCAACTCTCTATCTTCAAAAAGCCCCTCTATTTGAGACACCCTGTATATGTCTACACAAGCGACACAATTTTCTAACCATTTTACCTCTCAATCATCCTGTTTTTGATCCAATTTGTCAATTTTTTTGCAATGTCCTCGATGGTTGCATGGATTGCGTAATCTAAATTTTTTTTCAGAAGGACACTTGAATTTTTAATTTTTTAATTTAAACATTTACCTATTCTGATTTAATAAAGGGTGCTACAAGTTGTAATCCATGATTTTCCGATTTCGCTTTCGTTTTTAAACAGCTATGCAGTAGGGTTTTGCGGATGAGATAGAAAAATCTGTAGCGAAAATCGTGAATTACAACTTGCAACACAAAAGGGAAAGGCAAAGGGATAATGCTTGAGAACATGGCGCTTACATGGGAAAAGTCGCTATTATTATACTGGGTGTCCCATATTCAATCGATTTGCATTTTGACAGCTTTGAAGATATTTGTATTGGTGGTTTGTGATTTGTTTAAAATTGAATTTACAAAATAAAAAATTCGAATATCATATGACTCATTTAAAATAAAGTAATAAAGTACAGCGGATTTTCAAAAAATTAAATATGTTCTCAATTATAAAAATTATTACATAGGTTTAATGCAAATATTTCTCATTTTGATTCGACAGATCTAAAAATGTATGAATGAAAAAGTTAAAGGTATTTTTGATTTTTTTGACGATGCAAGGTTAGCTTATTATGATCGAAAATTTTTCATTGTCTAGTAACTAGTTGCTTAAAATGTAAAAATAATTAATTTCACTTTTCACAATTGGGATTACACAATTTTTTTAAAACTCCTTTTTTCGTTGATATCGCACTCTGCTATTTCGCGTACGGATCGATACATGCGTCACTTGCATCGTACCGTGCCGATGTGTTTACATTTTAGCATTCTGCCGGGTTTCCGTTATATATCCGTCAATATCGAGCGTTTCAGCGGTTTTCAGTTTTTTTAAATAACTTTTTAATCGAACTCACATTTGCAACATTTTTACACGGAATATTAAATAGCACACAAACTGCAAAGTTTCCCCGTTTAACGTCAATAATGAGAAAGGTGCACATGCAATCCCAGTCAATCAGGGAACTGCGAACTAGTTAAACATAGAGAAATGTCATCATAAGCAGGTCATGAGTTGACATATGATCAAAAGAGAATGAGGAAAGAGAAGCGGTAGACAAAAATTATTTGAAAAGATCGAGTAGGTGAATGTAAAAGAGGAAACAAATGAAATGAGACAATCAGATGATGCTGTAATGACAAAGAAGAGGGAGAGAGACGAATGAACTGAAAGAAGAATAGAATAAGAAAGAGGACATGGAAAGGAAATAAAGAAGGAAAGAAACAAAACGGGCGAGAAGAATGGCAAATAATAGAGGGCTGGAATGGAGGATAAAGCACAACAAGTTAAAAAGTAATCGTAAACGATTTACATAAAGCGCATTTCCACTTGCATTCATTTCCCATTTGTAAGATGCAACTTCTGTTAAAATCGTAAAAATCCGCCCACAAATATGAAAGATAGCGTTGCACATGGGCAATCCATTGTTGACGTGCTACTTCAATTTCAGTTTATGCGAAGAATTTCATTTCAAAGCTTTTCTAAATAAGAAAGTTGGAACTGCGCATGCGCAAACCTAAATTTTAAAACTAATGTTAGATTTTCCTTTGTTCCAAGCGCCTAAGTATCAAATTTCACTTAATAGTTCCATAGATAAAAAAGTTGGCACGGCGCATGCGCAAAATAAAATTTTGAAACTGGCGCTAGATTTTCCTTTATTCCAAGTGCCTATGTATCAAATTTCATTTAAATTCTTCCATAAATAAAAAGTTGGCACTGCGCATGCGCAAAACCAAATTTTGAAATTGGCGTTTGATTTTCCTTTATCCCAAGTGCCTATGTATCAAATCTCGTTTAAATTCTTCCTTAAATAAAAAAAGTTGGCACTGCGCATGCGCAAAACCAAATTTTGAAATTGGCGTTTGATTTTCCTTTATCCCAAGTGCCTATGTATCAAATTTCGTTTAAATTCCTCCATAAATAAAAAAGTTGGCACTGCGCATGCGCAAAACCAAATTTTGAAATTGGCGTTTGATTTTCCTTTATTCGAAGTGCTTCTGTATCAAATTTCGTTTAAATTCTTCCATAAATAAAAAAGTTGGCACTGCGCATGCGCAAAACCAAATTTTGAAATTGGCGTTTGATTTTCGTTTATCCCAAGTGCCTATGTATCAAATTTCGTTTAAATTCTTCCATAAATAAAAAAGTTGGCACTGCGCATGCGCAAAACCAAATTTTTAAATTGGCGTTTGATTTTCCTTTATTCCAAGTGCCTATGTATCAAATTTCATTCAAATACTTTTATAAGTAAAAAAGTTTGCAATTCGGTTTATAAATGGTCGAGTGCGAAAAGGGCACTGTGAATTTTGAATCGATTCGATTCAACTTTTGGCATTGCGTATTATATGGTTAAAGCTATGCCCATATTGAATTTCATGCAATTCAGTTCATAACTAACGGAGATGTAAAAACGATCGAACATTTCTAAACAAAGTTATCGTTCACACGGACAGATAGATGGACAGACAGACAAAGGAACAGACGGAGAGACCAACCGGCAGGCGACAGATAGCAATGCAAAATTATAAACGATCTCTAGGATCGTTAATAAACGGCAAAAGTGTAAAATTATGGAACATGTAAAAAACGGTTTTTTGTTTTTTTTACAATAACTTTTTTTGTAAGCGGTACAGAAAAAATTCCTTCCTTGGTACAAGACTCGACACCATAACGAACCAAATAGCGAAAAAAGTAGAACAATAGCTCTTAAGATAAAAAACTAGTAGCGTCGCAAAGTTAGCGGACGGACGGACGGACGGACGGACGGACGGAAAAAGTGGCCACAATAGCGCATTTTTTTTTTATTTTTGTGGAAATGCGCTAAAAACGATTTAGACGGTAAGCGAAAACCATATTGAAAAAAAGGAATGAAAGCGAAGGCAAACAATGATTTGTATGGTTCTAAATATTGTATATTTTTATAGGGGGTGAATTTTTTCGAGTAGGCAAATCACATCAATTTACTTATTTCTCGTGGACGCCATAGTAGATCTTTATGTCATTCGTTAGAGAAAAAATGACAAAACAAGTGATACTAAACACTTAATATCTCATTTGGGAATCAGCCGGGAGGCATGGGCTTCGATGTTTTTTCAAAGAATATCATCCAATCACATGCTTTAACAACATTATTAGCTGACAATACAGCTAAGTATGCTTTATAATACCGGTCGTAAGTGTTTAGTATTGCTGATTTTGTAATTTTTTTTTCTAACGAATGGCAAAAATCCAGTATGGCGTCCATAACAAATAAGATGTTGATGTGATTACTCAAAATTCACAAGTAATAAAAATGTTGTTTTAGCAGTATCAAAAAACTGGGAAAAAATCACTAAAGGTTTCTTAAAATTATTTTTTGATATCTTTGAAAATAAATGAACGCCAGCGCATTTTCGAAAATGACATTTTTCGGTTTTTTGACAATAACTTCGTTATTTGCACAGTTAGAAGAAACTCTGAACGGGAAGCTTAATCTACATAAAATTCTGCAATTCTTTACCCATGAGCGACTTTGTATCTCTTACGGTTTATGAGATGTCCATACTAAACATCGGAAAAAACTCACCCTGTATATAAAAGAAAGTCGTGTATGTTAGTTACGCCACTTATAATATAACACAAGAACAGCGGGACCGATTTTCACGGTCTTTGATTTGTTGGGTTCGTCTCCTACCCGAACGGCAGAATAATTCTATATATAGAAAAAACACGAAAACGTTTATTGTAGGTACAGTTTCTAAGTTAGTAAAACACTTTCCAAAATTCCCACGGGAACGGGAACAGGACAAAACAGAATTTTATGTTTTGCAATCGAAAAGAGACTTGACATTCTTTTTTAAGGGGTACTCCGAAAGAACTTCCCGAAGTTCCTACGAGAATGTGTTGTGTTTAATTACCTATGCCGAATCCTTTTCACTATTTTCGGGCTATCAAACCCAACGAGATCAAGCACCTCTGCATATATATATATATCTGCGACCATTGACCAAAAACTTAGCTGGGACTTGTCTTTGAAGCCGAGATGCCCGTACGTATATCCGTAATTTTAATTATTTCTTTTTACAATGTAATAATAAAATATATCAACTTTACAACTTTGCTTTTGGTGTTCTACTTCAACTATACTGTAAACCTCCGCAGTTCTAATTTAATAAGCGTGTACCTGAAACCATAAAACATTTTTTTTACAGTAAAAGTTTATTTAAAAATAGAGGCTGATTAGGAAAGAATAATGTGCGGTTTTAAGGGTTTATTCAAAACGATATGATTGTGGCGGGCTCTGTGACGTAATAAGCCCGACCAATCAGCTCCTAGAACCATTCAGATGACATAACGACTTGGCAATGTAGCAGAATGTCATTTGTAACTAGCGTCACCTGTCACAGGCACTTGTCACTTGTTGTTCACTTTCGCGTTAGATGCAGTTAACCATGCCTCTTCAAACGTCAAATCCGACAAACGTCAGACTCTCGCACAAGGTTGCCGGCTCACTTCTACGTTTAAACTAATAATGATAGTGCTAAAGTACAGTCGTGAGTCGCAGTCTGGACAATACACGATTCCGCCCCCGCCGGCATTATTTTGTACCTATTTTATTCAATTTTACTTTTCCGTCAGGTGGTTTGTGGTTAGGTCTATTTAATTCGATTATTATGTAAACCTAATGAAATAAACAAACAATTGAGCAGTATGTTTAGGGGGGAGGGCGATTGCCCCTGTCGCCCCCCCCCCTAAAAACCGCCCCTGTACGGAACTATAAATTCAGCTTTAAATATGTTTCTTAAAACGTCAAATCCGACAAACGTCAGACTCTCGCACAAGGTTGCCGGCTCACTTCTACGTGATTGGCTGTAGGTTTGTGACGTATTTAGACTAAAGCGTTTCAAATTCGGACTAAAAACACAGCTTTTCAATCATTTATTTTACTCGCAAATAAAAATTTAGGACACACGGGTCTTTTTATTTTTAATGTAGGTTGTAGATCAGAAATAAAAAATGAAGCCGGGATGCCCCCATTCTTCAAAAATAGTATTTTGGCTAATAACCTAAATAGAATACTAACGCATTAATTTAAATTTCCAGAAAAACCGAAGTATATGCTGCTTTGCACGGTGTACATACTGATAGGATTGGCGCTTACATCCACCATAATCGAGTTGGTCAGAAGGCAATACCTACAGTCGTGGAAACAGCTGCAGGCGATGTCTGGGCCACTGGCCGAAAGTCTTCGCAAAATGGCAGATAGTGCCCCTGGCATAGACGTTTCGGCTTTTCAAAACGATTTAAAGAAAGTATTAACTGTGGTAAGTACTATACATTTCGAAGTGGTATGGGTAATTCTGATCTTTCGTAGGTTACGATGCCCAAACGGTTTACGAACCAATTAGACAAATACGGGAGGCGACCCAAACAAATTCAATGGGAGGATGCCGTGGAATCTGTAATAAGGGATATATCAAATGGAACCCAAGAGAGGCAAATTTCACCGCCAGTTGTTAAAATTGTCATTTACGAAAGTTCTGTTTAACGCCTACTACGATGTTCAATTATATTAAACCGATGTATCGTAAGCAATTTCAAGATTTCAGCAATTACTGTTTGCGTTAGCTTTTTGAAGTTACGCACAAAGCCATTCTTCACAATATTTTGTATAAATCACATACTCAAATAAAATACAGATTATTATATTTGCTTGCCTCTTTTCCACTTCTACAATTGACAATATAAATAGTAGCACCACCGGGTGACTGTAAATGAATACACAGATTACAAATTTTAATTGATGGACTGTAAAAGTTGTAGAGCGTCAAGTCATGACAAAAATTCGAGAGCTCATTCAATTATAGACATGGGCATGTGCGAGTGTCGCTTGGAGCGCCACACACTGAGCGTGTTTAACCTCGTAGGAGAGATTGAGAAAATTTTAGATGTGAGAGGTATACCGTCACTCGCGCCAACTGTAGACTGTTCTTCACCCCCCGTTTTCATTCAAAGACTGCTTTATTTTCTATGTTTGAAGAATTTTAAGTCGTCGGGTTTAAGCATACATCCAATTGAAAACATCTGTTAACTACCCCTATGGATGATTCCACAACGTTGTGTTCCACTTCAAGAAAAGAATTGTAAAAAAGAGGTTAGTTGTAAATTGTATTGTTTTGTCAATTTCAATCGACAGCTTTACGATCCGTTCAAAAAAGAGAAATTCTGACCTAACTTTAAATAAGAGATCCTAAAGTAGTCGAGAGTTCAGAGGTCATTTCTGTAAATTATTAGTAATTTCAATTTCAAATCATTGATCGATTTAGAGGTAGTAAAAGCACCTTGAAGTAAATTTTATCTCTTCAAATTTGTGACAGGTAGTCATTTAGTAAACAGAAACTTCAATAGATAACCTATGAACATAAGGAGATGCATCCTTAAACCACCCTTAATATTTCTTGTGATTTTAATTAATGTACCGTAATTTGTTACTTGAGATTCGCTGGGCAGTGCACAGTTAAAAAACCCCCAATTGTAGTCAGATTTCAGTTAAAGAACAGGAGATCGCTTGTGTAAATCAGGAGGCTAAAAAGGTAACAATTAATAGAGAACCGTAAAAACTAATCGGAACTATCTTTATGATACAGTTTTCTGGTTGCAATTTCACATTTGATAAAAACAGACGAAATTGTCAATCATTTATTTATTATTATTATATTCAATCCACCATTAAATCTAGTGTTGTTCTTCGCTTGGCAACAGATATCAGTTAATAATTTCATAAACAACAACATAGACATATGAAAAAATAATACACATACGAGTATATCACTATGTCTACTTCTTAATAAATCTCACTGTATCTTATGCGTTTCAAGAGCAAGGCTCAAAACTCGGAAACTTCCACTTTTACTTGTAATTAGTACAAATATTGTGGTTTATTGGTGTTTTTGTTTTACTTTTTGTACGTATAATCATACAGTAAACAACGTTGTTTACTCTATGTTGTAATATAATATGAAAATTTTGGGGTGTAGCTCCTTGCAAAAACAATCAGTAGATTTTGCAACACTACATTTGTTTGCAAGCACACACTGTAACATATTTGCCCAATTCTATTTTCCTTAAGGTAATAGGTGTCTGATCTACTCAGCTTTAGGCTTTGCCAGTATAGACAATTTTATACGTGTACCACTCCATAATGAAAGAGACTTTAGAAAATGGGAAGGGAGGGGGTAAACAAATGCTCTACCCTTCATGGTATTCTAATGAAAGGTCTGATCGAAATAAATTGGTTTGTATAAACTATAACACTTTCCCGTGCAACTCTTTTTCGAGATCAGTGAGCGACGGTGCCTGAGGGGTGGGGTGTGGGGGAGGGGTTAAAAATTAATTTTATCTCATTGCATTCTAATTAATGGTCTCAACGAAAGGAATTAATTTCTACCAACCATAGCCCTCCTCCCTTATACCTCACGAACTGTCGGAAGAGTGTACTCACAAAGGGCGATTGAGACGTCTGCAAGAAATAGATCCATTGGCGATGGCGGGCCGAAACAAAAGATTATGGTAAATTTTGCTCATTAATTGTGAAGTTGACTGTTCATTGATACCATTCTTTTGTGTGGGATAAAATTTTATTTAGCATACAGATGCGTGTAAAGTTGTTTTTGAATAGGCGAATGAATTAATTACAAATAGTAAACAACTTAAATAAACAATTACATTTGAAACGGGATCACGTTATAGGACTTACAATTTTAGCTTATATTCGAATGAATTACATTAATATTGTAAATCACGACAAATGTAAATATACTCACGCAATTCACTTTACAAAGGGTGTTTAGTTGAGAGTGATCAAACCACAGCATAGGGTAAGAACCACTGAAAGTTTATTTATTCCTGAGCTAACCGTGACATTACAACAATAAATTAATTGTTGCAGTCAGGTTGCAGTACAATTTTTACCAGTGCCGTAGAGATAAAAATTCATTTTCTACGTATCTAAACAGGTTTCGTTATGCAAATAATATACATTCAACGATTAGAAATGTTATTCAAGTGAATGTACCAAAGCGGTTCCAGGAGGTGGATAGAGGGTCATGGTTTATATTAAGAATCTGCAAGATAAAATACTGTAGTAAACTTCTTACCTCAAAATGTAAAGTTGATCAATGTTCAGACACTGAAAAAAGAAAAACGTTTAAATTAAACTCATACCTGATAACTGTTGCACCTTTGGTAGGAATTTTTGCCAGAACATGCACTGCCTAGCTCTCACCGGTTCCTTTGAGACAGAAAAGCGGTTAACGTCCAAATTAATATACCTTAGATTATCGGGTTCAAATAGAGGCCATGCATTTTGACATTGGTGATTAGTAACACAATTTGGATCTCCAGTTCTTGCAAAGTTGGCCCAATATCGCATCATTCGACGGCTTAACTCAATTTGCTCCCTTGCGTATTTTTTTCTCGGATCTAGAGGTTCGCCGAAAATAAATGCTATTTCATCGCCATGCAGCGCCCCTCCCCACGAAGGCCACTGGTTTAGAGGGCTTCGATGTTTGTAGTGATAGAAAAAGAGATTGCTTCTTTCGGAATAAGTTTTAGCAAATTCGTATGAACTGCACGTGAAGGATGAATCGCCTAGTATTTTTTCTAGTGCAACTAAATTCTTGCTCGCGCCGTTAGGATCCGACCAATCTGTGTATTCGTAGACGATTGCTTCGATTTCCAAGGGACTTCTGGTTGCCACAATTTTTGGAATTTCCTCAAGAAATCTAGCGCGAGCCACCGTAACGTTTTCGTAATTGAAACGTTGCGCATAATACAACAGAAAGTAGCTCCCCTCGTTTTCGTTCACACCAATAATTACATTTTTTGGATCGTACAAACCATTTTTCAGAGTCTCTAAGGGGTCTCTTACGATAAACTTTCCATCAACAACAGGACAGAAAGGGATGGAGACCAATCCCAATCGCGGAATTGTTTCTTGTGCTGTAAGAAGTAAGTCCGCATCTGTCCTTTGTAAACATTTCACCATTAACGGTAATTCTTTTGGACAACCTACCCGCTTAGCGACGTTCAAACTGTTTGCCATATTTAGCCCCGTATCTGTTGCCCAAGCAGCAGTGGCAACGCCAGATTGCATAATAGCACGGGAGAATAGGTTGCTCGATACTGGACTTAATAAATGATGAGATACTGACGCTGCCCCGGCAGATTCGCCAAAAACTGTTATACTATTAGGGTTACCTCCAAACGCCGCTATATTATTTTTGATCCATTGCAATGCCAATGCCTGATCAAACAAGCCCGCGTTTCCATTCAGCTCTCTTTCCAAAGACAAAAATCCGAAAACACCAAGTCTGTATTGCATAGAGGCAACAATTACGTTTTCTTCGGACGCCAACGTTTTATGATCGTACAAACTCAATGTGTTACTTCCTGAGTAAAATCCACCCCCGTGTATCCACACCATTACGGCTGCATTTAGCGGGACCGGATCCGGAGCGACCACGGTGAGGTAGAGACAGTCCTCACTCAAGGGATTTCTGGGCATCCACCGTTTTTTGCCAGGAAAGAATTCATGCTGCGAGAGAAAACTTGCACGAGTCTGCATGCAGGCTGGAGGAATTTTGGACGCGTTCAAAGTACCTTGCCACGGTTGTGGAGGAATCGAAGGACGAAAACGTAAATCGCCAATTGGTTTTTCGGCATACGGAATACCATACCATGCATTCACCTTCTTTCCAGTCGCAGCCGTTTGGGATATTCCGCGTATTTCACCATGGGAGGTTTGCACCGTTAATTCACACCTTGCAGTTGTATATAATGCAATAAGAATATAATAACGAACAATTGCGTATCCCATCGCTTAATCAGCACATCAAATTAAATGAAATGAAGTAAATATTAATTGCTTTTGAATTCTTTATCACCGTTCATTCAGTAATTGTACGACTTTAAGTAATGCCTACTGTCAGTAACTTTGTGGCTTATGTTCAGGTAAACTTATTATATTATAAGCACATTACCATTGTTAATTATACCTGGTTACACATAATTTTAATTAGTAATTATCTTTTGCATTAAGACTTGTCTTGTTATGTTATCTGATTAAAAATTATAGGTCAAAATCCAAAAACTATAAATCTTACTTTGATTATTGCCTGCGATAAGAATATTATTGCTACTTTTTGCAGCGCTAACACAGTATACGTTTTTGTGTAGGTAATGTATATAATTAAAGTCACGAAATTTGTTAAATATCTTACTTTGGGTTCAAAAGCTTCCATTAGCTAATCGATTTCGGAGCAATCAGCTCATCATAAAGAAAAATACAGACAATAACCAATAAGTATTATACACCTTTTACACTGGCAGAGTATATTCAGAGGTGCTTCTTTTGCTGGAGGAGGAAGCGGCTCTAATTATACCCATGTCCGGCCAGGGTACCTCAACATGGATTGTCTCAATTGGACTAGAGCGGGACATTCACATGTGGTTCGTCGTCTCGTCGTCTATGTAACATCCTCTACATTTTTCTCAGCGCATTTCCACAAAAATAAAAATAAAAGCGCCATTGTGGCCACTTTTTCCGTCCGTCCGTCCGCTCGTTCGTTGAGGCGCTACTAGTTCTTTATCTTAAGAGCTACTTGTTCGTTATGGTGTCGAGGCTTGCTTGCGTTTATTACTAAAAAAGTTATTGTAAAAAAAACAAAAAAACCGTTTTTATTATACCTGAATCACAATCTCCGTTTTAAACACTCAAATGCGTGCGAAAAAGGGCCTTTAAAACACACGTGCTTTAAAGTTGCTAAGTAACGATACTTCAAGTATGACTTTTGAAACTGTCATCTGGATGAAATAAAAAATCCTCTTAGGTCGCTTTCTGTAAATGCAGAACATTTCTTTGGCTTTTGTATCTATCCTTTGGTTGAAGCTTTCACAAACGCGCGTAATTTAGGGTATGCTTCCAAATCTGTTCCACTTTTTAATCGCAGCGTTGCTTTAAAGTTTTGAATGAATGCACCAAAGTATAGAAGATTTAAATACCTTTGACATTTCCTTCATATATGCCAGCATTATCGACGACTGTATTCGTAAGTAACTTTCCTATTCATCCATGGAAACAACTTTTCATATTCTTTATAATAGGCTTTACTGGAGTTGGATTTTACACCTACCAACGTTTGTTTAGATTTTACAACAATCGATTTAATGGGCGGTGTATTATCTTTTTCAACGGAAATCGTTTAATTCACAAAGACGATGATTTTTGTAAGCAAACGTCAAGTGACATTTCCATGGCAATCGTGAAATTACGAACACCCAGCCCACTTAATTAGACATGTATTCGAGTATAACGTCAATATGACTTTATTGTATTTCCTATTTTTAAATTATACTGCAGGTATAATAAAAAATACTATAAGATACACGTGTATAATTAGTCTTTAAAGCACTTGCAACGTTAAAGGCACTCCGCTTTGCGTCGTGCCCTTAAACTCGTTGCGCGTGCTTTAAAGACTTGATTATACACTTGTATCTTAATATACTATTTTTGCATGTTCCATAATTTTACACTTTTGCCGTTTATTAACGATCCTAGAGATCGTTTATAATTTTGTATTGCTGTCTGTTCGTCTGTCCTTCTGTTCCTTTGTCTGTCTGTCCCTCTATCTGTCCGTGTGAATGATAACTTTGTTTAGAAATGTCCGATCGGTTTGAAATCTCCGTTAGTTTTTTTTTTTTTTTTTATTTAATTAAGGCTATTCGGGATCTAGCCCATGGGCCTTATTATCTGATTGGTTTGAATGTTTATTTTATCGCGAATAAGATGGGATTTCAGGAATATGAGTAAACAGGGGCACAAAATTTCACATTGTGGTGTCCCTCACAATGACTTCTTTCAAGACACAAAACACAGACTCAGACCTCGGTTGCATAGGAGGGCAAACAATGGATGGTCACAAACGGACGCGAAGTATATATTTTTAAATTCTTAATTTACTATTCTTTAAAAAGTTCAGTAAGCTTCTACATATTGGCTCTTTATCAAGTGCCAGGAGGGAGATTAGTTCTATGGGAAAAGACACGCCATGCGATTGTAATTCATTTAGTAATGTTTTCGTAGCTATAGTGTTATTGGGACATGCAAAAAATATGTGGTTCAAATCTCCAATTTCGTATCCACATGAACATTGCGACGTAGGTTTTAAATTAATTTTATGCAAATGAGGTGGGTAGCTCCCATGCCCAAACTTCAATCTAGCTATCTCGGTACATTCCCAACGATTTAATGCAGAATTTTTTTCATACCATGGCCTGGAGTAAACCGTGGGGTGTATTTTAGCATATTGTGTACTTTTAGTTTTATAATAGTTTTTCCACAACATATTCCACGATTCATTTAGAATTTTTCTCTTTAAAAAAGGTACCACATCTGTATACGGAATTTTATTACTGTATATATATGCGCTTAGGCTATCCGATGACTTCGCCAAGCCATCAGCTACCTCAATGAAATGGATATTACTATGTGCTTTTGTCCAATAAAAGGTTACAGTTACGGATCTACAATGCAATTCCGTTAATAGTTTAATAATATCCCTGACAACATAGTTCATTTTTGGTAATTTTGTGGTATTCTCTAATGACTGCAGGACACTCCTGGAATCTGTCATCACCGCAATTTTTTTCGAGCCAATTCTTTGACAAAATTTCAATGCTTCCAAAATAGCAATTGCTTCCGTTCGGGGATAGTTATGAACTGAATTTCATGAAATTCAATATGGGCATAGCTTTAGCCATATAATACGCAATGCCAAAAGTTGAGTCGATTCAAAATTATTCACAGTGTCCTTTTCCCATCTCGACCATTTATAAACCGAATTGCAAACTTTTTTATTATTTATTTAAATGAAATTTGATACATAGGCGCTTGGAACAAAGGAAAATCAATGTTAGTTTCAAAATTTAGATTTGCGCATGCGCAGTTCCAACTTTCTTATTTAGAAAAGCACTGAAATGAATTTCTTCTTATACACAAAAATTGAAGTAGCACGTCAAAAATGTATTGCGCATGTGCAATGCTATCTTTCATATTTGTGGCCGGATTTTTACGATTTTAACAGAAGTTGCATTTTACAAATGAGAAATGAATAAGTGGAAATGCGCTTTCTGTAAATCGGTTACTATTACTTTTTAATTTTAGTGGTGGCCGCTGCTTTAGACCCGGGGGTCATACCCTGCAAATTTTAGACTCATTTACTTCTTTCTCAGACTGCACACAAATGTATACAATTTAGGCCATTAAATGTGGCATTTCAATATTTTAACACTTTAGATTAGATCAAAATTAACTTGAGTTATTTTTTTAGTTATCAAGAAACCATTTTAGGCTCACGTAGGTTTTGTAAAATTTATCAGTTTTTCAACTGTTCCGGTAGAAATATTTAGATTGTTTTACAGCTGCCCAAAACTCTCTTGCCAGAGAAGATGAAGCGAATTACTATTTTGAGATTTCAGGGCCGTTAATTTTATTTTTTATTTATTTTTTTATTTTGCCTTTATTTTTGAGTGGGCGGGGTTTCAGCCAAGGCTGCTCTACCAACCCAACCCACTATACATTTGCAAATATCCATGCCGGTACCCGGATTAATTATTAACCATTTTAGTTTCCAATAGTAAGTGAAAACCAGGATAGAAACGAGTTCCAAATCGAGGTGTTTACACGTTATCAGTCTTGCAGCATTCATGTGTGTAGATAATGACAACCGTCCAATTAATTATTAATTATTAAAATTAATGAGCATTGAAGTTTGAACGCGCATAACTGGGTAGGCATAATAAATGACATGTGTGTCTAGATGAGCTCTAATTTTTCCAGATGTTTGCAAGTTGTCACATATTTTTCCGATAACTGCAGACAGAGTAATTAATTAAAAACAGTTTAATTTGGTTTAACCTATTGAGGTATACGCGTACAAAATAGAATTTCCAGTTACTCCCTACCCGAAATGGGCGTTTTGATAAATAGGAAACGCACTATGAATTTGGATCTTTTGGCATTTTTGCTAGCCGTAAGTTAGATCTTCCTACTTTTGCACCGCTAAGTTTTGTAAGTAGGTACCGAAATTTCAACTTTGCTTTTGCAACCATTGCCGTAAATTCATTTTGCATCCGTACCGTTTTATTTTTCTTGTACATTAAGTCACCCGTATTAAAACTCCTTAAAGGTGAGTTTTTTGTTACTTTCTGTTTTACTAATTTAAGGGGGGGGGGGGGGGGTGCTTTTCTACCGCTTGCTTTTCTACCGCTTCCACCGATTTGTGTTTTGTTGTTTTCAGTCCCGCTAGGAAGTCTGCCGTAATTTAGTTTTAGTTTTGCCGAAGTGACCGCCGCCATCTGCTGGACCCGACCGATTCCTGGAGCTACTGTTTCTCCGTTTGCGTTCACCCGAGGTTACCGATAGCGTAGGCGGTACAACTGAATATCGAGGTAAACGCTGCACTTTTTGACAAAAGCATGAAACTCGGTACACATGTTTATTAGGTCCAAATAAAACTTTTGACCCGCAGCACCCACCGAAATTTTCGTGTGGGTTCAAAATTTGAACACTTTTGTTCAAAAGGGTGTTCAAGATTTTAAACCTGTAAAAATTGACGAATCGGCATCGGCATTCTAGGGGTCGTTTTTGAATTATTTAGGGTCGCTGGTGCTAATGGCGGCATTACAAAAGTTGTATATCTGACCCTTAGGCCCCAAATTTGGAGTATTTCCAAAATAATGGTTAAATTTTGAATTTGATAGTTTTAACCCTGCATGATGTTTCGGATGTCGATTGCAGTTAATTTGGATGTGCACTACATGCTAGAAATGTTATATTGACGTTAAAACAGTTTCTGGTGTGTAAATAGGCCGTTAATCGTTCAATAATTTGTTCAAAATTTGGAAATTCTATACTTGAAGGATTTTGCCGTTCTTGGTGTCGTTTCCATATAATTTGTGGTTGCTGATGCTGATTTTGTATTCCGAAAACAGATGCGACTCATAGTTAGGCCCTTTTCATACTATTTTACCTATTAAGAGGGAATGTTCGGCGCAGTCATACCCTTGTTGCCCCGGATTGCAACAACTATTGAATGACAAAGAAAGACGAAAGAAACGGGCATTTCATTAAGATTCGGAAGTGAACATGTTCTCTGATGGGATATGACTGCCGCCGCCGCTATATTTAATTACTATATTTTTTCATTCATTTGTTCATTTATTTGAAAATTAAGCTCCAATTATTATTTTACTAAAATTGCTATTTAATTTCTAAAGCGCGAAATACCCCAGTTCGTCGTACCATTCACAGTTGAAAATTATGCAGGCGCCCGGTCGACTCAATTAAGCGACGTAATTAAGTTCCCTTTTTTGCATAAACCAGCCACTTATTATTAGCTTACTTGTAATGGCCACTCGTCACAAGTCACCCCGATAATAGTTTCGTCGAAATAGCGTCACAGTTTTTTCGATGTGTTCCAGTAATTAGCTTCAACTTTCGCACTGGACTATCACGTACGATACCGTAGGTAACATTTCTTTCGTATTCTTCGAGTGCACGAACTCGTCTGGACTTAAAAATAAATGTTACGCGTCGTAAAAATGATGCGTTCGACTTGTATAATTTCGCTTTCAAAGTTCGGCGACGAATGCCTCACACCATGTCTGTACAGTTGGCCTGGATAAAATAGCCCGGCAGCATCGCACCATGCTAGATCGTTAGTGCTTTGTTAGTGCTCGTTAGTGCCTCATAAGTTAACATAAGGGCTCAAACCGTTTTCTCAAAATAAAAATTTTTTTTTGTTCGGGTCAACTTCACGTTTGCCCGGACAATGGCTCCAATTTGCATCAAATTTTGTAGATCGTTAGTGCTTTGTTAGTGCTTATTAGTGCTTCATTATTCAACGTTAGGACTCAAACCGTTTTCTCAGAATACTTTTTTATTTGTTTGAGCTTCACACTTTCCCGGACAATTACTCCAATTTGCATCAAATTTTGTAAATTGTTAGTGCTTGGTCAGTGCCTGTTGGTGCTTCATAATTCAACGTTAGGAGCCAAACCGTTTTTTTTAAATAAATGTTTTTTTGTTTGGGCCCACTTCACTTTTGCCCGAGCAGTACCTTTCCAATAAATTAAATTGTACCTATACATAATATATCGTACGATTAAATAAATTAAGACATTACAAATTGACATTTGTATCCAAATGCAAGAAAGACATAAAGATGAAAAGATGCAAAACTAAAATAGTTAATGTGAAGAGCAAAATAGAGGTAATAATTTCAGGAATTAGTGAAATTATAGTCTATTTTATGCTCCAAATATAGAATTCTACAAAACAAGTTTACCTAACATAAATAGATAATGTGTACCTAATTAATAACATATCGATATAAAACAACAAAAGCAAATACAAGTATAATTAGAACTCAAACAATCTAAAAGTATATCTCCATTAATGAAAAGTGTTGTGGCAGTGGTCAAAGTGGCCTTATCAGTGCCAACTCCCGTTGTCGAACGAAGGTTGGGGGGAGGGGGGGGGCGCAAAACACCGCCGAACATAAAAACGAACATTAGGGCGCAGGCATTTGGACGCGGACATTAGGACGCAGACATTGGGACGCAGACACTGATGGGGCGCGGACATTAGGACACAGATCCTAGACTAGGACTAGACGTTGTAGCGCATACACAGATGAAATAAGTAAAATAACATGGTTTACTTGTTATACCTTTTATTTTCCTACCCGTGATCTAATCTCTGCTTTGTATGGTGATCTACATGATGCTTGCGTTCTAATGTCCACGTCCCGTTGTCCGCGTCTCAATGTCTGCGTCCTAATGTCCACGGCCTATCGTTTGTCCACGTCCCGTTGTCCGCGTCTCAATGTCTGCGTCCTAATGTCCACGGCCTATCGTTTGCGGTCTATTCCCTTTGCGGTCTACTGCCTTGCAGTCGAATGCCATAGCGCCGTGATTTCGTTTCAAAGGCAAAAATTTGTTTGGTAAATTTTAGAGCAAACCGTCTTTTTCATAATTTTTACGTTTTGCGTTTTTATTCAGTACTTGCCTTACATGGTATGTAGCAAAATATGTTGTTAATAGTTTTCATCATTTGAAATCACTTAATGGAACTTTCTCGGAGCACGGAGTGTACCGCGTCGTTCTAAAGGCTTTCTATTGGCCAATTTGAATTATTTTGAATATATAATTCTCAACTATTACAATTAGCAAAATAATTAATTCTACTGCTGTTTTAATTAATTTTATATACATTCGTCTTCGTCCTATAAAAGGAATAATTCTTATCACCCAACAATGCTGTTTGTATGTTACGACACTGGCAGGCATGTCTTGGTGACAAATGGTCACAGTTTTATTGAAAGTATTACCTGTCCTCTCTCTTTTCTAGTCTAAGGCTATAGACATATTCAGGCTGCACTACAGCACTTGATTAAGAAAGCAGACTCGTCCGCCATTTTGGAGCCCACTGACAGTCTTTCAGATATTACACTGTGTTGCTTGATCGTTATGTTGTGTTATGTTGCCAAGGTAACTTACTGTCATGAGAAGTACGTGTTTTGCAAGCGTCAATAATTGTCAGTGGGCTCCAAAATGGCGGACGAGCCAGTTGTGGTATATATAGGTAGTAGCTATAGACTACACAGTTACGTCACCGTCCGCCCCGTCAAAATTTGTAAACGAGAATATTTTACGTTTCGTTGACGGTGCGGTAACGGAACGGTGACGGTACGTATAGATGAATCGCGCTGCATGCCAATGTGAAAAGAGCTACGTCAATGAAGTTTGTTCCCAACAGGAAACTGTATTTTAAGAAAGCGGTTTGGGTTGTAACATTGAATTCTAAAGCACTAACGAAGCACTAACGATTTACAAAATTTGATGCAAATTGGAGTCATTGTCCGGGCAAACGTGAAGTTAGCCCGAACAAATAAAAAAGGTATTCTGAGAAAACGGTTTGAGCCCTAACGTTGAATTATGAAGCACTAATAAGCACTAACAAACCACTAACGATCTACAAAATTTGATGCAAATTGGAGTCATTGTCCGGGCAAACGTGAAGTTGACCCGAACAAAAAAAATTTTTATTTTGAGAAAACGGTTTGAGCCCTTATGTTAACTTGTGAGGCACTAACGAGCACTAACAAAGCACTAACGATCTAGCATGGTGCGATGCCGCCGGGCTATTTTATCCAGGCCAACTTCACAGACATCCTCACACCCAATTTCCCCTAATGTACTCGCCGAATTAAAAAAACGTGCATAAAGATCCGGCTATGTTTCTTTATACATGTGAAGGTATCGCAGAGAGTGCGTTCTTCACGCCACCTTTAAAGAGTATAGCGACCACCTGTTACAACACGGGGCAACACGGAAATTTTGAATAGGATTTATTTAATTCAATTTTTAGATTAAGTACCTAACTGGTACACATGGGTGTTTTAATGAGCTTTTAGATAGTTGGGATGACTTTTAGGTTTGTTTGTTCGAATTAAATGTTTAGAATTGAATTTAATTAAGGTAGCTCTTTTAGATATTGAACATTACGACAGATACCTACACGCTGATACCGTTAGAGGACTATTTATTCTAAAATTTTGTTATTTTCATATTTAAACGCAGTAGATTCTTATAGTTATTAAGGTATCAAGGGCGTTATGAACTAAATAACGCCCCAGGTCAACAGTGTAGAACCCGAGGGCCTCTGGCCCGAGGGTTATACGTTGACCGTGGGCGTTGTGTTCATAACGCCCGTGGTGCCTTCAACGTTTTATGTCATACTTGATGATTTTCCAAGAATTAGCGGTGCCAGATGATTAAAAGAGAAGATAATGAGAATCATCAAAATTAAGTTATCCATGGTCCGATGGTCGTAACCGAGGTCGTAACTATGGAGATAGATATTATATTTGTCAAAGTCAAACATTCCTAAAACTGTCTGAAAAATGGTAGACGAAGCGTCTCATTTACCGGCACACGTTCTTGCGCGAGCCGCAAAAGCGAATGAAGCCATAGTGTCACAAAAATCGAAATCCTCTTATGAAAAAGAGTACGCTACTTTTGCAAAATGGATGGTGAGTAATGCTGTGGAAACAATAAACGAAACCGTTATGTTGGGTTACTTCCAAGAGTCGGTATGTTTAAGTAATTTTATTAGTCATTAAACGGAAAGGTGATTTATACTGAGAGTCATTTTCTCCCAATTCGCTTTGGACGAAATTTTCAATGCTACCTAAAGGGTTAGGTAATGGTAAAGAAGAAGATTAAGAGTTTCGAAAAATTTGTGCAGGTACAAGGGTAATTAAATCAAGTTCAGAAAAATCGTACAAAAAAATCAAAAATCCTTACTCGCGTACAGATAGTCTTTTCTTACAGAAGCACCTGATCCGCAGTATCTGATGTGCAAAGGAGAAAGAAAATGTATGGGTATGGGGCAAACTGGTGCGGTGTTCTCTGGACAGTCCCAGAATTGTTCTTTTTACTTCAAAGAATAACAGTAGGATAATGCGACATCAACACAGTTCGTTTTATTTAGTTGTTGAAAATAAAAAGTTCGTACAGATTCATTATTCCATATTTATAGGATTACAGAAATAACGCCCTTGGGCGTTATAGAAATAACGCCCGTTGCTACGCATAATTGAGGTTGTCATGGTGGAGTGCATTATTTGTCATTTAATGTATCTTGATTTAGGATTATTATAACTGAATAATAATCAAGTATGACATAAATGAATTTAGCGAACTGTAATTTTGTGAGTTAATGGTTACCGGATGCGTCGTGGCAGGTTAGTCGCCCGGGAAAAGCTGACGGGCGATAACACGATCTTAATATCGTTACCAAACCGGCTGATTTGTATTTGTTTGTCATGGGGCTCCCTGCATATTTCCTTATTTTAGGGGGTGGTTTTAATCTGTTCTAAATTAACATCTTGGGATGCCAGCAGCCCGAGCAGGAAAGTAGGTCTGTTCCCAATGAACAAATCGCAACACAAATACATTTCATTTTCTTTGAACTTGAAAATCTGTCCCATTAAAATATAAATTTCAATATATTTTTTAGCAACAAGCGTTTATTGGTAACTGTTATACAATAATTGCAATACCTACTTTTAATTCGTACCGAACACAAATTGTAGAGAAACGACGGCCATTTTGAAATTGTTGGTTTAGTGTAAATCGCGAATGAAGGCACATTTTACTATGTCATCAACTTTGCCCCTATGAGCTACGAGTAAAAAAGTAAGAGAAGTGAGCCTTGCATTAAAAGGGCACGCGACTGAAATGACCAAAAAGGAGGTTATAACAGTGGGAAGCAAGGCGTCACCATTGGCAGAGACGTAATAAAACAAAACAGACATCGACTCCTCTGTTTTATCATGAGTCAAGTTAACATAACTGACGTATGCAAAAGAGGTAATATGATGCATTCTCTGCTCATATTTTTTACTCGTAGCCTATGAGATAGTTGCATGGGCAGTTAGCAGTTTGGCGCTGCTCTCTACTCCTTGCTGCTTTTTAAGCGCTGGGCGCCAGATAAGTTTCGCCTAGAAGACGTCGTAGACTTAGTGAGGCTCTCTCTTCCCCATAGCCTGCAGTTTTTTTGGGTCGAGTTGTTTTTAGGGCCCTTGGCAGTTTGGCTTCCTCCATTGAATTTGCTGTTATGTTTTTTGTTGCTAGTCCATAGTGCCCCAAGGAGCTAAGAAAATAAAAGTCCATCTCAACAGAACCTCGCATACGGAGGATAACTACCTTACACTATGAGGTTCATGGGGAATGCATTCCAAGGTCTGGATTTACCTCTAGCCTTGGAAATTTAAGTTTTTGTTTAGAGTTTTTACGGAAAAAAGGTATCCAAATAGGAGGTTATTCATGACTAAGCAAGTTTGATCAATCGAAGAATCGGACAGTTACGATATGACCACAATGTTTGTCCATGGCCAAAGGATTCGTAATCAGATTGTTTGAGTTTAACCTTGGTACTTTGCAAATCAGCATGGTTTCTTAGAAGACATTGATTTTATATTAAATTGTGGGATAACATCATACCTAACATGTGTTTGCCAATTCCATATGACACGCTGGGTATCTATTTTGTTCCTCATCAAATCTTTAATAGTTTTTCAAAAACATGTACATGATACGAATCTAAGTATTCGTATTTGTTATTGTTAACATAAAAACATGGGAAAATTTCCATCGCTGTAGACACTGGTTTTACTTAATGGTTTGCAAGATATGCGAATGTGAATAAAAAATGAAGAAAAAGAAATAAGTATTTGAATGAAAATTGGTCTACCATAATTGGATATAATGGTCGTACATTTTTGCTTTATGGTGGTGTGATTGACATATGTATGTTGTAACACGTTATTATTGTTTAAATTATAATTCATGTTATAGTTTTTTTAACATTACTCGTACTCATGAAATGACTGACAACATAAAAAACTAATTTTTTGTGCCAGATACCATAGGACGTAAATAGCAGTTCTCATAATGCGGAATTTCAAAAAACTGGCGCTGATTTTCGCAATCGGATTGGGATTGGAGGTGTATCCAATTGCAACTTGAACTTTCCTTCGCGGTTTACATACGTTATTGTAGCTACAGACAGAGATACATCTACCCAAGCAGTAGGCAAACTTAGGCTTAATGCAACGATTATCTCCTACTAAGCGAGCTTGATTATCTTGAATCAATCCTAAGGGACTGACAAACCTTCGTCCCTCATGAACGATGCGTAATGAGGTGTCAACAATTTACCATCCAAGGAGAGCAAACACTCAATAAATGCCACTGCTTCCACGGAGATGAAAGATTTCAAAGCATCACTTCCACCAAGCCGACCAAGGTCCCCCGAAAACAATTTTTACCGACTCCAGTCGAAACCAGCTTCCGCGCCTGCTCCTAAAGTGATGGAGACAACAGCGAGTTTTGCACTTCAGAGCCTCTGTCACCTACGCCCGCCATCAATCATCGTCGCGGACTTCGAGCCATCGCAGTGAACACCATGAAAACCAGGATACAAAGCAGAAGGGTCTGAATATTGGCAGAAAATGCAAATCAATTCCGAATGGCGTGTAAGACTATCCTCAGAATAACAGCGTCCAATTCCACACATTAGGGTCGGTTTTATAAAAGTCCAGTTGAACCCGTGGTTGGCCAACATCGGATGGAACTTGAACCCGTCCTTTTGCGTTTTATAAACACTTTTCGAAGCGTGCTTGAGATTTGTTTCCTACGAGTGGCCGTACTGCCTCGGAAATTCTAACCAATGAGAGTGCACCGTTTGATTCTCCCGCTGCGCGTGGAGGCGCAGATGTCAGGCGTCAGTCGCTCAGCTGACTATTGTTTTGGATTAGTAATTTGCTCGTTTCGCCTGCTGTGTACCAGTGTACTCTGTGCTGAATAATGACCGGGAAAGGGAAGATGGTACTATACCGCGACCCCGATTGCCACATGGATATTGTGGTGAAATATCGAACAGTGCTAAGAAATAATGTTTTCTTGTCATCATCTCACATGTCATAATGATTCACGCGCAAGCGAAAATTTCTAGGCGGTCTTACCCTTTCGTCCTCGTCTTCTGATGAGTCGCTTCCCTCCCATGGTTGGAAGCTCGCGCGACGTTTATAAAACACAAAAATGGCGTAAAACCACGGGTCAACCGACTTTTATAAAACCATCCCTTATTACAATACCCTTCGAACGGGAATTTAAGGTAGCAACCAAAAGCGAGACAGCGGTAGTTATTTAGATGTGTTGTTGCAAACGTCGTCTGATTAGAGTGTGCTGGGTGTCATTTGAAGAGCGCTAATTTATCTTAAAGTTTCAGCTTGGTTCCACATTTTAATCACGTCGAGGAGCAGATCAATCAATTAAAGGCAGTTTGTCATTTTAGAACAGTTTATACCAGGAAATTGTCGAATTTTATATAAAGCGAGAGGGTTATGAAGCAGGAATCTTTTAACCTTTGAAACTTTGACTTACCGATTCATTTTCGTATCGTTTTAAGGTAAGTGTACTTTACCGGTGTAGGGGGTTGTAAGGGGGGGTTTGCTTTCCTTTGTTTCACTTTCCAGCAGCTATACATAATTAACTTTTTTGCTCTCGGATGTGTACGAGGAGAGAAGCAAAACTGGTCTCAAAAGACAATATGCTAAGCTAAGGCAACAATGGTATACTTAATTAATACTCATCCCACCTATGGCGATACGGGTGATCTTTTATACTATCTGAATTTTGATCGTATTATGCTAGTGTTTTTGCATTCGCAATGTGAAATTGGTCAATTAACTATTTTTGCCATTGTTAATTCCCTATGCAAGAGTTGTCCTTTGCCTGGTCCATAACTATCCGTTTGCCCGGTTTCATTAATCCCGATAAATGAAAAAATCATCAAATTTGGTGTTTATTGATTAGTTAACGGACGAACAGAGAGCTATTAACTAGCAATCTTGAAATAATTAGGTACCTATTATTTTTATCAGTGATTTATTATTTGCTAATTATGTTTCCTAGATTAGAATTAGAACAACTTTTCGAGCGGGTGTACGAGGATGGTTCATTCACTAGTTTCAAGATGTTGGTAGAGAGGTAGGATCATCAACATTCTGCAACATAAAGTTACTGTCGTAAAATTCTAAAATCAAAACACAAAACGTTAGTTGTTAGTAACAAAATTCAAACAGAACGAAACTTAACGCATACCCGATAACAGCTTTGGTAGGAACTTTTCCCAGAACACGCACTGTCTAGCCCTCAACGGTCCAGACGTGACTGAAAAGTCGTCAACGTCCAAATTAATATAACTTGGATTATCGGGTTCAAACAGAGGCCACGTGTTTTCGCACGAATCGCCCGAAGCGCAGTTTGGACTTCCAGTTCTCGCAAAGTTGGCCCAATACCGCATCATTTGACGACTGAATTCTATTTGCTCGCTCGTGTAATTTTTACTTGGATCTAAGGGTTCGCCGAAAACAAAAACGATTTCGTCTGCATGCATAGCTCCTCCCCACGAAGGCCACTGGTTTTGGGGGTTTCGATGTTTGTACAGATAAAAGTAAAGGTCGTTTCTTTCGGAAAATCTTTTAGCAAAATCGTATGAACTGCACGTGAAGTATTTATCGCTTAGTATTTTTTCTAATGCGACTAGATTCTTGTGTCCATCATTAGGATTCGACCAATCTGTGTATTCGTAGACGATTGCTTCGAGTTCTATGGGGTTATCGGTTAAAACAGTATTTGGAATTTCCTCAAGAAACCTATCGCGTGTTAGTGTAATGTTTTCGTTATTGAAACGTTCGGCATAGTACAGCAGGAAGTAATTCCCCTCGTTTTCGGTCACACCAACAATTACATTTTTTGGATCGTATAATCCATTTTGTAAAGTTTCTAAAGGGTGTCTCACGACAAGCGTTCCATCAATAACTGGAAAAAAAGGAATCGAAACCAATCCCCTTCGCGGAATTGTATCTTGTGCTTCAATTATTAAATCAGCAGTTGCCTCTTGTAAACATGTTAACATTAAGTCTATTTCATCTGGACAACCCAACGCCTTTATCAATTGCAAACTGTTTGCCATATTTGCGTCCGTGGCCATCGCCCACGGTGCAGTGGCAACGCCAGATTGCATAATGCCACGAGAGAATAAGTTGCTCGATACGGGACTTAATAAATGATGAGATACTGACCCTGCCCCGGCTGATTCACCAAAAATTGTAATACTATTTGGGTTACCTCCAAACGCCGCTATATTATCTTTGATCCATTGCAATGCCATTGCTTGATCAAACAAGCCTGCATTTCCATTTATTTCCCTTTCTAAAGATAAAAATCCAAAAACACCAACTCTGTATTGCATAGAGGCGACAATCACATTTTCTTCAGAGGCTAATATTTTATGATCGTAAAAACCTTGCGAGTTAGACCCCGAGTAAAATCCGCCACCGTGTATCCACACCATTACTGATGCATCCTGCGGGACTGGATCCGGGGCGACAATGGTAAGATAAAGACAGTCTTCACTGAAGGGATGCGTAGGAATCCACAATCTTTTGCCGGGAAAGTATTGTTCGGGCGACTGAAAACTTCGATTAGTTTGCACACAGACGGGAGGTATCATAGTCGCGTCCAAAGTATCTTGCCACGGTTGCGGTGGAATCGAAGGGCGAAAACGTAATTTACCGATAGGCTTTTCAGCGTATGGAACACCATACCACGCATTCACTTGCTTACCAGTCGCAGCAGTCTCCGATAGTCCGCGTATTTTGCCATAGGTAGTTTGCACTGTTAATTGGCAGGGTATAGTAGTATATAGTGTGGTAATAGCAATGTAGCAATAAAAAATTGCGTACCACATCATTGGAAATGTTTTTAAAACTTCACACACAGGTGGGTAAGCAGTTTATGTACAAGTAGCGGCCGCGATTAAGCTAATGATAATTTAAATTACAGTGGCTAATATTCAGGTAATCTTATAATATAATGACATACATTACCATTGCTAAGTAGGTAGTTAACGAATGTTGACCTTAGTTTATTCATTAGTACTTTTTTATGAAATCCAAGATGCCTTTCCTTCGATTATTATGTTGCTCTATTCTGTAGGTACCATGCAATAACAGGATCAAACAGTAGTTGTTTAAAAGCGTGTCACAAAAGATCGTAGAAAAAAATTAATATTATACGATAATTTGCCATGGGAATATACTTCGTTTTATATAATAAAAATACATGGGCGCAAACTTACAAATTTAACGGTCTTAAAGCTCCAAAAACCTGCCACAGTTAATGCCACGGCTAGCTCAGTAATGAATACATTTTCAATTACTCTTACCTTGCGGAAGGTTGGTTCTTTGTCTCCACCGAAAATTAAAACCTGATGCTCTGGCTTTATCGCTCTTAAATAAATTATACTCATATAAATTGACTTGTTTGAATATATTGTTAAAAATAATCTCGTTCCAACTCCAGTTTCCTTTACATTTTTTGTAATTTAAAATATTCATGTACCTCAGATACAAATGAAACATTCAAGCCCTGTCTCGTGATCATGCAAAATCGAATGAATTATCCACGTTTATTTTACTTTTTATAATTACTCCTACACCCGGTACATTTCCTATTCGAACAGAAATTTATACGCATCTGTATAACATTCACACACAAAAGAATACAATCGGACCTTTTGTATCGCCAGGTAAAAATTTGGTTACTCGTTGAAAGTGAATCTCGAAAGATGATTGACGAATTTGAATCCAAAACAAACCGTGTATCAGGTTTCTCGCAATATATTAGTTGAAATTTGGTTTATTTAGTGGAATGCTTACCAATGTACCGCGGTATGAAAATGTCCAAAATTACCCTTATAAGATGGGGTTTTGACAGCCCACAAAAGCACAAATGCAATGTCTTTAACCTTTTTACCAGTTGCCGTTTAATGAACATCCCCGTATACACAAGAAAGGTGCACAGTTTAATTTAACTTGTTTTTTAACTAACCTGCGACTCCAAAAACAGCGCAATGAACGTTTTGCACCTTGAACTTCAACGCTTCCGTGGCAACGATTTATTTAAATGAGAGCACGCTAATCCGATAATTCTACGAAACGAAATTGTTCGCATTATAAGGTAACACTTCGGATACGGTCGACTCCACAACGGAATTAAGTTCCGCTTTTTGCATAAACCAACTACCTGTTATTAGCTCATTTGTAATGTCAATTCGTCACCCCGAGAATAATTTCTTCGTAATTGGTGGCACAATCTTCCGGTTAGGCGGATAATGATTTTTTTTTATGATGCGGCTATACGGCTTTCGGTTCACCCTTTCAATTGAAACTGAATCTTCACGCGATCTCCAAAAAGTGGCGCACGCAAATTCACATGATTCGTCTTGTAAGCTTGGCGAAGAAGTTCGTGTTACGCGATCTAAAAACTACCGTTCATACTTTACGTAGTTTGGCCTTGTTTATCTACTCGCCGAGCTCTAGTGATGAAACGGACCCACAGAGAATCAAGCGTTCACATTTTCTGTGAAAGCACAGCAGAACACCATCTTTAATTCTCCGTCCTCACGATGGTTTTTATAACTGGGAACACTGTAGCGTTTCAAGTCTTATCTGCTTGAACACTCGTTTCTTATTTTAACGCTATTTATTTTCTCGCATATTAGTTCTGTCCGCTGTCCGCGTATAAAATTGTCTATATCGGCAGATTTGTATATTTAACCAAAAAATCTTTAAAGCCTAAAGCGACCACATGTTGCAGTAGCTCGTCTGTTTGGCCTAGTCCTTTTTTTTTCATGCATATAAACATTACCTACAAGCTTACCAATTGCAACACTCTCTTTTGCATTATGCCGTACCCTTCAACTCAGCTCGTTTGTATGTTTTATATCAAAGTAGACCATCACTGCGTGCCTTCGGTCCCGATAAGCAGTTTGAATACAAACTTCAAGAAGTACTACTATAGGTGGTCTGTGGTGCATCTGTTTTTCCTAAAACCAAAAACTAGGCGCCCATCTGTTTTATTAATAAATGTACGCAAATTTGATCGATATTTTCTAGCTTATTGTTTCACTGACTGTTGCTGTTTGGGCGCCTTTTTTAAATCGATCGAGATCTCGGCAACGGAATATCATAGAACTTTCGGGTTTTCAGTATTATATTGGTATTATCGAACCATTCCCGCAGCGCGTCCGAAAGCTGAAAGCCATTCCTGAAGTCGAATATTTACGAATTTCCTTTAAATGTCAGTTAGCTTCCCTTTCGAGAAACTAGGATCGGTTATTAGCCACAAACTCGGTTATTTAATACCTATTTAGTTAAAAATTCAGATTTAACTCAAGCATCATCACACGCCACCATTTCTCAGTCGAAACTCTCTTTGCCAACTTAAAATCTAAACAGAACTAGAATTCTATCACAAATTAACCATAGATCCTATTGTAGCGAACATTCTAGAAATCCCGATAGACATCGAGGCGCCATGAAAGATTAGTCATCCGCGATAAGAGCGAAGGCGGATGTGACGCAATCCTTATAATCCTTATAATTACTGTTATAAATTAATACATTTTAAGACGGTTATACTCGTAAATTCATTGTTAATTATGTGTAAATAAATAAACCCACGTAATTAAATTAACGTTACACTGGTGTCAAGTATCGGGTTATTTTTAAGTGAACAATTAGTGAAAGTTTATGCCAGTAGTTATAAAAAAATGGAACAACTGTTGCAATTAATGCAGGAAATGAAAACGGGTCAAGCTACAATGGAGACCGGTCAAGATGAGATGAAAACCGGTCAACAAACCATGGAAGCTAAATTCGAAGCTGGTCAACAAGCCCTGGAAGTTAAAATAGCTCAACAAGAAGTGAGAAGTATGATTCTTAATGAGATACAGAGTATTCAAGATAAAATTTATACAGTAAAAATGGAAATGAAAACTGAAATCGACGAACTACAAAAACAATGTATGTTATTGATCAGAGCTATAAGCTACCGACTGCGAGAAGAACGAACTAAATATATCTTGAAAACTGTAGGAGTAGTTAAGGCCTCAGACGGACGGAAGGTCTGGTAGATGCAAGTGGCCATAGCCTTCCAACATGAGTGGGAAAATCCGCTAAAAAGTGTATTCAGTTTCGCTTGCGAGGCGTAATTGGACTTGTCTAGTATCCAGCGATCAAGTTATGTTTGGTTGCAGTGCATTTAAATTCCAAAATTTAAAAATTATTTTCTTTACCAAAAAATTCACATTTATATCACTATCCTTTCAACCTCAAAAACGATAGGCTCGAATTTGATAATGTCAATGTTTGTTTGTTGTTGGTTTTGGATCTCATACCCTCATACTTTTGAGACAAAAGGAAATTGAAAAAACAGTAAGTATGAGATTTTTCTCATAATCCTGAGACTGAAATTACTTTGAATTGGACAACACAACAGGATCATATTGGCCGTAGGTATTGAGTAATTAGCGCTTCTCTCATTGAGTAATTTCAGAAAATCGTTATATAAAGAGTGAATTTAAACAATGGGCATACGAAATTCTGTTTGTGAACTTCTTAATTTATTAGTGGCCAGATTGGCCTTGACAACCTGCAATAAATACAATTACTTCAGGTCAAATTAGAATTACATAAAGGCTGTTAATTGATTACACTAAAAGGTAAAGTCTAATAAAAACAACATAAAAAACTACCTAATTTGAATTTAATTATCTAACAAACAAGTGGATCAAGATAACCGCGCGAGTCTTCGAAAGTAGCGATAGGAAAAAAGTAGTCACTGTAACTTTAAAATGTCGTTCCGGTTTAATGAATTTAAAATTGAAATATGCGTGCTTAAATATTTCTGTTCACAAATGTCAAAACTAACTTTGTTCCTTCTACCTTAATTTGACAGCGTAGTGTTTGAAATAAACTGAACCTCGGTTCGATCGATTTTTTGAATTTTGAAATGTAGAACCCTGGCATATCGTTGCATATCGGTTCAAAATGAGACAATCCAATCCGGGAACTGATAGTGGTTGGTTCTTAATTAATTGTTGTTTACTGCCCAATAAACCACCTTCATTAATTACTCAACAGATTCGCTTCATTCTTCTTGTTTGAGTTTCTTTTGAATTACCTTCTTTGTATAAGTTTCCTTTAAAATGGTAGTATCTTTTTTAAAATTCTATATTTTGACCATAGAATTGTGATTTCTCTGTAGGTATATAGTGTTGTATAAACAACGTCTTGTAGACGTTATTGCGGTCTAAACACCAAAATTAACACAGATTTGGTTCGTTTTACTTGAATTTGTGCCTCATTGTTATTGTTCCTTTTAGATATGTTTGTAATTAATTAATTACTCATTGTTTATTTAATGTAAAACGAAAAATTGCGTGTTGAAATGTAGGCACATCTGGTCATTTTGATGTTAGGCGAAATTTGAACGAAAATGCACATCTGGCGCCGATAAAATAATTCACGTGGGCGTATCTCGAGCAAAAGAAGAGCGTATCTTCACAGCCGGCGTTATCTACTCTAATTGTAATAGGCGTATTGAGTGATGAAACGCCTATATGTCTTTACTCATTGAAAATGAAACTCCTAAAATGGTTGGCGAATTTGAAATCGGCACAACCGTGTTTCAGATTCCTCACAATTAAATCATGTCGTTAAATTACACACCACTTCGCCAAGCGAGCCGGCCACCCCACTCTAATTTCCTCAAACTTTAGAAACTGTAAAAAGCTGAAAACCATATATACTTTAACCTTTAAAAGTACCGAAAATTGTACCATGAACATTCCCTTGCCCACTTTCCACAAATCTTACACCATCACTGGATCAGAGCTAAACCCCATCTGTGAAAATAATATATTAAAAACTTCTTTTTGGGTGCTTTCGGTTTCTTTTTTCTCTTCTCAGTAATGATTTTTCATTATCTTCAATATTTCTGTTTAATTACCCGTTTTCCTCATCTCAGCTCCCTTATCAGTCTCAAACCTTTATCATCATATTTCGTCAATTTTACCTTTGTCACTAAGTATTCATAGTTTTTTTTATTTTAGCGCTAATCGGTTTACATTTCTTTTCTCCCCATTTTCCGTACCAATCTTTTCCTCTGTTTTTCACCTTTTTTCTTTTCGTTTTATTTCTCTATTTATTCCTTTTTCTCCTTCGTGTTACCGTTACGTATTTCTTTATATCTTTCTTGTATTTATTTTTCTACTTGTGAATGAATGCTCTCCTCTATTTCTCTCCTTGGCTGATTGATTTACCTGTCTGGTTGATCTTCAACTACGACCAAGAGGGTCCTGTTTCGAATTCGTAATTGGGTATGAAATAAAGGAACTGTGGAGTGAGTTGTTAAACAACTTCGTGTTAAACACCACCACCCTCTCCTTTGCATTTTCTTTAATTTTGTCGTGTGCAAGCTGAAATCTAAATGTCTAAATGTCAAGTCTCTTTTCAATTGTAAAACATAAAATCCTATTTTTTCGTGTTCCCGTTCCCGTGGGAATTTTGGAAAGTGCTTTACTAACTCATGAACCTTCACGGGAATACATCCAACCATTCCCCAAAGGGCCAAGTGTCGTAGCAATCGGATGAACTGTTTAAACTGACCTAAGAGACTTGCAGACTCGCACTCGATGAACATTATATCGCCGATCCCGGCGAACTTCGTATATATGGGTACATTGGCACTGCCCAAGGATGCTATACACGGTGTTCATTTTTCGAGTGCCACTATGGGGCAAAGTTGAGAATTTCCGTGCTGAGTAACAATCTGAAAAGAAATTTAAAATATTTTCAATGGTTTTGAAAATATCGCAAAAAAACGAAAGTTTCAGATTTTCGTTTTTAATTTTTTTATGATAGATTAATCGTACTAGAAATTTCTAATTAATACATTATTCGGGAACTTTTTCATTGAGATTTCGAATATGGCATCCCGTTTTTAATAACTTCAAAGATGACGGAGAAACACGTGGCAACTTTAGTTTTTCTTATGGGCGCCATTTTGAATTTTGATATTTTGAGATTACGTTTTTTTTTTCTCTATACAACGATATATCACACATGGTGGTTCAGTGTCACATTTTTCCTAAAAATACAATGTTCATATTTTTAAAAGAGTGCTTTGGAAAAATAACACGTTTTTTTGTTGTAAACAAAAGTTTGACAGTTGAGGCGTTTGGGAAATATGAATTGCCCAATGCCGATATTTGTGTTTTTTAAAAGTTTTCGAAACAACTTGATGGGATGGCAAATTCAGCTGGGGTGCAACTTCTCTTGAGGAGACAGATCAATTGTTTTGCACCTAATTAACATTTATTAAATGATGAATAGATTAGTATTTGGAATCACGTCAACTTTTTACTTTTTACTTTTACTTGCAAAATTGTTTGTTCATATTCGCCCAAGTTTTCATTCAGCAAAGAAAAATACCTCAAACTAGGTTGTTGCCGCTCTGGATAACGCTGCAAGTATGTTGCAGCAGCCATGTGGGCATTTCGATGCCAAGTGTAGTAAATTTGGATTATATCTCTTTGTTCTGCACTTGAAAAAGGCATTTTCGCAATATAACTAGCACAAACGCAGATGACATTACTTGAAATGAGTCAACCTTTTATTCACAACAAAAGAACGTTTTGTTTTTCCAAAGCACTCTTGACTCTTCTCAAAAAATTAAAAATTGTATATTTAGGAAAAATGTGATACTAAATCTCCATGTGTGATATATCGTTGTAAAGAGAAAAAAAGATGTAATCTCAAAATTTGAAAATTCAAAATGGCTAATCTGAACTTCGCCTTGTACTAACTTTATTTGTTGTTTATTTTTCTTGTTTTTTTTTAAATAAAGGCAATATTATTATTATTATTATTATTATTATTATTATTATAAAAAAAACTAAGGTTGTCACGTACGTGTTTCTCCGTAATCTAGAAAGTTATTAAAAGCGGGATGCCATATTCCAAATCTCCATTAAAAAGTGTCCGAATAATGTGTTCATTAGAAATGTCGAGTACGAAAATCAGAAATTTTCGTTTTTTTGCGATATTTTCTAAACTATTGAAGATATTTTAAATTTCTTTTCAGATTCTTATTCAGCACGAAAATTCGCAACTTTCCCCTCATTTAACCAAATTTCTATCTCTTAAGATAAACGAGATCCCCATAGTGGCACTCGAAAAATGGACACCGTGTATAATATTATATAGCATCCTTGGGCATTGATTGATATTTCTATATAATGGTATTACAGCACATTTTAAATCCTCTGAGGTTTTGTGAAGATGTCGTTTCAGGATACGGTGGTGATGTGTCGCAAAATCACATTGCACATTTTAAATATTTGGGAGTGATATGAGTTAACACAGTTCGTTGTATAATCTCACTGTTATTAAATTCATAATAACCTACCCTTGTCCGAATGCTTCCTTTGGCCAAAACCAATCGCGAAAATATTGTCCAGTGACATATGGTTCAAATGCGGCCTATATCTGATCGGAGACTGTATCGATGGTTCGGAATGGAAACGCAAAGAAGAACTTTGCAATGTCTACGTTACATTGCGCGGAATTTTTTATTTGAAAGGTACAGAGAACTCAAACAGCAATGTCTACGTTTCTATCCTCATTTAACGGAGACAGAAGGAGTAAGCAAATGGCCACCTGAAATTATTTTTGAATACTCGCCCGATCGTACATATACCATCAATAAGTATACAAAGAGATATTTGCAAGAAGCCGTGGTAGTCAACGAATTCAGGGTTAAGCAAAAGATGAAAGGAGCTTGGGGAGACGAAGAGATCAACTGGAACTACATGTTCAAACATCCTTCGTTGGCATCGGATAGCGTAGTGGTATGGAGATTTGTTAAAAACCGATTATCAGATAAAACATTCTTGCAAAAGGCTTCGTTAGCTGCTACAAACTACTGCAATAATTGTGTCTTGGTGGCTGATGCTTGGCACATAATAATATCATGTCATCTTGTTCAAGAAATATGGCATTTTGTTACCAATAAAGTAAAGTGTCTAATGTGTATTCCGAAAGTCTTAGTGAAAGACATGTACTGCATGTATAAGTACAATAAAACGCGGACAAAAGCTGAAGTAAACTTAACCAACTTTCTTTTGGTATTTTCAACCAGTTATATATATAAACAGCAGATAACGTACATAAAAAGTGACGAAACCCACGGTCAGTTTTACTCGAAATATAAAACCGCCTTAATTTCAAGAATAATGTCTGAATACAAGTGGCACGTTAATAATAATAGTGTGGACTTTTTTAAACTACAGTGGTGTGTTAAAGGTGCTTTATGTAATGTGAAAAATAACAAACTGGACCTATGCGATGAACTGACGTAATGTAGCAAAACGAGACTTTTTTAAAAGAATATTCAAGCGCTGTGATATACTTGCATTAACATTGTAAATTGTGTAAAATAATGTACCGTTTTTAATAAATAATAATAATAATAATAATAATAATATAATAATCTCACTGTGCACATTTTAAATCCTTTGAAGACTTGTGTCTTAAGAGGGTATGTTCGATTTTCCGTTTCTGAGTATAACAGAGCGTACGGTGCAAAAGGTCACGTTCTTTACACATTTTTTGTGTTTTTTCCGATATTTGATATTTGAGACGAATCCAACAAATCAAAGATCATGAAAATTGGTCCAGCCGCTCTTGAGTTATAAGTGGTGTAACATACACGACTTTGTTTTATATATAACGATGTTAACGATATTTAGAACCCTACAAATCATTGTTTATCTTCGCTTTCATTCCTTTCACTCAATGTGGTTTTTGCTTGCCCTGCCCTCTAAATCGTTTTTGTGTTTTATCTGTTATCTGCAACTCTTCTCGCCCGTTTTGTTTCTCATTTCATTTGTTTCCTCTTTTACATTCAACTACCTACTCGTTTCAAATAATGTTTTCTACCGCTTCTATTTCCTCATTCCCGTTTGATCGTATGGTGTGGTTTACAGTCTGCATTCCTCTATGTTTGACTAGTTCGTATTTCCCTAATCGAATGGAATTGCATATGTAGGTATGTTTCTCATTATTGACGTTAAACGGAAATCTTTGCACTTTGTGTGCCATTTAACATTCTGTGTAAACATTTTGCAAATGTTCGATTAAAAAGTTATTTAAAAAAACTATGCTGATACGCTCAATATTGACGGATCTATGATAACGGAAACTTGGCGCATGTATCGATCAGTACGCGAAATAGCAGAGTGCGACATCAACGAAAAATAGAGTTCTATCCTAATCCTATAATCCGATTGGCCCAATGGTGAATTTAAACCATACGAAAACACACCAAGGCGCATAAAACACCGCTATATTCGTAATCATAGTCAAGTGTCAGAAGTTACATTTCAAGTCGAGAGTTTAGGTACATGTAACGACATAAATGAAAAATTTTAATACAAGAAATTGCGCAACATTGTTTAAAGAAGTTTGGGCAACAAATGGATTACCACATAAACAATTCTCACAACCTCTACCTTGTAATGTAACGTAATGGTCGGTAAGTCGTAAAATATTATCTGAATAAAACTCCCAGAATAAATTCCATATAACTAGAAGAATTTCCAACTGTTTATACAAAAACGAAATAAACTTTGACTCTCACTGTAATGACTTTGTCGCCAACCAAAAATCAAATTGAACTGTGCTAAATACATTGCAAAATAAAAACAAGTACCTATAAAACGCGGAGACCCTATATTCTCAATGTTAAAAAACATGAGCCATGCATAATGGCTCTCATGGTAGGTACTAAAACAGTCTCTTTAATTTTTATTAAGGATCCTCAGATCCTTTATAGTTTTGTATTGTCGTCCGTCCGTCCGTCCGTCCGTCCGTCCGTCCGTGTGCGCTCTAACTCTTTTTAAAAGTGGCCGATTGTGTTGAAATTTGGTACACGGGTACGTTGGACATTAAGAACGGACGCTATTGATTTTCAGGAAGCTGGTTCAACAGGAACAAAAGTTATACGACTTCGAGTGAATCGGGAACAGGAAAAACTGCGAACTCAATATAATAAAAATTAACATATTTCATTCCCTAGGTCTTGTATCGAGTTCGGACTTTCGCTAGATTATTCCCTATGACTCTTAGATGTGTAACAATTCAATATAACTGTTCTCTGTGGTCTCGGTCAAAAGTTTTAGAGCAAAATTTACCCAAAATTATTCTTTACACATAAATTTAGAGTTGTAAAAGCTTTCAAACGCATTATCTTGATGCTGAAAGAGTTGATAACGTGCACGTTTGATAACCGCATGTGTGTGATTCAAAAATGTTAAATTATTTTTCTGAGGCCACATGGATTTTGATCAAAATATGTCAAAATCGTTAATTATGCACCAAGATCGTTGGGAAAAAGACTACGCGCATTATCTCAATACCCAAGACATGAATTTGATGCATTTTTGGCGACCACGTGGATTTTGATCAAAACATGTCAAAATCGTTATTTATGCACCAAGATCGTTGGGAAAAGACTAGGCGCATTATCTCAATGCCCAAGACATGAATTTGATGCAATTTTGGCGACCACGTGGATTTTGATCAAAACATGTCAAAATCGTTATTTATGCACCAAGAGCGTTGGGAAAAAGACTAAGCGCATTATCTCAATGCCCAAGACATGAATTTGATGCATTTTTGGCGACCACGTGGATTTTGATCAAAACATGTCAAAATCGTTATTTATGCACCAAGATCATTGGGAAAAAGACTAGGCGCATTATCTCAACGCCCAAGACATGAATTTGATGAATTTTTGGCGAAAACGTGGATTTTGATCAAAACATGTCAAAATCGTTATTTATGCACCAAGATCGTTGGGAAAAAGATCAAGAGCATTATCTCAATGATCTAGACATGAATTTGATCTATTTTTATGGACCACATGGATTTTGATCAAAACATGTCAAAATCGTTATTTATGCACCAAGATCGTTATTTATGCACCAAGATCGTTGGGAAAAAAACCAAGAGCATTATCTCAAAGCCCAAGACATGAATTTGATGCATTTTTGTTAACTATAAAATGTATTTTTTTCACTACTAGCGTCTGATGACATGATTATTAACCTTTTTTCCACTTGTAAAGTAGGTTTTCTCGGCATTTGTTCAAAGTGGTTAATAATTTTTTATTATTAACTAGTAGTCAATAATGAGAACTGTCACGCTGTCACTTTTAGAAAACACAACCCGAAATTTCGCTCAATAAACGTTTGGACAAGTTCTCTAAAACGAATAATTGCCACCATTCGCAATTTCCAGAGAAATTACATACCTAAAATTATCACATTTTGAACAAATTCGAACGAAATTACTCTTTGAAAAATCTCAATGACAGAACAAAATACGACCTGTTTGACTTGTACTTCCACGTACTTGATCGACATGTTAAATTAATAAACAAAAAATTCTGTCCAACCGTTCACTTTCTTATCAATATAATATGTTAATTTAGAGGATTTCAAGTGCTAGTAGTGAAAAAATAGTATATATACCACGGTAGAGAAGTCTATTATTGCCTTCGCACCTTACACCCCTCGGCGCAAGCGCCTCGAGATGTAATCTTGGTGCTCAGGCAATAATACTGGACTTCTCTACCTTGATATACAGGGTGATTCCTATAGTACCTGCCACCGTTTGGGAGCGTGTAGGTGGTGCGTAGGGGAGTATTTTGATATAGGACACTTGGGGTCGGAAATCTAAAATAAGGGCGCCAGAACCAAATTTATCTTCTGGAATTTCACGCCTGTATGTAGGCAACCCAACCGACCGACGTTTCGCGCGGAGCGATGCAGAGCGAGTTAGCGCGAGGAAGCGACATGGGAGGGAAGGAGGGAAAACGACAGTCAAAAGCAATAACGTTTACAAGTGTTCAACGTGGCCACCGTTGTTCTCAATGCACTTCCTACATCTAGCCAACTATTATTATACTATTGCCATAGTGTTTATTCACTTGATACGCGTCGTTGCAGACGGGATTTCGTGGGTTTAAACAAAATTCTGATCAAGTGTCAGCCACACATCGCCGCCTGAGATCGCTCCGTGTGCACCGCCGGCCGGTTGGGTTGGCTACCTACAGGCGCGAAATTCCAGAAGGTAAATTTGGCTCTGGCACCCTTATTTTAGATTTCCGACCCCAAGTGTCCTATATCAAAATACTCCCCTACGCACCACCTACACGCTCCCAAACGGTGGCAGGTACTATAGGAATCACCCTGTATGTATTGAATAGATCAAATTAGTAAAATACCAGATGCACATAACCTACAAATAATTGAAGGTTGGTTCACAATTAATTGTGAGATCAGCGTGTGCCTTATAGT
>NW_022170403.1:44506549-44507667 GCF_008802855.1 Photinus pyralis
TTTAAGTGAAATTTGATACTTTGGCGCTTGGAACAAAGGAAAATCTAACATTAGTTTCAAAATTTAGGTTGCGCATGCGCAGTTCCAACTTTCTTATTTAGAAAAGCATTGAAATAAATTCTTCTCATAATCTGAAATTGAAGTAGCACGTCAACAATGGATTGCCCATGTGCAACGCTATCTTTCATATTTGTGGCCGGATTTTTACGATTTTAACAGAAGTTGCATCTTACAATGGGAAATGAATGCAAGTGGAAATGCGCTTTATGTAAATCGTTTACGATTACTTTTTAACTTGTTGAATATACACTCCATCGTAACACGTGAGCAAATGATGAAAGTGCGGAAAAACTCAATCGATCACTTGACGTAAGCCTTTCCCATTTAAATGAGTCTCATTTTCTTCTTTCTCAATTTTTCCTCGACGTGGTTGTTTAGTGTGCACTACCGTTCGCCCGTTAAAAGAACCCAATGGAAAATTCTTTTGTGTATTGGTCGAAGAAGTATATAATTTTGTTTTCCTAGTACGTCAAACGGAGAAATTTCCTAACGCAAGATCATCATTTTCGCCAAAACGAAGAGCGCCGTTCCACAAATTTAAGGCTAAAGCAAAGGAGAATTGGACACGATATGAAA
Source organism: Photinus pyralis (assembly GCF_008802855.1). Classification (NCBI taxonomy): domain Eukaryota; kingdom Metazoa; phylum Arthropoda; class Insecta; order Coleoptera; family Lampyridae; genus Photinus; species Photinus pyralis. Next base: position 44,507,186 of record NW_022170403.1, read on the forward strand.
TATCAAGAACAGAATTGAAAAAGTTTAGGCAACATTTTAACGGAAGCAAAATTGAATTTGTGATTGGTTACCGATGATTTCATGGCGGATTTCAGAGAAAGTAGGAGCAAAAAGTACGTAAACTGGAGTTTCAGGCCTAAAAAAATAACCGTATTTCCACAATTATTGAAAAATAAAGAACAAATCAAAGCAGATTGTGAAGAATGAATACCCGAAAATTACTTACACGGATAAAATAAAGAATGAGTGAGAAATCCAAAGAGAGGACAATGTTGAGGTTGAATTGGATGATAGAATTAGTAGTTCTGCCAGATTATATCATTCACTAAGTCAAAACTTCCTGTAGCGAGGGAAATTAGTAAAGGAACAAAGACTGCTGTATACAGAAAGATAGTGAGTTCTAAAAATTGACCACACCACTGAAGAACAAGATATAAACTATGGAAATTAAATACCCCAGGGGCGTAAAAGGAATAACCAGC
>NW_022170403.1:44507767-44648539 GCF_008802855.1 Photinus pyralis
CTTCAATTTGGCATACAATCTTTCCTATAGAGATCTTTTTTCACTAAAATGATGTACAACAATTTACGGTGTTCTATTACACTTTGACTACTATAGAAACGCTACTTATTTAAGGCATGTTTTTTCTGTAGTATATCAAAGAAACCTTATCTTTTCCAATGCACGCCTTTTTCGAAAGATAAGAAGAATTAATACCTATGGAACTATTTATACCGCCCACATCATCAATTTGTCGTATGTTAAACTTTAACGTTTCCTATAAGTCTCATTTAATTTGGAAAAGGATTCTTTTCTTTTCATCCGTTGCATCGGAGTAGAGCAGGTATTAGGAATTGCAATTTCTTATCAACTTTGGATATCGTAATCCGATTTCTTAAAACTAAATACGTAGGTACCTTATAGATATACGTACGAAACCTGGTCATCCAATTTTGTTCATTTTATTAAAGACGGTAATCCACGTCATAAAATTGTTATATAGCTATATCTGTAGAATTTACGCCTCCGCGAGCATAAATTTTTATATACCGTGCATTTTCCCAACTTCAAATTTGCTCACGGATTGAAACAAAACAAGTGGAAAGGTTATGAGTTTACCATAGTAATAGACTATTTAATATGCATTACAGATTTTCTCGTCGGAATATCTGGGTAAAGTTTTACGAAAATATTAGATATTTAACGTGTAATTTACCAAATACCTACGTATACTTGCGAACTGAATTTACTTTCATGGTGGAACATCGGCGAATATTCTTGTTGCTAATTTTAGCAACATTAATTCCTCGTTCCAATTTATACTACAGTAATTTTGCTTCTTTATTTTGCAATAAAATAACTAATCCGAGGAAGCTTCAAGGTATAATTAAAGGGATATCTGCGGCGTATATTATTAATTAACATGAATTAATCAATGCTTAAACTGCTTCATTGTGATGATCTCGAAATTGCTAGAAATAAGGAACTTGAAACTTGGGGGGGGGGGGGGTATTTTAGTATGATAAAGGACTACCGTCCTTCCACAATCAGTTTTCCTCATTATAAAGATGGAACATTTGAAAACAGAAATATATTACCAGGTATATTACATTATCAGAACAAAAACCCTGCAATTTACAATAAAAATAGCATTTTATTAAACCTATAACATAATGAAACATTGAGAACTGATACAATTGGTACTTTCTAGAATTTAAATACCAGTTTATAGCAAATGCTCAAATAAATGATCACTGCGCAATGCCCATCTTGGACTGATAACTTTACCTATTGTTATATGTAGTACAAATTCTCTTTGTCGGGTTATTTCACCTCCCGGTCTTCAGATTTTCCCCAAGCTCCTTTAAAATGCTTTCGAAGTTCTTTTAAATTTATTTTCAACTCTTCCTAAAGTTCTACTTAAATTCTACAGTTCTCAAACCATCTTCACGTTCCCCTCAAGCGTTTTTCTTTGAAGTTTTGTTCTCAGGTTCGCAAGAATTCCCCAAGTTCACCGCTAGTTCCATCAATTTATTGGAACAATGTAAGTGAATGTATAAGCATTTCGTTAATGCAATGTTTGAATCTAACGCACTCTTTTCAGAAACTTTCACCACGTCCATCGGCCCCTGAAGCAAAGTAACCTTATGTGAACATTATTATAATGAACAAATGTGCTAATAAAAATTGATTTTTACCATCATTTTGGACCAGTGGTAATTCAGTCCTTGCGAGAGCTGGTGTAGCATCGATTGTACTGACATTACATTTCGAGGGAGCAAGACGACGTTCCTGGCGAAGGTACTGCTGAAAGCTTTGGAAGCAAATACTCTGGAAGCGAGTTTTCTTTGGGGTGAACATTCCCAAAGAGACCTTTTTGGAGTCGAATTTTCCGGGGGCGAATCTTCCTGGGTGAGAATATTCCGGGATCGAATTTTAAGGGGCGAGCTTTTCTGGGCGAATTTACAGCACACGTATGAAAGTGAAAGGTGAAATTAGATTTAGCGGTGTACTATGAAATTATATCACGTCAATATATTATCCATTCGAACACAATTTTCGTTTCGTTAGAACAACGGATTTAACTGTAGCTGGAACCATTTGAGATAGACTTGGAGAATAAATAATACGAATAAAGCAAGTCCTAATTTTCAATTCAACTTCGGGTAAATATATAAGATCGTGCCAACCTTCTGTTAATTTTTATATGATATACATCGGAACATTATCAAGAGGACTAAATTTAAAACAAGGGCATGAAATGAATTAATATTTTAATTAATTCCGTACAACTCAGTTCTTAAATTATGACTTTCCTTCCGAATGCCGCCGTTTCATATTTTACCCGTTAACTTGTAATAAACCCTGGAACGAAGACTTATGGCGTTTTGGCTTTCATTAAAGATTAATATAATATGCATACATTAAAATATGCGCACGAACGAAACACAAACACAGCGTGTGTTTTCGTAAGTTCTAAACAAATAAGACCCATTTGCCTTCTTTTTATTGTTATGTATGTATACAAATGAAGTAATTTGTATGTTATTTGTGGCCCGTAGAAAAATAGTAACCCCCAGTCATGCAATATGGCTTTCAAGTACCTAACTCTCCGAAACCGTTGCCGACTTCCTGCACTGCCATATTTGAAATGCCTTTTAAAAAGTTTTCGTGTGGTCAAACACTTTATCGCAGCTTTTGGGCGGTTCTAAAAACTATTTCTCAAAGTTTCTTAATGTATGAACTTCATTGTTATTTCACTATCTGCGTCTTTTGTTTCAATTTGTAGTATTTGTAATGGCTGAGTTCACCTTTTAACTTCCGTCCGTAAACTGATATAAAATTCAATTGCCCCTTGGCCCTAACCTAACGTGGATGCGTCTGGAATGTAAGGTTTGACGAAGGGCCAATATAATTCCATAAAATCATCTCCTGTTGTGTCTTCGACAACCACTGAGTAAATAAATAATAACTGAATTAATGTTGACGTTTAGCTCTTTTTAGTGCCACGTGAGTTTAGTAGGTACATTTTACCTACCTTTTCGTTTAAATTTTTATTTATAGGGATTTACTGGTATACCTACACTGTACGACATTTTCAACTTTTATTACATTCGAACAAAGTGGGCTAGTGAATATTTAAAACGGGAGACCAGTTTTTTTTGTGAAAATTAGCACGAATGTCGTTTCAGGCAAATTTCTACTTTTATTTTTGGTGTTCTCTACGGGATGACTTTTTTAAACGACGTACTATTTACAAAGCCTCTTTTGTGAGCGGAAGTAGACCCTTCGGAATGGTATAAATTCTGGCATTCTAGTTATGCTGGTTCATTATTTACGATGTGAAATAAGCAAAGTATAAGAACAATAACTTCTGCTACAGAATATATTACACTCAAAGTAAAATAATTTAAAAATTAGATCATATAATTGGCATGGAAATCAATTCCTAAACCAAACGGTGTATGAATATATAACACATGATCTACTAGAAGACACATTGACCATGCATCGGTCCATTCCTCGTGCGTGCTATTGATATGAAATTGTAGTAAAAGCAATAATCTTAGACACGGCACAAAAGGCACGCTAGGAAAAATATGCGTTGCCAGTTTAGATTCTAAATGCTGGTTATCTACTTTAACCATTACTTTCCACATTTTCGCTTCGCCATTCCTAGATTGTATTGTCTCCATCTTGTGCAGGCTATTTGGATTAACGTTAGTTTTTTTTTTTATTATTTCCGTTTTGATTTAACCGTACTGTTCCGTTAAAGGCACTCTTGACAAAATTTTTTCAGGCAACCCATTTCCAATGTGTTTGTTTACATATTAAGATTGCTAAAAAATGTATTTCACTCGGTACACAGATGGGCGAAGATTGACCTTATGTGGGATCTATTGGACTACTACCACTCGATTTGTTTTACCACCACCATTCTACGTTACTCACACCTTTCATATTATTAATATTTTTGTTCCCCTTTCAAAGATTTCTTGCTCACTTAAAATTTAATGCCCAGCTACAGCGCAGACGGTTTTTGTGGAAAGAAAGCTTCTTACACGGACCGCAACTCGGCCTCGACCGTCGGCAAAAAAGCGTTGAACTAAGTGAAAAAATTTTGCTCTTAAAACGACAGCAACTCGAAACTGGCAAAAAAAACCCTTCTAAACGCGTACTCCCGTATTTAAACATACTTTTCTCCTTACATTGCATCCAGATTTGATAACTAATTAACGACCCTTGGTACCCCGATCAAACAACTTGCGACAAGACGCTTGGTTTTTAATTTTCTATGAGAACAAACAATTTTTTTACAATTAAACAACCACCTTATCCCAAGACAATTACATTATTCTCTTCTAAAATAAACAAAATACGCAATAAATCAACTCGGACTTGTCACAAATGCATTAACAACAAATTGACTGCGAAGATTGAGATAAAAAATTTTCTTCACTTTATTAGTTCTAAGAAATACACATTCTTTTACATCTAAGTAAACAAACAAGACCTAATAAAATATAGGTTGGGAAAAAAGAACTCACCAAGACAAAAACGGACAGCAAATTAGTATTAAACTGTATAGCAAAATTAATTGTTTGTAAAGACATGAATGCATATTAGAATAGTTGTCAAGTACCTAAATTTATGAAAAGCCGAATCATAGACTCCACTGGAATTCCCAAAAAAGGAATACACACAACATAAAAAGAAAAAAACATTAAACATGATAATAAATTCACATAGTTTGGATATTGCCCAGCTAGCAATTGAGGTGTCATTCGACGTCGATTCGACTTCAAATAAGTAACGACACCAATTTCAATAAGTGCAGTATAACATAAATTCGACGTCGAATCGATTTAAGTGGTGTTTTTTGACACGTCGATTCGATGTGAGAAATAAGTTGAATAGGTGTGATTTAACTAATAGGTGTTAGGTGTCTAGACACCTTATTAGGTAATTTTCTACGTCGAATCGACGTGGCGGGTTACTTATTTTCTACATGTCGTTTTGAACTTATAACCATACTTCATTACTGTCCTCTCGTTTTAAAGAATAGTACCTACAGTTAATAAGAATACTGTTATGAACTTTATGGCTGGCGTCATGTCAGACAAATTACCTATTATATGTAAAATATTGAATATGTTTAATTTCATGATTTCTATGTAGAAATATTTCGTGGGAATGCATTTTCTATGATAAACATATATCTTCTGCCTTCAAAAAACACAAAGCCCCTCTGAAATAACTATTATAAAAATAATAAAAAAATAATTATTCGTTTTTCATTTTTATAGTTGTATATTTTTGGCAGTTTAAGTATTTTATTCAAACATACAATCATTAATAATACCTAAATATAATTAGATTTTAATTGTATAACACATATTTATTCATTAATGCTAAAAAACATGTATGATGATATTTTGGCCGTCTACGCTAGTCAATAACTATGTTTGCCTTCTCGTTATATTAATCTAATAAGTAGAATACCCTAATTTGCACCTATATTTTCGACCTCATGTTTCAAGTTGGTGAAGAACAAGCTACTTTTGATACCTATTACCTAATTGGTGTACAATATTACCAATTTTTATACACCTAATTGTAACAAAGTCATGTAAATACCGTATTATATACATATTGGTGGTCTGTTTAAGTATACCTAATACAATACGTGTAATCGCAACTAAGTATGTTGGGAATTCGACCTATCTAACTAAACCAACCTATTAAGTGTAAGTCCAACACCAAACTCCACCTACGTTCATTAAATCGACACCTATTAGGAGCGCATGTAACTTCTTTTGGTAGATTAGTACCCTTGTTAGCAACACAACTTATGATTGTAACCTGTACTGCCAGGGATTCACAACCTATTACGGATTACCTATTGTTTAGGTCGACATTGATACTTACTATTATCTCTTCACCCAACAGATGCAGTAAAGCTCCCCCCAAAAAAATCCCGGCAAATTTAAATGAACATTTTTAATTGGCCGAATTTTCAAAACCTGTAACACACGCAACTATTTGCTTCCAATTATAATTGCCGTATCTGAATTGACATCCTTAACCACAAACCTGTCACTGCGTTTTGTATTTGTCTTGCCTCAATTTGCCGTTAATTTCATTTATACGAACAAAATAATCTTTCTGAACTTAATAAACAATTTGAAACTATGTACTGCTGTGTGTTCAAAGATCAATATTCAAAACATAACACTATATAAATAAATGCTACTAAATAGGTGATCTGTCGGTTCGACCAATTGGTCGAAAAAACTTAATGGTGAAATATTCAAGTCATTTCAACCTATTGGTCGAAATGTAAGTAACTGTATTTTCTTATTAGGTGTCTATGAATTTTCTTCTTTTCCTATTTAGTCATTTTGTCGACTTTGGCCTATATCTCCTATTAGGTTATATTTATAACGTGAACAAAGTTACCTAATAAGTCATGGAACGAATATATTACCAATTAGGTAACAAGCGTCCCTTTAGTTAGGTTACAAATTGGCAGAAATAAGGTCCTTCTACCTACTGCTCCTATTAGGTGATACAAAGTTAGGTATATATGCCACTCCTTAATTGGTATTTTTGACGTACCTCACCTATTAGATGACCATTTACCATTACCATAGTTGTTTGCATCCTAATAAGAGGTAATTTCACCAATATGTCACCAGTGCCTAATAGCACAGATTTAAATAGTATATTTAAATCTGTGCTAATAGGTAACATATTTAACGTATTTAACGTATTCAACATAAACATTACATAATTTCTACCTACTTTGGTCGAATTTCTTTTGCCTCAAGTTGCTGACACCTAAATTCTTAGCTGGGTGGGTGGCCAGTTCCAAAATCCCACACACAGTTGTCTTTAGTTGTACTTGGTGCAACAAGAACTCTCTTAAAACCATTTGCATTTCACAAGAAAGGATAAATCGATACATAAAACAAAGGCACAACGAGAACACTCCGTATGCTTTCAGTAGATCCCTGGGTAACTTGAGACCGATATGAATAGAGCAAGCGTCAACATATTTGTACATAACATAAACAATTAAATAGCACCGGTAGACTCAGAGAGGTGACATATTTGCACCGTCGCGGCGCCAGCGTAGCAAAAGATTGGCACATAAAAACAAGTACATATAAATATTATCTCTGGCGTGTGTCGGACGCACTATGAACTTTTGTGGTTTATCGAAACAAATCACCCTGCTAAATATTAATATTCATTGTTAGCCGGTTCAAATAAACAGTGCACGGAGCATTACGTTAATTATAACATTACAACAAAACAAAGAAACATGTCGTGGAAAAATATTAGTCTAGATGAATTAATTAATGCCTAGTGAAATATGTAACAATCTTGACCCAACGCAAATAAACAATTTAATGTCGATGTCCCAAACTGCAGCACCATCAACAAAAAGCTATAAAATTAATTAAGTATATGGATTAATTCGGTACACTAGTTGAATATCTTCCTTAAGCGGTCACATTGTATCTAAATAAGTATAAATAAAAACAGGTAAATCTGTCAGGTGATGGTCCTATGAAGGAATTTTGATGGAGAGTTGTTGTTAACAAAGAAAACAAGTTGTTACGTTACGAATTGGGTAGCACTCATTTAGCCACAATGGGTGTAATTAGTTATAATTGATAATACCCTGTTGCATACATAAACGTACGTTTTCCTTAAATTAAAAATTTCCCAATATTGTTTTGTCATTACTCGTCATAATGTGATTTTCCCTGCCGTTTTGTGTCCGTCCTTGTACTTCGTGCGCACGCAAAATGTTCGTGAAGGCAACGAAAGGAAGAAGTGGGAAGCTTGTGGTTTTGAGAAGATATAATTCCTAATGTCGTGCCTTGGTGTTTAACAAATGCATTTTTACCTACAATGACATTAATTTAGCAAATAATGCAATGCAGTCATGAAATTACTTCGAACCGAACAAGCTAGAGACAAAAAGAAAAACATCACCTGATTAACTCAAGATGGAACATACCCGGTCACAAATGAAAAATTCAAACAACGAACAAGTTTTGCTTCTTAGCAATGACGGTGTTCTTCCCTCCTTGTTTTTACATAAAAACAACCTCCACAACGATGATGTTATTTCTATTTCGTATATAACCTAACGTAAACTACCGATACGCGGTTTTTTTAAAGAGAATAAAACCTGTCAATATTTCCATTGAATTTAGCGCTGATAGAGTCGCTTCCATCACAAGTGTAAAACCAAGTTTGAATTCCAGGTTTCGTGTTCACGAGATCATATATTTTTCCCACCCCCTTTTAGGGGTGCGCCGTATTGTGGAAGAAGTGTTGAGAACTTAATACACAATCGAAGAGTATACTCCAAGACTTAAGCCAATGCCATTAATCTAATCTTTTAGTATATTTTAGTACTAAACGAGACATTTTGGAAATAGTTAGGTACTTGTACAAATAGAAAAGAAAGTGAAGTTTTTCAACTCGAGTTCAAAGTTTAACGAGAGTTGAAAAACACTTTCTTCTCAAGTTTTAAACATATTTTTTTCTGAAACTATACAATTAAAATAGAAAAATTCATATATGCAATTATGAAGTTTCACACAGCAATCTAGATACGTCTATGTTGCAATTTTAATGTCATTATTAAAATTAACACGGCAATTGCTTTTTACTTCCCTCACTAGAGAGGAAAATCACATTTTCTTGCGCCCTTTTTAGAGACGAAAGTAGTTTCAGAAAAAATTTGTTTATTCTTCTCTGCCACTAAAATGCCCTTGTTATATATTGCATATTCGAAGTAATGTAAATTTAAACCAGAAGTGGAAAAATTTAAGTACTGTTACGTCTGTCGGCTATACTATTTATTTCAATACATTCATATCTAGCAGGATATAATGTCCGAGATAATGTCACAATAGTTTTAGATCTTTTGTAACTTAGCTATGTATAGCAGAACAGTGTTTGTTTAGGTTTACTTTACGGTCTCTTCAAGGAACATTGATTTAAAATAGAACACAACTAAGGAACATATTTTGGGCAATCTAAATATCATCTTTCTGTAATAGGTCACGCTGCTCCTACACTACACTTACCTATGTAATAATATTTAGTTAGAAATTCAAAACTTCGTTTTTTGATTTTATCTCTACTAGATATTAGTAGGTACTTACTTTTCTTAAATATGCACTTATGTTCAACCTTGTTGAAATAAAAATGCTTTTACATAACCAATTTTTACTTTATAGAAGGCAGAGAAGCGCATTTTCTGCGGAAAATAAAAAGGAAGCTCGGTAAATATTTATAATGCTCATGCAGTATTAATAGAGCTCTAAAAAAGTACCGGCAAGGAAGTTAAAATGTTGTCTTGTGTCATTCGCTTCATAGCAAATGTCATGTTTCCATTACCTACAATTCTAATTAGATTACTTTTTAATTTTGGTAAAATAAATTTAAAAGCATTAGAGGTAATTCATTATTATGCCACATTTATGGATCTAATTACGTTGAAATGAATCGTATACCTTCGATCGTAGTTTACGTTCATTCACTTAGCGACTTAGCGTGACGACAATGGGTAAAGAAATATTTGTTTCTAGCGCTCAAATGCTAAAAAGGATTTTAGATCATGCAATTTATACTGCTTTGTTACCTACCTTACAAATTACTTGCTCGCTCACTTTGTGAAATAATTGATCTGGCGTGCATTGCAATCGTCCAGAGATTTACTCAACATTCGAAGTATAATACATATTAAATGAAATTCCGTGACTATTCACGGGACCATTACCGATCCAAAATAACCAGGACGATGCTCTCAGTTTAATTTTATCGATCAGTTCTAAAATTAACTTGAATAGCACAAGCGGCACCTAATGGAAGGAGAAATGATGATCTTTAGGTATTGGGCAATCCAAATTCATTCATAACTTTCTATACACAACTTGAGTAGTCATTTACAATGGATCCACTTGAGACACTTTTTGTGGCCCACTCATAATAATCCTTGTTCATAAATTGCATTCGATAGATTTGTCCCATTTGAAAAAATGACCTTCCTTTTAATATGTAGGAAAGCTTTTACTCCGTTTTGATTCTAAGATTCTCTGTCAGTTGTCTTGTGATATATTTAATATTTTATATAACATAACAAATACCCGAAGCCATAACATAAATAATACAAAGCTGGACGAACGATTTTAAATTAATGGCAGTTAGAAACGCGAAGAATAGTCGACGCGAAGGGATAATTCCCTGTATTATATTCTGTGTGCTACCATTCAAGTACCTCTTTTAAAGCATCAATTGTATGGCGGTCGTAGCAGTTAATGGTAGAGGTAGATTTGGTTCAAGGGGGAAAGTTGTCTGCAACATTATCCTATTTTGTAATACACGTCTTTCAATGGGGTAGTCCTAAATACATCTCGTTACAACACAACGTGTGATTACATGTAGGTAGATGTAGTTTGTAAACTCCTAGCGTAAATTTATTAGTGATCAAACGGATACTGCTCTTCTTAATTTCTAAGCATGACAAAATCTAACGTATAACATCCTTATAAGAAGCGGAGATGATTGTGGTAAGGGTTACACATCTAAAATGTTTTGAGAAAACTAGGATCAGTTGCTTTTATCGATGTTCAAGCGCTAACATATTTCGATAAAATATGTTTTATTTTAAATAGTGGCGTTCAAGTTGTAACCCACTACCCACATCAAACTAATAACTTTAGACTTGGTTAATGGATTTAGGGTAATTTAAGCGAAAGCTGTGAAACTTTAAATTACAAGTCATATCTGCGCAAATTAAAAGCTTCCCTTTCAGCTACTTCTTCCTTAATCATAGACCAAACGGTCTACGCTTTAATCGTTATCACTTTGTTGCAAGATCGACGGTTTGATGTAAACCAAGTAGGTACAGATAGCAGTATAATGCTGACTAGCGGTAGTAAGTTCTTTATATAGAAAACTAAACTGCATCGCATATCAGTGCAAGTGTTTGAGCCGTTAATATAGGTAAGAGTTTTGTGAAACTAAATTCTCACACGTAAACGTCCAAGCTTTATTGAATTATTGCCATTAAATAATTTCCAATGTTTGTTTTGCATTTGTAATCCAAAGAGTGAGGACGTAAATTTGCAATAAATACAGTCGAATAAATCTTCCATAAAGAATTGAGCATTTATTAAAATAAACAAACTCTTCTTGTACTCCAACCAAAATTAAGTAAAATCTCCAATCACATTCTTTAAATCCACCTGCAAGTTTTACGATCTTTTTAATACGCTTTGGAGCTTGGAATGGGTTTTTTGCTTTAAAACCAGATCGAACGTGATTTTTTTATTTGTATTCTAATGATAAAATTGAATCGAGCGCTTGGCTTTTTGTCTCGCTACCTTTTGTTTACGAGCTTTTTAACTCGAAGTATTTTTCATTTAAATGCCCGATACCACCGAACTGAGCGCGGGTTATATTTGACAAAGATTTGTCTGTAGGTACTTATCCAGCTACGACAGCAAATGGAACAATAATGATGATAAAATGCTCATTTGTGATTTTCTAATAAGGAAATTATTACTCTTTTAAGTATCGAGTTTCAGATTATGTAACACCTACGCATTACTCGTACATAAAACTCGGTAGAACAAAAGTGCCGAATTCAGGATAATTGTAATTATAAAATTGATAAAAAGGGATGGCTACCTCTTGCACAATAATGAAATTCAATAATGTTTTTATTAATAAACATAACTTATTCAATTGTTATTTCAGTTTCCGTGCTTTAAAATGGTTTTTCGCAGTCCTCACCAGGGGTTTCAGAACAATGTACTATCCCAGCACTGAGCACTTTTCAAATGTTATAGGTAAAGAGAGTTTGTACGCTATTCGCTATTAATAAAATTTAAGAAATTAAATGACGGAAGCCAGTTCAGCAATTTATATTAGTCACAAAGGCGGCCTTTGAATGCAGTAATGTCATGGTATAAGTAATGTGGTAATTGTGGTAAGCTTTCTTTTGCTGAAATCTTCTTAGGAGCCGATTTGGGTGGTCTAAATGCAGTTTTGCATTCTAAAAAGCTCGCGCTGGCTGAGTTAAAACTGAAAACCGGTAAAACTGTTTGCATTATCTTTTTTATCACAAGGCACTTAGTACGTAAAGAAAAATGACAGTATTGCAGTTTTCAGAATATACAAAATTTTCAAAAATCTGAATGCAAAAGTAGGTCTAAATTTGTCAAAACGCAACAATATGGTTTGTTCAAGAAATGAGAACTTTAAGTTTTCGTACCCTTCTGAACGATGCATTAACAAAAATACTGTAAATACGCTCTGGAAAACTCGTTCCAGTAATTTGGCCTCAGGAATATTCGCTTCCTGAAAATTCGTCCAAGGAAGAGTTGCTCACAGAAAATTGGCCCTTCACACATACCGGCAAAACCGAAGCCGGTGGATGCGACCGCATCAGATGCAATGCAATCAAATTGAAGCTCTCACACTAAAGGCCAGTTTTTCCATCTCTCGATAAATGTATTCGGCAAATAAGTACCTTGACAACCATTCTATCAAAAATAGTATCCATGTAATTTATTCAGAGAGTAAAGTTATTGAGAAGTGGAAAAACCAGGCCTAACTGATTACATTTTGGTCATTTGGACTTTCCGTCCGCTCGTTAGTGATGGTCGCTCGTTGTCTATATTGTTTTGAAACAGTTTATTGTTAATTATTTATATCTGTGAAATGGAGCTGGAGGCACCCCTTTTAAAACGGCGCCCGCTTGCTTTGCAGGCCATGAAGAACCGCTTCCGCGGGCCCTGTATGTTTGTCTTTAGTAGAAACGTAGATGGTTAAAATTTTAAAGAGAGATCTTCGTAAGTAAAAAAAGTTGTCATTTTGCAGTCTGTGCATGCGCTCATTTGGTTTTTACTATTTTATTTTTGGCTTTATTTTTGAGTGGGCGAGGTTTCAGCCAAGACCAACCCAACCCACTACACATTTGCAAAATATCTATGCTCCAACAGCTTCTACTGACCTGCGCCACAGGGGCCGGCTATTTGTTTGTTTATTGTCCCTTTCTTGTCCCTCAACAAGCTTTTTGCCCAATTACAGATTGACCCGCATAATGCTTTTTAGAGGTGTCCCTGCAGAAGGTCTTAAGTTGTTCTATACTGCTCCTTACAAGTTAGGAAAACTGCAGGAAACCGTAATTCGGAGTAGTCGTCAGAATACTCGAAACTGATCTAAGTAAATTCCCTTTTCTACCACAGATGAAAATTCTTACCTCAGGTTCGAACACCCGACCTCCGGCCATGTAGCCCAACTCTCTACCGCTAAGCTACACAGTCGGTATGGCTGGTTTTGCTAATGACGTTTGTAGTTTTCGATTTCTACTACGTGCGATGTGTTTTTCTTTACTAGAAGCATCTATATTGATCAATTTCTTGTTCAGGTCGCTTTGACAAGAAAACTTTACGAGTGTAAACACAGAATTGGATACAATAACTTGATCAATTTCTTGTCGGATTAGCGCAAGTTCTATTTACCAGCAACCACTTAAAATAATAAAATCAAGATGTTTTCTTCACTTTTATGAGCTATAATATCGCGATCTTTCTTTTTCTATTCCGTAATCTTCTATTCAAGACAGAGGGAATCATTTTTACACTTTTAACTTTTTTTTTCTGTGCAATTAAAAAAAATGACAACCTAACCTTAAAATGATTAAAGGTTGGTGAAATTGTACAATGACTTTAAAAACAACAAGAAATTGATCAAGTTAACAGCAGTGTAAACCCCAAGGAACTTGAGCAAGAAATAGTTCAATAAATTGACAAGTAACTTCATGAAGTAATTGATGAAGAAATTGTTGATATAAAACTAGCATAAGGAAGTTGGCACTACGCATAATGCGCGTGCACACATCCAATGTTTACAATATGGGATATGTTTGCCTTTAACAGAAGCATCTGAGATTAAAATTTTAAAAAGATAAGTCGGTAAATAAGACACTTGATAATGCGCAGCCTGCGCTTGCGCATATTAATCTGATGTATACAATATGTGATACGTTTGCTTTTAGTAAAAGCATTTTTGGTTAAAATTTCAATGAAATATTTACATAAATAAGAAAATTGGCATGGGCATCTGATTTTTGCTATATAGGTTGTTTTTTATACATTCGGGCCATAGAAATTACACTCCTAGCGCAAAAATATCTCTATAAATAATAAAGTTGACATTGCGCAGTCTGCGCATGCGCACATCTGATTTTTACAATATGCGATATGTTGGTTTTTACTAGAAGCATCTGTGGTTAGAATTTTAAAAAATATCTCCATTAATAACAAAAATGTCATTGCGCAGTAAAAATGTCTGAAAATGTCAAATTTCGTTTTCATTATCCCCATCTTAATCGGTCGGAAATACACTGTTCCTGTTAGCACCCTGTATGGGCACTTTTTTTGGGAGAATCCATAACATTCTAGATGTAGAAGCTTCAGCTACAGGCTTCAACTTTCTTATTTATTATGGGCGCCATATTGGATTTTTACGAAATGAGTAGTGGATAAAAACGTCTCAGCACTCTATACTTTTACATAAATTTACAAGAAAAATTTCAAAATCAAATGTTTTACATTCATCCACGGGTAACTAGATTACATTTTGAAAATTCTCTTCAAAATATATTGCTGTGTGCACTGACCCGTAGGCCACAAAGGCCGTACACAAAACAATAACCTAGCTAGCTCTTTACCTTTTGTGATTACGGCACAAAACTCCTCCACAGTACAGAGGAGAGATTCAACTCTGCTCTCAGTAAACCTGTGAACTTCTAACAGATAGTGGGCCAACTCAAATACCTTAAACTCGAAACTGAACCGCAAAATTTTGAATAAATAAAATGGACTTTGGGCAAGCATCCAATGAAAACACAGGTAAATTAGAATTTAAGTCGACACGGAAATTAATGTGACAATTACAAAAATGAGATTTAATCTTAACACACAAAAGAAAAATAGTACGAAAACACAAACAATTATTACAAATAGACTAAAATTATGACTTAACTACTTACATTACTTGTCCGGGAATTGAAATATCCAATCAAAAGGTATCCGTACACAGTTCACAAAAATTAAAATTTTCAATTAACACAAATGCTGCGATTATCCGATGTCATCTTCTCTTCAGGTAGTCAAATACGTTCACAATAAAACTCAATTCGCTACCTAACTGTTAAAATTTCAAGTTAATCGAGTCATTTTGAAGAAATTGCGAGGGCAAAACCTTCATTTCCTGTACTATAACAAGTTTTAAAACCAATTGATTTTAAATGTACTCATCATATTTATTTTGCAACCTGGAATTCTGAGTTGCTCATATTTGGTTGTTGGACTCTAAATCGCTTGATGTAATCAGTTTTTTTTGACATTCTACAACTTTTGAGGGATTTCAATTTGGGCGACTAAAACGTTTTAATGGAAACCCGCTATGTTAATTTTCTTGTTAATTCTTGTTTTTTTAGTAGTAGGGGTACTTTACTAGAACGCTTGAAAGGTCATTGTAAAGAGCCACTCCTTTTTAGTTGTGAATTTATGTAGCTGGGAAGGTTTCTACATTATACACTATCATTCAGATGAAGCTGAATTACCAAGTAGCACAGTGTAGCACTTTTTTCTCAGGATTACAGTGACCAAATTAGAAAAAAAAAAGCTGTGGGTTACTGAAATATACAACAGAATAAATTTTTAGCTTCCTAGCACGATCACCGTTTTTTTGGACATGTCAAAATTTCATCAAATGTCGACGTTTTACATCATTTTAAGCAAATTTCAAAGAATAAAAATTTTTCCGTCTGTATGTATGTGCGTATGTTCCCCAAGCGGTCACCTATCCAAGTATACTGACCACCTGCTGTTGCGTAACTCCGACGATCGGACAAGAACCGGCGTTTTCAATGTGGCATTGCATTTACTGTTCTAACGGAAACAATTGCAGAATCTCTTCTTAAAGAAGAGGATACCAAAAGATGCAAAAGCGACGCGAATATCGCGATTTGGGATTTTGAGGACTTTTTCAAAACAAAATTTTCCTGTGGGAATTTGAACAATTTAGTGTTTAGTAATAAAACTGCACATACAACAAATTTATAAGACTTTTTCCAGTATAAGGCATAAAGGATGTAACACTGTCAAAAAAGTTTTTTTTTCTGTGCGGGAAAAACATTTGACATTTTATCTCTGTTGATACGTAACAAAAGTGAGTACTTTTTTCCCGGATATACTCGCATATACACATAAGTAAAGATATTCAATTTTTGTGAGGCTACTTTCACTGCTTCTACTAACTCACGTGAAGTCGGAGAAAATTCAGAATCAGACATTTTTAACTTTATACGAGACTTTATATCATTCAATATAACTACTAAACAATCATTAAATTCGAAATGTTTAAATCAAATGACAAAACTGAATTGACAGATATTTGAGTAAAGGTTTCCTTAGTAACGCAGTTCGTATTGTCGCGACAAGTGCAACAGCCTGTCTGCAGTTTAAAACTTCAAATTTCTATAAATCGATATGACTTCAATATATCGTTTTCCCCGTTCCAGAAGAAAATAGTGTATTATACACGGGAAAAATATTAGATTTTAGCACTCGGTTTTTTGTCCCCCTCCGCTTCGCGTCGGGAGACAACACAACCTCGAGCTAAAATCTAATACTTTTTTCCTTTTTATAATAAATAACTATTTTTGTTAAAAATTTGCTTCGGGCTACGAAGCTGTTCTGTCAAGAATTTGGCAACTGGTTGTTATGGACATCCCCTTGCAAATTGCAATGGAATAGCATTAAACGTTTAACGTGAACTAATGTACCCTCAGTAAAAATTGAGAAACTGCGAACGAAAGCAACGGTAGAAAACACGACAATTCGTTGACATTAGATTTAAGTAATAGACATTACTCTGAAAGTTGACGTATTTTTTTAATAGAAGACGTTACGTACAGATTGGAGTGACATGCTAATTTTAGTTGCTTTGTTTGTATTTTTAGCTAATTTTCATTGGTTTTTTTTGCTTTGTTTTGGATTTTGAGCATATTTTTCCAGAATGTTTTGTGTAGCCTGTACCGCGTATAGTGGAATTTCGTAAAAAAAATTGTTATTTGCACTGTAGCACTTTCAAAGTAGTTATGTGTTAAAGCTTTTTCTATTAACGAACTGCTATTTTGTTGAGTGCCTTGCAAGCCCATGCTCAATTTGTTTAATTAAACCAGAAGAAAATGCTTCGTATTTGGTCATTTACACTACTTCGTAGCTCCATCGTTAAAAAAGTTAACAATAGCACATCTTTCAAATTGAAAGCAGATGACGCTTAAGATATTTCTTTCTATGACAGTCACATCGAATTTTAGAATTTGTTTTCATTATTGTGGCTTTGCTTATTTTATTTTGTTTTATTTCAGATTATCGGAAAATGAAGGAACTATTAGCAATTCAGTTTTTGATATGTCTGGCGCTGGCATTTAATGGGAATTATCCGGAAAATTGCTTTCCTGTGTTACACTTTTCAAGAACGCAGTTTTATTTCAACGACGTCGCCTGCGAACACATATCAGTTGTAAATGGAACCACATTAAACATACGCTTGAAGAACAACCATCTAACAAAGACAATTTCGTTTACAAACAGCTTTATTCCAATTTTACCCGCCGATTATTTCCGATTCTTTCCATTCTTGGAAAGATTGTTTTTACTCGGAAACAATATAGAAACTGTTGAACGTGATGCGTTTAATCACCTTAACCACCTTCAGCATCTTTCACTTTACAATAATAGTATCAAAGAAATTTTTGGACTCACCTTTCGTAAATTATCAAATGTAAAGATACTAAGTTTTTCAAAAAATAGACTGGAGGAATTGCACCGGGATTCTTTGTATGGCCTAGTCTCTGTACAACATTTAAATTTATCACACAACTCATTTCGTAAATTAAATTCAAATACGTTTGATAATGTGCCGTCACTTAAATTGTTGGACATATCGCACAACATCTTGCACAGCATTACTTCTGAGATTAATTTAAAAAGGGCAGCCGATCGTTTTGAGTCATACGATCAAGTACCTAACAACGTTTTTAAAAGTCTACCCAAATTAGAAAAACTAAATTTAAGCTTCAACAATCTGAGTGATATTCCCATTGGATGTTTTGGCGGGCTTAATGTTTTATCAGAACTCAGGTTATCCAATAATGTCTTAACGGATGTAGACTTTGGCACATTTTCGGGACTCGGTAACATAGCTACTTTGTACTTAGATAACAATAAATTAATTTCTCTACCGGAAGAATCATTTTACGTACTTAAAAATTTACACTTTTTATATATTCATAATAATCTGATAGATAACTTAGACGTAAAAGTATTGCTGAAGCAAACTCCCAACTTAACTCACATTTCTCTTGGTGTAAACGAATGGAATTGTGACAATTTATTTAATATTTTGAGGCTATTAACGCATTTCCACGTCCATTTTGCAAATGGTACGAGTTACGATGTCGAAAATGTAAATGGGATCGCTTGTACAAGTCGAGAAAATTTGGAACAAATCCGTGCATCTGGTAATTTTGAAGATCCCTATTCCACTTTTGTCTACAAATTTGCACAATTCTTCGACAGAGACTTTAAAAACACGCCTTTTTACAATTTTTTACAAGAAATCTTATCCATACCTTCGGCAGTTATAAATTCTTTAAAAAACCTTACTAAGTACATAAAAGAACGGCGTGAGTTAGTTGATGAACTCAACAGACTTATCGGAAAGAAGGAGAACGTTTCTTTCTCTGATGAGTATTATGACCATGAAGACTATGAAAATGAAGAATAAGACAGGATAGCGACTGGGTTGAATAAGACTATACCATAGATGTAATTGATCCTCAATGTTCCCGTGTTATCTGTGTTCATGTCATGCTATAGTTGCAATCTTAGAATAATCGATATGTTTGTGAGTTTGATTAATAGGCATTACATACTTACCACTGTCGAAATTGTTTAGTAAACATTGCTTGATTTATGTTATATACATTATATTTACTACGTTTTATCCAGCTAATTACTGACATTGTAAGCCACTGGCAAGCAACAAAATGTTAAAGCAATAGAAATATTTGTTTGAGCAAACTTAATTCTTATTCGTGGAGAAAAAAAGTATCGCTACTTTTAAACTAAAGTGTTAAATGAATTAGAAAAACTTAGAAGACAAGACGGTAACACCATAATATTTGGTTTTGGCCATCTGGGACATGTTATTTTCTACTTTCTTCAATAACATTGAGAGAGAATATGTTTAGCCGTGTCAACCTGTGATTCTTTCTCACGTACTGGAGTACACCTATATACAAACTAGCGAAGAATTAGGGAGATAATCTCATAGTGACAAAGCTGCCACATGTTAAGTGCATTTTTCGAAACAGCAAGGGTTTAAATTTAGTGTACTTTCATAAGAAATGAACAATAACCCATAGTTATAGTATAAAGTGATACATAAAAAATAGCAACATTTGACATTTTGAAGGAGTAAAATCGTAAACAATTGCAAGTTAGAGCTTAGAGATCAAGAATTAATCGAGGCACGGTAAAAATCTGATAGCGGTCTGGTCTAACCAGCATATTTGGTTGGTGTACATTCGCTCGATCTTCTGGCAATCGCTGTGTTCCAATCCTAATGTTAGGAGGTTTCCTCAACCTCTCACACCCCTTGGTCATGTAGGATGTTCCCGATTGAACTACTCACAATATGGCACTACTAAATGGTACCATTCTTGCTATACGTCTTCTAGTATAAGAACAGTCGTAGGTAGTCACCCACTGCAAAACATGTATTTTTCTTCGTATGGGCTAGATAGAGATGCAAATATATTAGCATAATTTGTGTACAAATCACAAGCGGCCAGTTTTGCAATGGGCGGCTACCTGCGATGATTGGCGGGACTGTTTTTATACTGGAAGAGCAATACCTCTACCAAACGCCAGGATAATCTTCCTCCAAAATGCGTTGCGTTGGCAAGAGTCGTGTTAACAAATGTTGTGTACCTAATAGGCACGATGTAGTTTTTACAAACGTTATTGAAAAATACCTCTTTATACAATATCTACGAGTAGATCAACTACAAGTATAACAAGCTACAATATGGCTTCACATCTGGAAAATCTTCCGAAATGGGAGTTATGGATTTATTTAATAATAATGTGCCCGTGCTTGGGCAAGGATTATGCAAACCGGGGTTTGCCCAAGAACTTTGATTCATAAAACCCTAATTACTCACTTATGAAACAAACGTTTCTTTTTCTGCAGTTACTTGAGTTAGCGTGATCAATGAGAGCGCAATATTCGCCCAGTCGTATTTAGCTGAACCCAAGAGAATAGTGTACGGAGTTCCACAAGGACCGTTTTTGGGATCTCTGTTATTTATTTTGCGCTAAATGATCTACTATCCAGTCATTTATTTCAGTATGGATTCTGTATGGTACTTCCTGCCTTGCTTGCAACTGCCCGTTTAACCTGCTTGTGAAAGAATATACCTACTGCAGGATCTAGCTAATCATGGACCACCTCGTGACAAGAGCTTATTCATCACGATATGGCGGAAACACATGCATTCCATATTCGGTATAATCGGAAATTATTTAGTGCAAAAAGATTTGTTGGTGCCTGAAATCAGGATATTATGTAGTTAAATAGTTAACAACTTCTCTACATGTGGTCGCCGAAGATGAGCTTACGTTTCTTCCAAGTAAAATTTGCTCCATTCACCATTATAATAAAAAACTAGGCGAAATAATGTAGCGATGATTTGGGATGTTTATAATCAAAAAAAAAAAATGGGAAAGACAAATAAGTTCTTATTGAACTGCTCATCTAGCCATTAGTTGCAAATCCCCAAACAAAGGATCATTAGAAGACTGATCTTGAGATCCTTATGTCACCGAACCGTTTTAGTAATTCGATTATCGTCTCTAATAAGGGATGGTGTTTATAATATGCAGAGGTTATAAGTTCATTCGGGGTTTGTCTGCTGTTACCCTGCATTTAATTACACTGTAACCGAATTTGAAATTGTTTTAACACAAATAACGGCGCACCGTTCTAATGATACATCAATAAATTAGATGCTCTTCGGTGTACAAACGAGCCACAGCATTTTCCGAAAATCTCGCATTTTCCAGTGGGACGGAACAACGCTAATTGGTCGCAATCATAACTTTTCGTGTTTGTTAACTGCTAAAATTAACTCGACTAACAAATTGTGGACATTTTGTGCTATTTTGAGGAAAATTGTAGGCAAGAGATTTCTACATATACCGTCATAAAAGAAGGCGTTCCGAATCTCATTATACTTACACGGGTCGGACGAAATCGAATTCTCATTTCATTCGAATTTTCATTATTTAGTAAAAAAAATGTTGCTTATAGAAAAATTGAAGCAAGCATGGCTATAAAAATAGAATTTATTCTACTTCGAAACCGCAGATAGATGGAAGGAAGGTAAAACTGCCGAGGCGCATAAATGCATTGGGGCGGAATGATTTGCTTTTCCACAAGGCATTCCCGCATTGTGTATTTTTTTTACGCAGTGCCAATACGGCTTTATATTACTTACAAATTGCCGATTTGATGTATAGCATAAGCTATTAATTACATCATTAGTGAGGTACCGTCGCATTCTACGTACATTCTCTCCTAAGTGGATAATAAATATTATCGATTTTGTATTTTCACGCACGTTTATGAAAATTGTATTCTGAAGCATGCAAGAATTTCTCTTGTTTTTTTGTTACAGAAGCTTACGCTTGTAGATTGGAAAATGTCTCCCCTGTAGGTAAATTGAAAAGTGTGAAAGTTACCTTTGGTTAGAGCTGCGATTTTAACTAGTTTTATAGCAGGAGTGGGATTCCGTGGAAAAATATTAATTTTTATTAACCCACATCAATTTATCAATTTGAACCTCTTTTTCATTTATTCGTGTATTTTGGATGTTAATTGGGTTTCTCAAATTTTTAACTAAAGGTTTTGTGTTGTTGAGGTGGGAATATAAGATAACAACCCGATGGCAAATAAGGTTAAATCAAATTAATTATCGCATTGGGTGTACTAATAGTATTAATGATACGAGTTCGTTTATGAACGCCGTAATAAAACGCGTGTAACGTTAAAATCAGGAGGCGTAGCCGAGTGATTTTAGTTACACAAGTTTCATTAATAACCCAAATAGATTTTATTCTCATTGTTGTGTTATCTAAACGTTTTCATAAATTATAATTATTCAATTATTAAGTGTCTATAGGTACTAGTGGATGTCATGGTAATCACGTTTGTTACATTTGACGCGCTTCTTTCTGACACCTTATCAAAAGATGAACTGGAAAGGGTACTGACAAAGGACGATTGGGACGTCTGGAAGAAATACACTGTTGATGTCAAAACTTTAAGAGCCACTATCTCGAAAACCGTTTGTCGGAGGAAAGTGCTCTCAAAGGCAAAATGAATCGTGAAAATATCTGCAGAACAAAGTGTCGGAGAAGGGTACTCTCAAAGGGCGGAAAGATCGTCTAAACGAGGCGCATCTAGGAAGTGAAAATGCAGGTGCTGCTCGTCGTGACTATAGGAGACGGTTTCCATCCCCGTCTTTTGATAAGAGGACAGAAAGAAGGGCAGTAGTTGGTAGAAAACGGTTCTTTTCGTTGAGACCTTTAATTAGAATACCGTGAAAGCCCCCCCCCTCCCCCTCCCAAACAAACCAATTTATTTCGATGAGACTTTTCATTAGAATCCCATGAAGGGTAGAAAGTGTTCTAACCTCCCCGCCCCTTTTTTTTTCAAAAGTTTAACTTGGCACCACTAAAGGCATGCGTAAGGAAAATCTGAGACCAATTGGTTGTCGTATGTAAAAGTTATGCACGTTGTAGGTACTTTCAAAAACAGCGAAATTTGATAGCCGTCTGGTACACCTTCAAGGTATAGGCTACCTACTGCAAAATGTTCCAGGATTATAAGTGCTTAACTTGTATGTATGTGTGAATGTATGTATTTCGTTTTTTGTGAGCAATATAACTCAAAACCGCTAAACCGATTTTAATGGAATTTCGAATGCATATAGGCTGGAGTGGGGAATCGCAAACTTCAGGAATTTTGGTTTGGATTCGTAAAGATTTTCAGAGCTTCTAAGGGCGTCAAAGGTTTAAAAGGGCCATAACTACAAGAAGAAATTCTGAATGCAGATTTTGAAAATTGCATTTTCTTGAAAACTATGGTTCATAGAGAACAATGTTACATACAAACAATTTTCGCGTAGGATTTGAAATAAAAACACCAAAGGGAGTTTTGCAAATTTTTTAGTTTCTTTTAGAAAATGCATTTTTATTATACCTGCATCAGAATCGCTGTTTAAAACACATGAGCGATGGAGCGTGTGATAAACGGCGACTAAATCACCCCGATCTTTAAAAGGTGCTACGTAACGTTACTACAAATGGGACGTTTTTAAACTATAATTTGGGACTGGGACCAAAAAAATCCTTTGTTGAAAGATTTCACAAACGCACTTGAGTGGGTATTCTGCACAATCTGTTCTACTTTTTAATCTCAGTGACACATTGAATTGCTACTGTGATGTTATGTCTCTCTCACACTCATAGAATGCTTATTGCGTTTCTTTCGAGCTTACTATAAGCCAGACTCGCAATTATTTTTTTTCATACCAGTAAGTATAAATATCAACATTAAACATGCATTTAAAACTTTGTTGGAAAGATGCTTTTACCCCAACAGCCTTTTATATTTTTTATAATTTAGATTTTGCAAGTACCAACTTTTTCTGCTTCTGCATCAAGCGACTGAATAGACAGTGAGGGTATTATCTTCTTTAACCGAAGTCGTTTTATTTACAAAGACAGTGATTTTCATAAGCAAACGTTAAGTGACATTTTCATGGTAATCATGGAATTACGAACCTTAATTAGAATATATTCCAATATAATGTCAATATGGGTTTATTTCAAACCTTGTCACTTTTGAAGATTCACTATCGCTCTCGATTAGACAAGAGAACCGCTGAAAGCGTTCAGCATGAATTTTGAAGTCATCTTCATGGGACACGAAGACAGGAACATACATTCTCACATAACTGTTAAGAGTCAAGTGTAGGGCAACTAATTTTGTCAAATAGAAACCTATACTTTTTATTGAATATTGTTATTCTACATCGGAAAATAATAAACTTTCGTGGGAAACGTTTCTTTTCCTTACTCTTACTATTTTTTAAAGACACTCTTCTGAAAGCCCTATTTTTGGTTAGAGCTAGGAAGTTGTTCTGTCAAGATTTCGACAAATTTTTATCTGTTACACGTTACAGCGTTTGTATGCAAAATTCAATTCTCTTTCAAAATAGGTGAGAACGTACAGTAGGATGGTCTAAGGCAGTATTGCCGAGTTTAGTTGGAACGCACTGTACTCGCTGGACTGTGTCGTTGTCATAAACACATTTTGCAGTATGTTGCCCACCTGCCGAATAAAGTTATCTAACGTAGATAATAAAAAACTGATTGAAGGAGGAATCCAATTGAAGTACAAAAATTGCCCATGGCAGCAGGGCTTGTACAATCAAAACATAATTGTTTTACATATTTTTCATTGTATCTAATATGTTGCTCTTTTTATGAGCGATCGAAAATCCTTTGACACAAAGGAACCATAATTGCTCATATTTATCGTTGTTTTGTTTTGCGATTTGCTACCTAAATAATAAAACATGAAGTCCCGCGACATGTTAAAGTGCAAAGTTGTTCGAAAACACAAAACAGATTTCCACAACGTTCGAAGGGGTTGGGATGTAGCCATTAAATACGAATAAGTACGATAAATCGATTTAAGTAAACTTCTATTAAAAATTGCATTGAACATTACAAGGAGACGGATTTTTCAATCTGCACAATAAATGTCTCAGTTAAAACTTCATTTGCATGTTTTATTCCGAAGACAAATGGGGTCTCTTTTTCAACAGGCGATCAACGCCTTACTTTATAGGCAATAAAAAGAGCAGTAAAAAGAAAGAAAATTGATGTGTTAGTCTCTTTGTGCAATTTGTCAAATCAGTATTTGAATGGTATCTGACTGAAGAATTATCATTCGAAGGCGTCGTTTATGTATACCTAGGTCATAATGAAGAGAGTAGGTATATATAATGAAAACAATTTGCCCAATTATTTTTTGTAAATTATGTTCCTCTTTATTCAGTTCTCATTAAACTGAATGTGCATAGCATGGAGTAACCTAGGGAGTACCTATCACCATTCTCAGCCTATAATTTTACTTCTGTTTGTGGTAGCCCAACGTGGAGTTTCTATTTTATTTATTTATGTATTTTATTTATTTATTGTCCCTCTCTTGTTCTGGGCCCTCAACAGGCTTTCGCCCAATTACAGAATGACCCAAATAATGCTATTTTATTTAGCAATAATAAGATCTTCCCCTCAAACTTGTATAATCAGCGGAGCCTAAAATATTAATAACATTCTTAATTAATTAAAAAAAGGGACACTAGGAAATTAAACTTGCTACTCCAAAAACAATACGGAAAACCTTTCGCTTAATCTTGAGCTTTGAATAAAAACGCTGCATTTTTAATTAGGGGCCAATTAAATCAAAATTCCGACTTTTCCACTGATGAGCATTTCAGAGGAAATTTTTCTTGACAGGTAAAATGCAAACAAAAAAGTCATTATGTATTAATTATCAATTAATGGTTTCACATTTTTATTAATAAATTTCTGCTAGCAAATTCCACATTTTGCTCAATTAGTAACGGCTGTTGAAATCTGCATTCTGAGCACTTATGTTTAACTATTTAGCCATTTAATTAATGCCAATAACTGACTAATAGTACCTACCTGATATGAACACATTTTCGCAGTGGTCAAATTTGGAATCAGAAATTTGGTGTTTTGCGAATATTGGATTGTATTCAATTGGATTAGTTAGTTGACCTTTATTATTTAATTTTTCTTTAAAAAATCTTTCCATGCCAATTCTTGTGCAGCTACTAGGTAAATTTTTTGCAATACAAACGGACGACGGTGTTCCTTTATCTCACAATTTCATCATTTTTAAACATTTCTTTTCTCCTATTTGTGTAAATTAAACCAGTGATCTCTACTACGTTTAGCAAATCTTTTGAATTCATGTTGAAAAAAGTCATTAAAGTAAATATAATAAATCTTTTGTTTCCAGCGCAAAACGGAAGCTTAAAAATTCTGCTTTAAAGGTATAATGTTAAACAAGGATTTATATTCTCGTGTTACGATAATGGATGAAGTTACAGTAAAATCTAATTCTTGCTTTTCATTATATTAGTAATAGCGCAATATGATGAATCAGGCAATATCTTTCCTGGTTCGTTTGGCCCTTTTGCTTCAAATACATCCAACGAAGATAACGAAACGTTTCCAGTTGTTAAATATCATAGCTACGGGAGGAAAATTCAGAAATTAATTTTCCGGTGCTTTTAAGATTATTATGTAAAAATGTTTTGTAACATCTGCTAAAACGTTGCGAAATAAGAGAGTAAAAATACTTTCTTCTTGCGTATTGGACAAAATTTAAGTGCAATTTTGTTAAAAGTCTCTAGCAGCTGCTAGATTAATAACGTTAAAATTGTCTTATTACGTACTTTTTCCATTAAAGACACAGCTTCAAAGGAAATTTTAAACAAAAATATTTCAGTCTGATTCACAGTTGTCCACTAGATTTAGTAGCTTCGCATTTACTCCAACGTTTTTCTTGCTGCTTCTGATTATTATCTGTAGTAAATTAAAGCTAAGAAAAAAGTATGTCTCACAAAAATCGAAGAAATATATGTCATTTCTTTTGGTTGAAGAGCTTCTTTGTAACGAAATAAAATGCTGCTTTGTGTAAGATATTGCCAAATTTGTATTATAGTACCTATTTCTATTGTTAGTAATGAAAAATGTTTGCTCTCCTTTGCACTTGATGTCTACTTAACCACCCGCTTAGCTAACATCTTGCTTTTGCCCACAATTAATTGTACACATACACATCCACTTTTTTATGTAGATTATAGTCTATTGTTCCGTTAAAAATTCTAGTAGGTAGATCTTGTGTACGTACACCGAGGTGCATACTGCCTTTTGCCATACGAATGCATATCTACACTGCGCCATGGGCAGGCCAGCACTTTTCCGGACATTGGTGGAAAGATTGAAATGTGCACGTCGCTCTCGGTAGTTCTTGATTCTATTTCTCACCGTATTTTTTTAAATAATAAATAAATTTTCTTAAATAGGTATGAGCTCCCTCTTAACATTTCAGGATTCTAACGTTCTGTTGAATGTACTTTGTGTAACTAACTGAACTCGTTCTTAGCAAACTAGAAGTAGTTGGTACATGGTTGGTACCATTGGGTTTGAGAAAAACTTCACTTTTGTTTTTGTCGTGGAAATGACAGGTCGATCTTTGCGAACATTTTCGATTTGAACTGGACAATTCCAGAGTCACAACGCTGAATTTGTTTAAATTAATTATCTAAGCGTCTTTACGCGAATGGGGGGTGGCTGTATCCTCTTTAGGTAAAGATTATTTTCATAGAATTCCTATCTGTTAACACGTTTTTTAGGTTATGCCATATGCGTTAATTTAATTACCGATCTTTGTTTTATCTATATCGCAATCTAAAACCCATTTATTAATGGGGTACTTAACGTAAGTTCGAATTAATTGGAATGAATGATTTTTGGTATTGTGGTTTTTGGATATATTTTTCTTTGGACGTACCAGCATTGATGTGATCGTGTTAAAGAATGTTCTGGATGAAACTCTCGCTTTAAAATTGAAGAGTGGTACCTGTCGATTAGCTGCAACTGATCTATTGCATGGTATCTAAGATTGAAGAATCGCTAAGCTGCTGTTATTTCGACTACAGGAAATTGCAAATGTGTAGGTAATCTGTTGGTAATCGCCTTTGTCGTTAGTTTATCTTGCCGTTTATCTTTACCAACGTTTTACAATAGCCCAACAACAAAGCACGGCCAGCACGATGGCCTGCACAATACACTGCACTCACATTAAAGGGCTATTACGACAAACTCACTAATACTTCCGATACTCTACTTAGCATCCCTTACGATCGTGACCAGAGCACCAGAGCGCATATGCGACTTAACGGTCTTAACACGATCCCTTAAAACTCAAATAGGGCATACTTGACCAGTCAGCTTGCAACGTTTATCAAATAGGCGTTGCGTTGACATCGTTCTTACATTGGAAAAAAACATTGTAGATTTTGTGGCGATTCAAGGAAAACCCGATTATAAAGCAACAGTATAGGTACATTCATATTTCCATAAATTAAGTACAACTTTATATTGTTTCCTTATATCATTTTAATAGACTTTTATAATGACTACGAACACTTTGAAGTGCATACATGGAAAATTATATGCAAATCTAACTCATTTTCAACTAAAATATAAATGAACTCAAGCGAAAGCGTAGAACTGAAGTATGTACATACTTCTACTTTTACAGTTGGTAGTGGGTACGCTTCTTTTACAGAATTATTAGTCTAAAAGTGCCAGTTTTGAGATTGTTGTTGCATAACTAGTTGGCGTAGACCACAATTCTATATTGCAACATGGTATGCTTAAGTAAAATTTAGTGCTTGTTGTAACTGCATCATAAAAAACCCAAGTCACCCCTCGCACATATAACAATTTTATTTCTAGACCTAAATACGTCTGAAGCTATAAGGAATTTTATTAGTCACTCAAAACGAGGAAATTATTTACTCGACCAAAAGAAATATTAAATAGAAGGTCTGCCTTTATACTGTATGAAAAAGTATACTTTTCATCTTGACATTACCATACGTCAGGATAGAAATGACGCCATTCAGTTCGAAGTGAAATAAGAATTATGATCCTATTCAAATCGTCAAAAATAACCGTTTATTTTGATGTTTGAGATACTTTACTGGCATAATCTAAACTTCAAAGGATAGGTATGTATTTAAAAGCGTTTCTGGATCACTTGTGCTGGCTTATTTCCTACTCGGTACCCAAACCAACGGATAATTAAAGAGACGAAGGCGTTGGCGTTTCATTTAGGGCAATCGATACCTGTATGATTTAATGTAATTTAAAGTATAGCGCTTTGGGCGTTTTTCTCGTAAACGCTGAAAAAGACTTCCCGCGATACTACGTGGTAGCTGTGATAAGAGTGTATTTTCGTGATTTAACACAAGAATAGCCTAATAGAAAGATTTATATGGCATAGATCAATTCATGAAGTATGCGAAACGTTTCGATTGGTGTTCGTCTACGGTTTCTGAACAATTTACCCTTCAATGTTGAACCTCTATAATTTATGCATATGAGTTTCACCTGTGAAGGGATGGAACTACTCGGGGACTCATTATCCGTTAGTGTTTAATTATTAAAATGCAATAAATCTAGCAATCTACGTATTCCTGGACCTAATAATTCATTTCTCAACGTGCTTACCAAAGATTACTGACATGCGTCTTCAATTCAATAATATCACTGGAATTTCCTCGATAGCCCCATTTCACCCATCAGATCAAATATTAAATATTGAAATGAACCGATTTTTATTTTACATATGCATTATGTTACCTTCATCTCTCAAGATAATATTTCCTGTATCATCATCAATGTTTATAGAAAACTCATTGCATGAGACGCATTTTGTGGATCTTCATTAGGTTTGCCATTTATATCGGTTACAATTTTGTGTAGTGTACGTTACTAAGCTATATAACTATTGTGAATATATCCATATTGGAAGATTCGAATGCAGTTGAGGTTACAAATTGAGTTTGCAAAAAATATGACGAATTTTTCAAAAAGTCCCAAAAATCTGAGTTTTTTTTCAAGCGAGATATAAGATAGGGATGTAGCATGTTTGATTAGAATAAGGGGTTCTTATTATATTCAAGATAGTATTATAATTTGGGTAAAATCTTTATTCAATTTTTTGTAGGCACTGCGAAACAAAATTATAAGAGAAAATGTGTGTTCGGTTACCCTAGTCGAAAATTGTCGGGTAGAATAATTTTTAAGTTAAGTGATGCAATCATTCTTAGACGTCAAGATCGAGTACAGGTCTAGATTTTTAATTTAAGACCACAATGACAAGGGGTGACTGTAGTTGATGGTGAAATATTAAGGAAAGTACGCCAACGTTGGGATTTTGGGGATTAAATTTTCAAACGAAAAATTTTAAATTTATTTGGAAAAAATATGTGCTTTTGTTTCTTCTGCAACCTAACACACACATTCCATGCATACCCGATTAAACTACATACTTTATTAGGGTATTGTGTAACGATTTAAGTAAATTTGTATGATTATTCAAGTAATATGAGCTGAGAAAATGTCTTTTGGGTTTATTTTGCATGGAAATGTGGTAATAGCGTCTGTATAACTAATAAATAACAGCCTTGTGTCACATTTCGCTAAAAGTTTGCATGTTTAGACAGAAGTACATGCAGTGTCACTCTACTCGAAATGTAAAGATAATTTCATTTCAGCGAGTACATTAACATATATGTAATTATACATGAACGATACTAAGTATGTATATTGTATATAATGTGGTAATAATGTTTCGACAATCAGCTGCTCTAAATCACATGTTACTTTAAAAAGAATTATCCATTACCAAAAAAATGAAACTTAAATACCATTTTAATTAAATTCAAGTCTAGGGATATACATAATTTAATGGCAATGGAGTCTAGGTAATTTAATTTTACATTATCAACGAGCGACAAAAAGCGAGTTTATGATTTTGGACTTTCTGTCCGTCCGTTTGTTCGACCATCCGTCTGTGGACACGATAACTCACTTACCGTGGTTTCGAGTTTTCCAATTCTGTTTTTAGCAATAAATAGACAATGGCCAATGGACTAAGTGATTAAATTTTGGTCAAAATTCGTCAACCGGAAGTGACTTTGTCGCTCGTTGTCTGTATTGGTGCAGTTAGTATCCACTTTAACTACTATGGATTAAAGCCCTGTGATGTATCAGAAACGTCAAAGTTAACGTGCAAGTTATCTGGTAAAAAATGTTACCTATTTTGCGTTATGTAGTATGGGCGAGATAACGTTTTCTACAGATAACCTGCACGATAAGTTTAACGCTTGTGCTACATTACAGGGCCGAATGCTCCCTTCACCATATGATCTTTCAAACTTTGCGTTCAGGAGACGGGGGTCTATTTTTACAGGGAAGATGAAAATCGAATAGTTAACCTGACTAATCAAAACTAGGAAATGCCAAATTAGTAAAACTGAGTTTTTTAAAATTATTATTAGCTTAAATTAAAAAATTGTAGCGCGCCTGACTTTGAGTCGTTATAATTAGTAGGTACCTCTATAATATGAGACAAAAACCTTTGAACTTTTCGTTAGTCTCGTATACTTACTTACTTCTTACATTAGTCATTATGAAAACATGTAACTAAAGATAGAAAGGCTGGTGTTTGCCTCCTGAACCGTGTCAGCGTTCAACGAGAAGTCAACGTTTCGCCCACTTTCGTAAGGGGATTCATCAGAACAAGAAATAAAATAACAAAAAAAAATTTTTGTTGATGAAGTACTCCATATTATTTATTTTTGAGTTGGATAGGTATAGAAAAACTTAAAATTGAAATTGAAAATCGAGACTCAAAATTTTTATTTCTAAAGATGGTGGTACACCGAAATCGATCGCCTTTAGAAATAAAAATTTTGAGTCTCAATTTTCAATTTCAATTTTAATGTTTTCTAATAATAATAACTTTGATTGTTATTTTTTCCTGTGCTGATGATGCCCCTAACGAAAGTGGGCGAAACGTTGACACGGTCCTATCCATAAGGTAACCCGCATCTTAAAAACCCGATTAAGGATCGATGTGCGAGTGAAATTAAACAATTACAACGACGTTGCTCCCTTGAAGAGAAAAGTAGGTGCATAAGTAATTCTGACCTATGACCTATTTGCTTACGCGATGTAGATAACAATGTCATCTTCCCTCCACACGAATTCCACTTGCTTATGACAGTCGGCCGACTTGGTTGCTAACATTACCGGATACCGATGATTTTATTGGCATTGCATATGTTTGAGTCCCAAATCCCAAAACGTGAATCCTAAAGAGAATTACTCGTACTTGCAAGTTCCCTTTCCGAACACCAAAAATTAATAAAAGGGTGCTTTGGAAAATAATTTTGACAATGACACGATAACGCTTGACAATTATATTGATTCCAACTGCGAATGGCGTAAACCTAAAAAGAATATCACGAGGTAACAAAGGTGATTAAGCCACTTACTACTACCCTCTATTCAGTTTATAGCCTCCATATGAGAGAAAAATGCATCTCGATCCAAAACTAATTCGAGATCAAACAACCATCCAGTGAATCGACAAAAGGAATATTTCAAACTATTTCAATTACACCTTCATTGCTATTTTTAGCGATACACGCAACTGCTCTTCCAAAGTACCACAAGAAAGAATGAAACAGAAACGAAATTTTTCTATGTATAGTAGTCTGCTTAACGGGATTTTTGATGAGATTGGTGCTCTGTCTGAGGTAATGGGGAATTCTGTAATTTCATTGATGGTGTTTTCATCAGGGTCTAATACGGTTGTGTGGATTGCGCAATGTCCGATGATTTTTAATTTTTTGAAAGTGAGGTGTTTTGTGTTCATAGTTGATTTAGGTTGAGTTTTAGCGCATTCTTTGTATTTGGTTTTGATGTTACGTCAAGGGAGTGGATTACCATTAGCATTTCGCAATTCTTGATATTACATGGTAAATATAATATTTTGTATGTCACACTATCATCCCCTCGTATGGCTTGACACCTTGATAATTAGGTGTTGTGTAGTATAAAGGACACTTACTATACATGCAATATCTACAGGGTGTTCCCAAATAGTATGTAAATACGGAAGGGGCTAATTCGCTTGCTTATTTTATGACTAAATGTTACTATAAATGCTTCGTTATCGATCAAGATTTTTTAAGTTTTCCCATTATATCTCCTACAACTTTTTAGATATTTCGGTCAAATTTAAAATATATGTTACGATGAAGGGCTTACATCAATGGTCAACAATCAACAGAGTGATGTTTTTTCAGGGGTCATGTTCCATTTTCTACCCCTAAACTTTTTCCTTTTTCCTGGTTTGTTTAGAAACTTTTTGGTCTCTTGTAATTTTTGCGTATCTGTGATCGTTATCGAGAGTAGTTAGCTAAATGAAAGTATAGTTTTTAAAATGATCAAGTAGGTCCTGGCCTTTTCTTGGATAATATCTTGTTTTTATTAATTTTGACAGTTCGCTTTGGAAACTGTATCTTGCATATGTTTATAAATTAAAGGTTTAAATAATTGTATACGGTAGAACTATAACACCCTGTAGATCGGCAACGAAGTGGCCTTATGTTTATATGAACGTTTATTATTAGCACCTTCCGTATTTACATTTATTACAATGCTGTTCCTGATTTAGATTAAAAATGTTGCTGGATTAATATGTTTGTCTATAATAAATGGTATTCTGGGGCGGCATTAGTATTATTTAGTCACAAAACAAACGCATATCTGAAAGTTAAGACTATAACAATGAGGTTTTAAAATTCTTTTGCCTCATTACGAGTCGTTTCGTATATTTTCTAAATATGTTTTTAGTAATTTAGGTGATACTGTACTACTATTATAAGCACAGATTAAATACAAACGCATGATCGCTTACTAACACTTCTATAACCTTGTTACCGCATGGTATTATAACTGTCATGTACTTTTACACGACGCTGTCGGATTAATAGGTTTCTGTGGGGCTTGATGAAGCGGAACAGTGTCTCTAAGCCGACAACTGAAGTGTAGTGAATTGGATCGTTATCTATTAAATGGGCATCTCATTTTGAGTACGATTTTCAATTAAAATTACTTTTCAAACCACAGTGTGATTTGAAACCTAAGAATACTGCAGCTTTCATTATAAATTATAGATAATAGTTTCCATCCATCTAACTAAAATATTGCTGCATACGTATACGGCAAAATGTAGACTGAAGAAGTGTAAGGATTATATATGAAATGCAAAATTTCCGCGCGTTTCTCGTTAAATTTCCCCTATTCCATGTTTTTGTTCGCAAGTTTATTCTCTCGGTTTGTTTCTCATTGCCATCCTTTAGATAACAGAACAATTTTGGACATTAGAATTACATGAGTTCACATTTCCATTCTCACTGATATTATGTAAATTTATTCCAGTTGTTATTTTGAAGGGTCAAAATTGCAAGAAAAATGAATTCGCGCAACGGGGTGTATAATTCCAAATTAATTTCAGGGCCTCACGATAAATTATTATGATGTAATCTGCACGTAACTGAGAAAGGATTACACCTACACGTTGTCAGTTTCCGTCAAGTACAATGGATAGCAAAATGTATTTTTCAAATTAACTGATTTTCAAGTTTGCACAATATACATCTACTATCTACAAGCTGAATAATTTTGCCCATCACCGCTAATCAACTGGAACTAATTACGGTTCGAGAGTCCACAGACCTTCGTCATAATATTTTGACGTGATGCATATTTGCTGTAGGTTTGAGGTACACCGAGATTAAGAAAAACGGGATACCATTTGCTTCGATTCACCGGGCTCAGGAATCATAGATCATAGTATCACAGCGGGGATCCTTTGCCGCTGGTAGACGAAAAATCTCCACTGTTATACTATGATCTATGATTCCTAGCTCGGTGCGAATCGAGCTTCCAAAATCAATTCGTGCCTCGTTTTTTCCCTACATTCAAGGAAAATAGAAGCAGTAAAGAAACAATTAAAATTGTTTCAAAACTCCTCCTCCACCTCCACCTCGGTGGAACAGACAGAGAGACAAACAGACAGACAGACAAACGCCGGAAATTCGAACACATAAGTGTTAACTCAACTTCGTTGTGTTACGCTAAATATCGAAATCCAGGCGCTTCAGCAACAACTATTAATTAAAGTTAGAAAAAAGAATCAACAAATATAATATTGGCATATGACAAGAATATGAAATCCTAGATAGGTCATTACCAGGGTAATATCAAAAAGAGTATACTTTGTGTACGGAATTTAGGGTTCAGGACTTCATTGTGGACAGACGTAATAACTTGCCGATAGATCTATTTAAATAAACCTTTAAACTTCGTCGATGCTACTTGGGACAGCGCAACCCAGATATTAAGAGCAACCAAAAACATTGGTGAAATAGGTGTAGTTAAATTTATCGGCTGGAATGTACCGCTGTGTGCAATGGTGTGCGGTCACTATACGCTACCCACAAAACACCTGTCCAGCTAACTCAGAACACAGATTTAAATTTGTGCTCAAAACAAATCGAAATTGAAACTTAGAATTTTATAATGTCGCCTCGTGCACCGATACACCGATAACTGCTATAAGAAAAATCGTAATGTTGACCTAAAATTTCGCAAATCGAAAGATTTGGTGGCCTCGAGCAACCTACAAAAATTCCAAAGAATTTGTTACACAACTTTTCATAACACCTAAAATAAGTCCTGGGTATCAATTAAAAACTGATATGAAAACTCCATCCGGGTCGCACAAAGGATTTCAATAAACACAATGACCTTGACAAACATTTATTCCAAAATACAAGAAACAATTAAAACAAAATTCTGAAAGAAAAAGAAACCGTGTTTGGACATAATACCCCGCGCGCAGATGGTGATAATTAAAAATTAAAACATTTTTAAAATGCTTACAGTTTTTTTAAGAATCCAAATAATCTGGTCGTACAATATTTTCGATATTCAGGCGCACTTATCAGACACAAAAAAAACTCATTGTCAGCTTCAGGAAATGATATGATTTGTTCTTTAATGGAATCTAGACGTTGTATCGTTTGTTATTTTGTATGTCAATTTGTCACTCATTTACTATAATGTATAATTTTAAATGGAATAAAGCCTAGCTTTATAAAAGGTTAAAATTAGTATTATAACAATTTATTCCATTTAAAAAATGGATAGATTCTTACGTCCCGAACGCTTTGACGGAGATCCGACGTTAAGTTCCACCACCTTGGAATGGGAACATTGGAAGAAAACTTTTGAGAATTTTCTCAAAGCTCGACAAGCCTCATCTGCCTCTACTACAATGGGCCCTGATGCAACAAGTAATATTCAATTGCTTTCTGAAGCCGTCAAGCTACAGCTGCTGGTAAACTACATCTCGCCACGAGTATTTGCGTACGTATGTGACTGTGAAACTTACACTGATGCGCTTATTATTCTCGATGCTCTATACATCAAACCTCGAAATGTAATTTACGCCAGGCATGTGCTTGCCACGAGGCGTCAACAGTTTGGAGAATCTATTGACACTTACCTCCAGGCACTTAAACAATTGTCTAAGGAATGCCAATTCACTGCAGTGGATGCTGAGACAAATAAAAACGAGAATATACGAGGAGCATTTATCGCAGGAATTATTTCATCAGAGATCCGTCAGAGACTTTTGGAGAATCTGACATTATCCTTAGATCAAGCTTACACTCTAGCTCTGTCAATGGAAACAGCTGAAAGAAATTCTGCAATATTT
Source organism: Photinus pyralis (assembly GCF_008802855.1). Classification (NCBI taxonomy): domain Eukaryota; kingdom Metazoa; phylum Arthropoda; class Insecta; order Coleoptera; family Lampyridae; genus Photinus; species Photinus pyralis. Next base: position 44,544,467 of record NW_022170403.1, read on the forward strand.
AAAACTCAATCTTCTATCGTCAATGCAATTTCACCTAATCCGTCTTCTACTGTGGAAACAGTAGCTGTAATACCAAAATCTACGGAAACCAAAAATTATTCAAAACGTAAATGCTTTTTTTGTGGTGGCTCTGTCCACGCTCGGAAAAACTGTCCAGCAGTGGATGTTGAGTGCCATACCTGTGGAAAGAAAGGCCATTTTTCAACTGTTTGTCGCAGTAAAAACAGTGCTGCCTGTTTTCAAGAAAAATATGAAAACTACACTGCTTATATCACCGCTGCTGCACCTTCTTCGCTTCAAAAAGCTATGGTTACAGCATTCGTAAAAGGAGTTCGCGCTGACGCTCTTATCGATACAGGAAGCAGCATCAGTTTCATTAATGAAGGATTCGCGAATCTGCTTAATCTAAGAAAACAACATTGTAAAGAAACTGTATCAATGGCTTCCTCATCTCTCAAGTCACAAGTGAAACATCTCACACGGCAAACTATTCGCATTGGAGAATGCTCATACAGAAATCTAGAACTTCTCATTGTAAAAGACCTATGTGCAGACATGATCATTGGTCATGATGTATTGCAGATGCACTCGAGTTTGGAACTTGCATTTGGAGGACCAAAACAAACACTCAAAATTTGCTCTGTAGCCGAAGCAACCGTGCCCGCTGTACCATTATTTACTAACTTATCTACAGAATGCAAACCAATTGCAATAAGATCCCGCAAACACTCACATGAGGATGAACTATTCATAGCTGCTGAAGTAAAGAAACTGTTACGAGAAGGTATAATTGAAGAAAGCCAGTCTCCCTGGAGAGCACAAGTTTTGATCACTAATAACACGAACCATAAGAAAAGGATGGTTATTGACTATTTGCAAACTATAAATCGCTACACGCAACTAGATGCATATCCACTACCAAATATAGAAGAAGTTGTCACGAAAATCTCAAATTACACTGTAGGTATTCAGTACTATAGATCTACAGAGTGCCTATCACCAAGTCCCAATTCTTTCTCAAGAAAAGAAGTACACTGCATTCGAAGCTGCCAGAAATTTATACCAGTTTACTAGAGTTCCTTTTGGCGTAACCAACGGTGTATCTGCTTTTCAAAGAACAATTGATTGGGTGATTCGAAAAGAAGAATTATCAGGTACATTCGCATATATTGATTATAACTGTTTGTGGAAAAACGCAAGAAGATCATGACATGAACCTTGAAAAATTTATGCATGCAGTTAATAAATACGGGCTTACGCTAAACAAGGAGAAAAGTAAGTTCAATCTTAAATCAATTAAAATATTGGGTTACTCTATTGACAACCACATCATCAGACCTGACAACGACAGATTGAAACCTCTACTTGACTTACCTCCTCCAAATGATGTCGCTTCACTTCGTAGAACACTGGGAATGTTCGCCCATTACTCTAAATGGATTCCAAATTTCTCAGAGAAAATTCACCCCCTTGCTCATAGTCCATAATTTCCATTGAACAATGATGCGCTAAACGCTTTCGAAAACTTGAAGTCTATGATTGCAAAGTCTACTGTTAATGCTATCGATAATAACATCTCATTCACAGTTGAAACAGATGCCTCGAACCATTCAATTGCCGCTACGCTTTCACAAAACTCGAGACCAGTGGCTTTCTATTCTAGAACTTTGAACAATTGTGAACAAAATCATTCGGCTATTGAGAAGGAGGCCTACGCCATTGTTGAGTTGTTGAAGAAATGGCGGCACTTCTTAATTGGAAAACCTTTCAAATTAATCACAGATCAGAGATCTGTAAGCTTTATGTTTAACTCTAAATTACCTAGTAAAATAAAGAACGAGAAAATTCAAAGATGGCGTTTGGAACTAGCTCCGTTCAATTACGATATCATCTACAGACCTGGACGAGAAAACCACGTTGCTGACGCTTCGTCAAGAATCTCTGCTAGTATGAATTCACAATCAAGAAATCTGAAATTGAAGGAACTGCACGATCATTTATGTCACCCTGGTATAACGAGAATGCACCATTGGCTCAAAAATAAGAATTTACCATATACAATTGAAGAAATCCGAGTTATGACTAACAACTGCCGCACTTGTGCAGAAATAAAACCGAAATATTATAGGCATTCAGATCCACTACCAGAACTAATTAAAGCAACGTCACCTTTTGAGCGAATCAGCATCGATTTTAAAGGTCCTGTTCCCACGAATACCAAGAATAGATTCATACTTACAGTCATTGATGAATACTCTCGTTTTCCATTTGCTTTTCCATGCTCCGATGTAAGCGCAAAGACTGTAATTACTCATCTAAATTCACTTTTCATGTTGTTTGGTATGCCGAGCTATGTACACTCAGATCGAGGTGCATCGTTTATGTCTAGTGAAGTAAAGCAGTACTTGCACTCACGAGGTATTGCCACGAGTCGTACTACCGCCTACAATCCTCAAGGAAATGGTCAAGTTGAAAAACTTAATTCAACATTATGGAAAGCAATTCAACTAGCTCTGAAGACTCACAATTTACCAATTGAACAATGGGAAAAAGTTCTATCATTCGCTCTACATTCCATTCGTTCTCTTTTATGTACTACGATTAACTGCACAGTGCACACCACATGAAAGGATGTTTCGACACAATAGAAGATCTCCTAATGGAACTTCTATGCCTACATGGCTGACAGAGGCAGAACAAGTATTATTGCGTCGTTGTGACCGAAGTAGTAAATACCAGCCTCTCGTTGAAGAGGTAGACTTGTTGGAGTCAAACGCTGACTATTCCTTTGTTCGCCTCCGAGATGGACGTGAAACTACTGTATCCAATAGACACCTGGCTTCCATTGGAGGACAAGGAGAGATAATAGCCTCTAGACCAGAACCTGAAGTTGTTGTCCAACAACCTCACCCGCCAACAATAAATCAAGATATCAATCTAGAGCTTCAAGATTCAAATGTGCAACTTCAGCCTGTTGTGGATCTAGAATCCGAAACATTAAGACGATCAGCTAGAACTAGAAGACCACCACTATATCTCAGAGACTATAGTTCTAGTTGAAATTTATTATTGTTATGGTGGAAATTTTGAAAGCCACGATGAATGATATGATTTAGACGTTGTATCGTTTGTTATTTTTGTATGTCAATTTGTCACTCATTTACTATAATGTATAATTTTAAATGGAATAAAGCCTAGCTTTATAAAAGGTTAAAATTAGTATTATAACAGGAAACTTCACTTCTTTTTCATAAACTGAACTTAATGACTCGAACTGACTTGAAAAATAAGATACAAAGAATTCTCGGTGGCTGCTCGGACGATCGAATAAGCAGATAACCACGTCCACTCGTACTAATATATTCTGAATAAGGGAACCGTTTTAAAAACTTTCCATAAACTTTTACAACTTCACTGGACGATAACTTAAATATAAGACTGCTTAACTTCTTCTACACACTTTACTTCGAAACCGACAAACTACGTCTTCAACAAAACAATTAGGGCGGATAGCCTGAGATTTAGCGTAAACCAATTTGCACGCTCTTTTTAATGCCGCAAAAAACTTTCAGCTAGCAGCAGCCGTAGCGGCCCTTTAACCGTCAGGGAACCCGCAACAGCAGCGGCAGCAGCGTCGTTTTTTCTAGGTTGATACCAGTGCAGTGGAATTCCTCTTCCACTATAAAATAATTTCCTTCTTCAGGATTTTCAAAAACACCGCCAATCACAATTAGACTTGATAACGCCAGCTTTGAAGGAACGCATCTCCATTTACGCCGAACTAACACGCACATCGTAAAACACCCGCCTGGGGGGCAGAGGGTGAAAGGGGTGAAGTAGTTTTTTGTTAAAATGTTGTCCTGTCCTGTATATAGACTAATAGCATGGGAGAAGTGAATAAATATTATCCCAATGTTCTTCATGAGATGCAAAAATGGATTATAAGAACATTTCAAAAAAAGAAATGAATACATAAGCAAAAATGTTCAGATAGTATATAAATACGCCTGATGGCGCCATACCTACCACTTGTGTAATCTTCTCTATATATAAAAATGAACCCCTGTTTTTTCTGGTCACGCAATAACTTTAGAACGACTTTACCGAATTCATTCATCTTTTTTTTTTAAGTTTTCTAATACTGTGTAGAAGGTTCTTACGGCAAGAAAAACTAAGAAAATCGCGCAGAAAATTGGAAAATTCGAGAAAACTTAACGACTATTTAAACATCGCGCGTTTGACGGTGCGGCAGCAATTGTTTTAACAGCTACATCGATCGGCATATATCCGTCAAAAAATTAATTTGTGTGCTGTCAATTCGATCGGAAAGTTTATCCAGATTTCAGTGCGTTTTTTTAGAAATGTCGATGTTATTTCACCGCAATCACGCCTTTTATATTAAAATTTGTTTTGGTAAGTGTTAATAGACTAAACACGTGGTATACATAGTTATACAGAAAAACTAGGGAGTTAATTTCTATTTTCAGTTGAATTTTAGTTTTTTCAAGATGCTACTAATTAAACGTACCAACATAACACGGTACCAACTTAGGTCGCAGAATTTGAAATCCTACAAGTCAAACATACCGGGTGGTGCACAGTAAGTATGAATAGGGATTTAACATGGGAAATTAGTTTTATGCAATCCCCTGCCCTCCTGTACATTTTACAGAAAAAACTGTAGAGTTTAAAGTTGTTCAGAATTAAAAGGTGGATACAAAACTGTTTTTACATGTTTTATTAAGCTTTTGGTATTCCCGCAAATTTAAAAATAAGTTTCAACATTTATGTTATTAGTAGCAATAGCCATGACTTTTGTTGTTTTATGAATTGCTATACTAATAAGAGAAATGTTGAAATGTATTTTTAAATTTGCGGGTATACCAAAAGCTTAATAAAACATGTAAACTTTGTGTGTCCACATTGCAAGGCTTTTAAGTTTAAAACTGAAGCCCCGGAATTATGTTGCGCCAGTGGTTTCCGGAAGTGGGCCAGATTCTATACATTTTTTTAATCATCCAGAAATACAACAATTGCTTTCAAATTACGGCATTTGGCGCAGCAAAAAAAAGGTAGTTGCTAGCTCTGAATCGCCAAAAGCAACGTAGAAGTGAGTGCGTTTATTTTTTATTATTCTGGGGAGAGATGGGGAGATTTTGGGCCAAGTGTGTCAAAATCTCTTTTCCGGCTAAACGGTTGAACCGATTGGAACCAAATTTGGTACACATATTCTTAGACATCAGAGGGCAGAATCGCGCATGCGCAGGTGGGGCGGGTGGTACCTGCGCAAGGCACAGCGAATTTTTTGAAATAATTGTTATTATTTATTCCAGTTCAAATTGATTAGCTATGCATAGCTAGGAAAGGGGACAACGTCCGTCGAGTCAGTTAGTTTATTTAATAAATTAAAGTATGAAATTTAGCAAGTGTTTTTTTTTCAAACACAAAAAACCCAAACAAAATTTACCGGACATTAAATAACCTTAATTATTATTCATTTTAAGAAAGGTTAATTTTATAAGTAAATTCACATAGGTACACAGTTGGTAATTTTACACGTGACAATACGAAAATAAAAATTGTGTAATTTACACACAAAATTGGCCCCAACTTTATCGAAATAAACAGTAGGTAAATTGTAAGGTGCACCATATCAAAGAGTATATAACGTACATATTAGTATACTGAGCAACAAAATGTGGAATAAATTATTGAAGATTAAACACTTCTTTATATAAATAAAATGAGTGCTTTATAACTTTGTTAATTGGTTTAAAATGGTTTGTCGGTTTGGCATTTTTGTAATCACTAAAGTCAAACTTAAACTTTGTGAGCTTTCATTCACCCTGTTATTAATTTCTAAACTTTAGTACCTACGGGAATAGAACATTTTAACTATGTTTTTATAGGGGCCTTAGTAATTAAAAGTTTATTAAAAAGGTTCCAAACTTTTTGTCTTAAATATCACTTGTTTGTACTTCTACAAAGTAATAATAGTCTCATTTTAATTTAAGACTAGGTATACGTTATTTACTGTTTAGTATTTGGAAAGAAAACGGAAAAATATGTCCTTAGAATTTGGTCCTTGATATATAACTGTAGGTCACTATTCTCATTAGTCTTCATTAATCTTGATTTTTCAAGTGTAAGTAAATCGGAACTGACAATTTGCGATTTTTTTATATTTGTGTGTAAGCTAAAAGCAACGTTTTCCATTTCGTGCGAATATACTCGTAAGCACTGAAAGCCGACTTGAAATATGGGATGAATAGAGACCCGCATTTAATGATGTTCAGGTCCAGATTTTTAAGGTAGAAGTAAAGACGGCTTATTTAATATTTACTTTGCTCCTCGCTTTGCTCTATGTAATAATGTGTTTAATATACCGATTCTGCTAACATGAAATGCATTTTTATTTCACTTCGAAGTTTTAAAAGTGTTTGTTACCCGATGTCATTCAGTGCATCAGCAGTTTCAAGGGTGGCATTACTTTAATACATACATACGGTCATAGTGTAAGCACTATGATACGGTGTATAATCAATTTTTATGTCTTACTAACCTATCATAGCACATTTTATATCTGTGATACGCGGGCATAAAGTACCACTTTATGCCCTAGGGCATTAAGTATCACCATAGTAACTCATTTATACTTAATGACAACACAAACAAATATTTGCAAGTCATTGAAAATTAGAAACGTCAATTATTAATTGTCAATACCTACTAAATCACAAGATTGCCTTTATTTCGTATAGTTTCTGGAACTTCTTGCTCATTCACGATGAATTGAATTATTTAAAATTACGTTTGACGTTTGGATGGTTTCAATCACATTAACAAATTCGAACCACGCATACTCGATCAAACATAATGAATTATTTTGTAAACGAATTTTGACGAAGAAAACCATTTGTAAAACATAAAATTGTGTATTTACCACGGGCATAAACTGATGTTTATACTCTCGGGCGACTAAAAAGCTCTCGGGCCATAGGCCCTCGAGCTTTTTAACTCATCGCCCTCGAGAATATAAACATCACTATTATGCCCTTAATACATAAATAACTATTTTAAATTTAATAGATACTTAATAATTTTTTTATTTCATTAGGGTTTTGCAATAATTTCAGTCTCAAAATTTTGTTGATAAACAAAAATGCATGTACTTGGCGAATAAGCCACTGAGTGCTTAATATCTTTATGTCGGATGAGTCACAAACTCGTGTCATTGAATTTAATGACTTCTTTAGAGCTGTATCAGCATTAACTGTATCTCCTTCGTTTCGTCAGCATATGATCGCAGAAGATAATTTTCTTTCCAATGTAGTGTAGGTCTAGGAAACACTTCCAAAAGTAAGTCTAGTAAAGTTACTAGGACATACAAGATACAATAAGTTAATAATAGTTACTGCAAAAAGAATACACATTTCTAGTAAAAAGTTTGTAACGTACGGAGCTCCCAAGATTTATAGGAAAATTTCCAAAAAGGATTTTTTTGCATAGTTATCAAATTATCGGACTTTTTTTTAACGAAAAATCGTATCGAAAGTTACTTTTTTTCACGATTTATACTATGCGTTTACAGGGCGTTTAGTCCTATCTATGAACAGCAGCATCAATGTTTGAGTGACAGTAAATCCCGAATATCAATGGTATTATTCAATTATGTGTTGAAATGAAAAAAAGTATCACTTTCAAAACTAGTCGTACAATAGAAAGTGATACTTTTTTTCATGTACCCGAAATTTTTTTGTAAGTGATCCTTAACACATATTTGAATAATATCATTGACATTCGCGATTTACTGTCACTCAAAAATTGATGCTACTGTTCATAGATAGGACTAAACGCATAGTATAAATCGTGAAAACAAGTAACCATACGATTTTTTTTAAAAAAAAGTCCGGCAATTTGATAACTATGGAAAAAATAACTATTACTAAAGTCCCAGGAAGAATTTTCGAAGAAGATTTTTTCAAGGAAGATTTCCACAGTGGCATAACTATTTTCCTTGGAGTTCAAGGCCAGAATTAATGAACTCATGACTAAAAACCTAAAATCTTGTAACAGTACTTCATGTGTGTACTACAGGGTGTATAATTTAAGTGATATTGTGGTTTGGGCACTGATGTAGAATTTACCTTTTTCCACTAGAACTTAATTTATAGTACCTATTTTAAATTCGAACATTGGGGTAGGTAAACAACAAAACAAACGATTTAAAAGGCTACACAAGGTAAGTTATCATAAAATTTGGTCTGTAAAGGTGTCCAGTTTAGTTAGAAGAGTATTTCTTGTACCCTGGCAAGTATTTTAGACACGACAAATGAGGAAATTTAACTTCTACTCACCAAATCCAGAAAATTAAAAGGAGGCGAATATACAAAATTCACACTCGAGAAAGCCCAATTCATTTTCAAAGGGGGTAATCTCGACGTCGATATATATATATCTCCTGATAGTGTTCAAAAAAGAACCACTTGATCAGATTATTCAAAAGTTAAGCATATTTATAATGTTGTTTAAAGTAATTTTTTAAGAAAAAAGAAAAGTCTACGTACACTGTTCGGATACCCATCATCTTTGGCGTTTAATATGTCATCAAAAACCATTTCTTTGTGGGGAGTTTAGATTTTACTGTAGTTCAAATCAAGTTTTTCCCTAGGGATTAATGGGCTACTGCACTACTACACCATCTTTGAAAATGGGATGATTTAATTCAGGATTATTCATTCGAGCCTCACTGTTGGACGAGAAATACAACAGTAGTTGCTTTTCTAACTCGATACAGTGGATTGCGTTCTTCGATTCGGAAACTACTATGTATAATTCTTTTAAAAAATCAAAGGCCGAACTGCAAATCACGTTTCCGTTATACACTTATACATAAAGTAAGATAAGTGAGCGGCTCCCTTTCGGGGATGCGGAACAAAAAATTTGATTAAAAAGGTACATCAAGATGTTCTCTCCGTATGTATTTTAGGATATAGTATTACAAAAGCCATTTCGATTTCGCATATCAGTAATTGCTTTTAGTCCCTCCGAGCGGGTGACACTTTTAAGAAGCATGCGGCATAAAATAATCATCAATTCAACATAAAATAATCGTTACCAATACCAATAACGTTACCGATTTAGTCGCGTTGGCGCGTAATCAGCTTTTCTCCAAATGGAAACGGCGGCGAATGTTATTGGTAAGTAGTTCAAAACTTGAATTCCATTTGAAACAAAGGCGTTTCAGTCTCAGCTTATGGTAGCTACTTCACAATTGACCCTTATTTAATTTTACGTCAATTGACTTCTATAATTCGGGACCTCCTTACAATTTCTTCAGGAATTTTAGTTCAGTTTTATTGTTTGGTGGTTACAAAGGTCTCCGGCAACTAATTGTGCTATATTTTCTATTATTCTCCTAACAATGTCATCGGTATAATGATTGAATAGGTAATTGAAGTCTCGAAATGCCACAATAGTTCCCTATTTACGTAGTCATTGACAAAATGACGAGTGTTGTTAACAGCATACAGAATAGTAGCACATGGTGAAGCGCAACTTTTTCTACTTTTGTATTGTAGTTGTCGAAGGGTGCTTCTACTTTGATTTATTTCAAACTAATGTTGGTCACGTTTACCGTGATCTCCATCTCAACCTTTGGCAAAAGCCTACAAAAGAAAATGAAAAAAGTTTTTACTAGAAATCGAAATTTTCAATAACGCATCGACACCTCGTGAACTTTTATCAAAAGTAAAAGTACAGTTAATACACCTGCTGCCTCTCGCTACGATCATAAATTTATCACACCGTATTCATTTACACTTTGCCATTCCATTTTGTGTTAGTGTTTAGTGCAATGAATTGTTAGTCAATCAACTCCCAATAAATTCTAACAATATTATTGGAGCGGTTTTTTAGTTGGTTAGTTAAGCATTTTTTTCCTATAATTCTTATTCTTAATTTTCACTTTCATGTTAGCGGTATTTATTTGGTAATGTTCTACTCGTATCATCGATTAACTTTGCAATATAACTTGAAAGAGTGCTTAATCACAGGGATCACGCTAACTTCACACTGTACTCACGTGGATTCATGTATCTATGGTTGTCATGTGTTCTAGCTACGGTGTCAAAGAGATAGGGGTGTATGAATTTCTCCTTTGATTTTTAAGCAGTATCGTGGTCGATTCAACGTAAGAAACAGATGGCAATGAGGTTTTCTTAAGCAAATCACTTTCGGGCGCATTTAATTCAAAACGCCGGCCAAACCGAAATACAAAAAATGTATGTAATAGTATCATTCTCATGCAGCATCAAATCAGTATTGTTGATTTTGGAAGACGTTTTTAAATTTACGTCAATGGAATCATAGGTGTGAAGAACCTTAAATTTTGAAAACCTTTGGTGATGGGGATTAGTCCTCCAGTTCTACTTTGCACGGACCGGTTACAGAATCTTGGTTTGTGTTCCACCGTCCGCGTTTTCTACTCGACGAATGGAAGTCGCACACGATTGAAATAAACTTTTTTTTTTATTTTTAAATTGAAAACGACAAATCGGGCGAGAGAGAAGCTGCGAAAAGACCGACGGACGGAGGGGGGCGCTACCTCGGGTAAACGAAACTAGAGAAACAGCAGCCATGAATCGACCGGGTTCAGCAGATGGCGGTAGTCATTTCGGCCAAACTAACACAAAATTACGGCGGTAGCGAAAGCAACAAAACACAAATCGACGGAAACGGTGCAAAAGCAATTACGGGAAAGCAAACATTATTCCCTCCTTATACTTAGTGAAACGGAAAATAAAAAACTCACCTTGCCGTTAGAGGAACGGTAGCCAAGAAGGTTCCTAACGCAAATTTCAATGAATATGGTTAACTTAATGCAAAAGCAAAATACAACGGCACGGATGCACAATGAATTTATAGGCAAAAATGCAAAAGCAAAAGATCTAAATACGTTACGGTAGCAAAAGAGAATGTACGGAAATTATAAGGATTAATACGGAGCTTACAAATGTACGACAGTACAAAAGCAGAAAAGGGTCCAAATTCAAAGTGCGTTTCCTATTTATCGAAACGTCTATTTCGAGTGGGGAGTACTGGGATGCCCATTTCGTACGCGTATACATTCGATAAGTTAGACCAAATTAAACTGTTTTTAATTAATTACTCGGAATTATTGGAAAAATTAGGCACACCTAGACATCCAGAGACACCTGTCACGATTGTTTCTGATAACGTTCACTGCAACTCATTAAAACGTCAGTCATTAAATATGCTTACCCAATTAGGTCTAATTGGAATGTTCCCGGCACAACAACTGCTGTAGTTATCTACACATATGCACGCTGCAAGACTGATAACGGGCAAACACCTCGATTTGGAACTCGTTACATCCTTGTTTTCGCTTACTATTGGAAAACAAAAATCGATTAATAATTATTTAGCGGAACTGAAATGTCAAAATTTAATTCGCCTTTATCTTCTCTGACAAAAGAGCTTTCGGCGCCGGCGGGGGTAAAAACAATTTAAATATTCCTTAAATACTTAAGTTATTACTGGAATGTTAAGAAGGGTTCTTTTTAGCGTAAAATAATACCTCCCCACAATTGATGAATTTATCGTCGCCCACAGGAGATTGTGAAAATGGTACGCACCACCGATGAGCTTTTTATCCTTGCGAGAAGCAGTATAATTTTTTTGTGGATACAAAAATTGGCACGTTGTAATTAAACTACTGCCAAGTTTTAGTTCATTTATCTGTAATTGCACGAACTATCGTTTTGATTTCCGACTCAGAAAACTTTATTGCGATGGACACGGTTGGATACTTCCATGGACCGCTACCGAATTCTGTTTCATTTGAATGTCAGCGAATACAGTTGACTGTCGTGATCAAATCGCGAACAACTACAATTTTTTTCTATTGACCCACAGTAGTCGCTTCGGTTGCTGTAACGCGAATAATCACAATTTTTTTCTACAACACTGATCCCCTATTTGGTGTTTGGTAATTAACTACATCTTTTTTGTATTAATAAATTAATAAAAAAAAGATTGTTTCCTTTTATCTGCGACTCTAAAGAGCCTTACTTGCTAAATCAATTTAAAAAAACGAAGCTCTATTGAATTTGAAATACTTAGCAATTGTGAATTTCCACCACGGTTTACAAATCCTTCTTTCCAGTTCCTGTTATCGTACAAATCATCGAAAAAAATCCATCCTCTAATATTGTATACCCTCAGAAATTTCAAAAGATTACCTAATTCTACGAAAAAATTTAAATACAAATTTAGAGCTACCATTACAAGTAGGGACAAAAGAATTAAATTGTTTGCGTTTTGTCTGTCCGTCCGTCCGTTTTTTTTTTTTTGAAAGTAAGTGCCTTATTAGACGAGGAGACCTGCATATGATAACTGTTGGCGACATTTGGCGACGCCGGCGGTGGAACTAGACGGACTAGGTGGAAATGAAAACAATTGAAACATTTTGGTTATTTGAAGTATTTTGGCTATGGTGCATTATGCACTTTTGTAGAGAATTTAATAAAGTGTGTTATGGGCGTTCCATATAATAAAAACGTCACATGTTTGTTATCATCTGAAAAATGTGATGTTTTGTTTTTTAATTAAAGATTTGAATTCAGTAGAAAAAATACACACTTTTGATCATTTGACCATCTCTACAACTAAGAATATAGTGATCATTTGACCATCTCTACAACTAAGAATATAGTGTAGTAATAGTTATAAGCAATACTGCCGACTTAGTTTAAAACAGACAGACTGTATAGTCTACAGGGTGATTCGGGAGGAAATTGAAATATTTTAAAGACATGTCCAGAAAGCTATAATATGCGAAATAAGCTCATATGTTCAAATTCGATTTTCATTTGTTTCAGAGATAATTCGTTTTTTTTCTTTTTTACCAGGTCCATTTATAAACGCGCAAGTAAATGTATCGAAATGGGTAGTGAAGTTTTCGAAAATTTAGTGTGAATTAATGCTACTGATTTTTTTTGTAAAATCAATAATACATTTTTCTTTAATTTTATAAATTACTATTGTTCCAAATATCTCTGAAATAAATGAAAATCGGACTTGAACATATGAGCTTATTTTCTTATTTTTGTTTCCTGTAAAATATTTCCATTTCCTCCCGAATCACCCTGCATAGGTAATTGAGAGATGTGTTATGTAGAAGTGGCTTAGTTATCACGAAATATAAGCAATGACGAAGCAATCCATTCACAAAACAATTAGGAAATTAGTCTACCTAGGTTATGAGGCGCTGTGAAGATTAAGGTCGGTGGAAAATTAATTGCGACCAATCTTGTTGCGAATACCATAGTGTGCATAACCGTAAAACGGAAGTGTTCTTAATTAAAACTGAAAAAATGAAATAAAATATAGTGCAGCCAGAGGATTCCGTCTGGTATCACTGAATAATTTTCTTAGATTAAAATTGCCTGCTAGTTGTGCCTTACACCACATGCACTCTGCATACTTTTCATCGAGTAGGTGCTCATATTGATTAGCAGGAGATAATGTAATATGAATTTCATGCAGATTGCACATAATTACACCATTTATTAAAGGATTACGATTTAATTAAACATACCATATTTATCACAATTACTGAAAATGTGAATCATTGCAGTTTATGTTTATATGACAGAAGGAGATTAATGTAAAATTCGACAAAAATGATGTATTTCACCGTACAATTTATGGCTCCGTTCGATGGGCTGCCTGTAGATTACTTTATATTATATTCATGAACTTCAGATTCGATTTTACGTGATCGTAAGACAAAACCCTTTAAGTGAAACGCTACGTTTGAAATAACCATGAAGGGTGGTAGGTATTTGTATTATACGGCTTTTACTACCTAATTTCTAAGATATGAAGTCCCGTTTTGTTTTAAAATTCGCAAAATGTTATTTATATTTTCCTGCGTGGGGTGTCTTGAATTCGCGAAAATAAGAATTGCCGAAAAGAGCAACGGTTGCCGCATAGTGATGAAGTTTTAAAACGCATTTTAAACAAACTTTGCTTATCGCGTCGTATGAGAATTCTTCCTCTACATTTTTAAAAGCAAACGATGTTATAAAATAACTTTATGGGGCGTAAGGCTTATGTTTACCAAGTGAGGTGCAGCTGCAGGCGTTTTTGTATTTCATTGTTTGAGTGAAGGGAGACATTATTAATCGCTTTTAGAGGAAGATGACCTGTTTTATTTTCAGAAAAGCAGAATGATGAACGCTCATTTGAATTAGCTAACATATATTTCTAATTCAATTGTCGTCAATTGCGTAGTTCTTCAGTTTTAATGGACTATCAAACTTCACTAGTACCTACCTACCAAACACAAATAATTTCTATGATTGGTTAAGTGAACATTTGCTTTGATCAGTCAACTTAAAAATGATTAAATGCGACTAAGTATATGATAATCATATCACTTTGATATATGCAATTCTCATCGATAAATCTAACTTTGCAATTCGAAACTGTCGCATCTAAATCCATTTTTATACTTGGTTGGAATGAATGGATATTTCCAAGCTGCAAGATTACAAAACAACAGGTTCCAACTTTAAAACCTCTCTTCATGCGATACAGATAACAGGGAACTTTCAACCGACTAAAGCAAGAGATTAAAACACAAAGAGATTCATGTCAAAAGCTTTTTTTTACCGAAAAGTTCAATTTCAAACGTTTTAATACTGACACGTGAAACAGGCAGGCGAATTTTCTTAATCCTTCAAAATACGAAATATATTTAGTCCAGTCATTATAGGTTTTATCTGCGGAAAAATTCCTAGTGAGCTTTTTGTGTACACCTTCATTACAGCATTTTAATGAATATTTGAAAAATCGACATTGATATCGTGCCGGCTAAAAGAATTATAAAGGTCAAAAGGTTGCGAAAATCAGTTTTTCGCGAATATCTCGCGACCTATTGCTCGGAGAACAATAGCGGTTATTACAAAAATTATTCACCGTGCAATTATCTGTAAAGAACGTCTCTTCAATTTTTCTGTAAGATGAACCATTTTTGGAGTAGAGCGCTGAGAATGCGACTACATCATGATTATGCACTCGTTTCCGCACCACCCCGAGGTAGAATGCAAATCGCGTATTTTTTACATGGTTTGCCCTGTAGGCATAATCCATGATATGTAATAAAATGTTTATTTATTTGAGAGTGAGGAATTTTCTATTTAAAACTGAAGAATACAAATACACTTTTGTATGTAATTTTTTTTAATTCATTCATTGTCAATATCCTCAAACTTTAGAGCATCTCAAACCAATTTTTGCCGCCATAACCTTTTGTATACCTACAAAAGATTGTCTTTAGTAGATCATGGTGCTGGTGGTAATGAAGTTGTTGTTACAGGTTGCAGTATGTTATTTTTTAACTCCCAATTTTCTTGTTGAAATTTTTCTGCAGAATTGTTTCAAACGGGTTTCTTTTTCAAACATCTTCATGACTTTAATTTTAATACAGGTACTTAAAAACATGAATAAAAAACAATCAAGTTTATGCCTTGGTGTACGGTATACAATACCTACCGTATATGAATGCATTTTTGTAGCCTTCTCAGCGCTCTAGTTCAAAAAACCGGTTGATCCTACAGAAAAATGCAAGAGTCATTTTTTGTAGATAATTGCACGATGAACAATTTTTGTAATAACCTCTATTGTCTTCCGAGCAATAAGTCGCGAGATATTCGCGAAAGAGTGATTTTCGCGACCTTCTGACCTTTATAACTTTTTTAGCCGGCACGAAATCAATGTCGATTTTTCACATATTAAAATGCCGTAATAAAGGTGTATAGAAAAATTCAGCTCACTAGAAATTTTTCCGTAGATTGGGGTTTGTACGTTCCTCTTTACATTCCTTTGTAAAGTAACGTATTAAATATAAATATAAACATAAATTTATTAAGGGATAGGAGAAGCCATAAGGCCATTAGTATCCCCCCTCTACAAACTTGGTCGCATCAGATATAACAAAACAAGTTAACAATATTATGAAATACAAAGTAAATATAAAAAAAAAGTAAAACAGTATAACAAGAAAAACGAAAACATAATAGCTCTCTACGTATAAATTTACACATTAAACATCAAAAAAACATGTTCAGAGTCCTGCAACAAACAAAAAACGTGCGATCGAAACCATTACAGGACCTGGTGTGTCTAACATCTTCTGGCAGCTTGTTCCACAATTTGGCCGCTTGTATATAAAAGGACGATGCTCCAATGCTTGTCTGAGCCTTAGGAATATAAATATTTGAAGTCCTAGTACCGTTACAATGGAAACTACTGAGTGCCCGAAAGTTTGTGTAGAGATAAAGCGGTATTCGATTAAGAATGATTTTATGCAAAAGTCTTAGCATGTGGTATATTCGATTAGTTCTCATATTTAGCATATTATGATGTTTAAGTATAGGTTGTATATGATCACTACGTTTAAGATTACACGCAAAACGTAAACAGTGATTTTGAATTTTTTGTATTTTATAAGACAATTGTTTTTTGAGTCCCTGATAACACACATCACCATATGTTAAATGAGGTAGTATTAATTGTTTTACCAGCTTTAGTTTAATGTGTGTACACAAAAGATTTTTAGCCTTATATAAGGTTCTCAGTTGATGTGATGATTTTGAGCAGATAAGTTTAATGTGAGGTTCCCAGGTTAAAGTTCGATCCAGAGTTAAACCAAGGACTCGCGCAGAGGTTGCAAATTCTACACAGACACCATTTATTTTCACAGCTTGTGTTTGTTCTTGAAAAAATCTTTGTATGCCTTTTTTGGTACCGACTGGGATGATTATAGTTTTAGCAGGGTTCAGTTTAAGATTATTTAGTGTTGCCCACTCATAAATAACCATTAAGTCACAGTTTAGTTGATTAATATGCTCATTGAGACCCTTTAATGGTACATTTTTCAAAACTTGTATATCGTCTGCATACTGATGTATGTCACTGTATTTAATGTATCGGTAAAGAGCAGAAACATATTGCTGTGTGCACCGGTCCGTAGGCCAAAAAGACCGTACACAAAACACCTAAACAAACCTAGCTAGCTCAAACCTTTATCTTCCCCGGAACAAAACTTCTCCCCAGCACAGAGGAGGAATCCGACTCTTTTCTCAGTTAAACCATTAACTTCTACCAGATAGTGGGTTAGACCAAATACCTTAAATTCCAAATCGATCTTAAGAATTTTGATTAAATAAAATGGACCTTGGGCCAGTATCCAAAGAAAACAGTAAATTAAAGGAAATGAAATCGTTCGAATGACACACAGAAATTATTGTAAAATTTACAAAATTCAAATTTAATTGTCACAGACACAATGAAAATTATACAAGAGACACAAACAATTATTACAAAGAAACAAAAAAAACTAAAATTAAAACTTAATTTTACTTACATTCGGTACATGTCCAAAACTGCTAATCCAAATACGTTACACAAAAAAAACAAAATTTCAAACTACACAAAAAAAACACTTAAATCGGCGCCGACCACACCTTAGTGACGCACCTTACTGAAGGTCCACACTTCCAAAACTGCCGCAACTCGGCTTGCCACTCCGTAAAACGGAAACTCCACAAACTTCCAAAACTGGCTGGCCTCTACGCAATCCAAACTACTGCGGTAACTCGCCGAAGCGAAATAAACATTCTTCACTCAACTCAAAAACTGCCCTGACTGGCAACAAAACTGAGGATTAAAACTTCACAACTCCAAAACAAACTTCAAACTTCTACAGACGTGGATCTGCTCTCAATTTGCCAAAAGGCGATTTTTCAATCTCAAACAAACGTAGTTCCGCTCTGACCGTGGCAAAAAGCCTTTCCTCTTCTCAGTCCGTTCTATTTAAGGTGGAAACCCTTCTTCCAAAATTACAAATTAAAACAGCCAATGATAAGCAGTTGACAACAGAAAATTTCCCCCCTAACGTACGTTAAACTAGAGGTAGAAAATTATTTTTATAAAATCAATGTTTAACCGATATTAAGAGATAACACAAAATTAAAATACTAGGAAAAATAGAATTTTCTTTCTTTTAAATACAATGAAAAGGAGATAAATAACATCCACCTGTCAATTAAATTAAGCGTTTACAATGATAACAGAATAAAAGCGATATAAAATTCTCAGAAATCTACGTTAAATAAAATTAAAGATGAGATTAAAATGTAAACAATACAAACCTTGACCTATTTTTCGTAACAATAATTTCTGTTGAACTACTTAACGAACGACACAAAACAAAAATTTAGATTAAGAAAATTAATTACATGGAAACCGCCCTTGTCCATCCTAGTTAAGAATCACAAAATTTCGTCCTGCCAGACGAAATATCACAGCAATATATATTGAATAGCAAGGGACCTAAAATGCTACCCTGTGGGACACCACATTTAATGCTTAGGGAGTAAGAAATCAAAATATTACCATCAGTCACTATTTTCGTTCGTTGGTTTCTATCAGAAAGGTAGTCTTTAAACCAGTTTGAAGCCCGCCTGGAGAATCCTAGAGACGTTAGTTTCGTAATTAAAGTAGAGTGATTAACAGTGTCGAAGGCTTTAGAGAAATCTAACAAACACAACAATGTAACTTCACCACGATCGATGTTGCGCTTCAGCGTACTTATGGTATGAAGCAGCGCCGTAGTTGTACTATGGTCTTTTCTGAAACCAGATTGTTACAGATTTCTCTCTTCTAGGTGCGCATCGACTTGCTTATGGGCTATTCTTTCTAGAATCTTCGACATGGCCGGAAGTATGCTAATAGGCCTGTACTGTTCAATGCTTACAGCGTGTGTCACCTTGGGGATCGGGCTGATAATTGAAGTTTTCCACGCTGAGGGCACGGTATTACATTATTATCTATTACTAATTTAGAAATATTAAGGAAATAAGGGTGAATTTGGTCTTTACCTGACTCTCCCTACACGGGTCTCTGACCCGCCCCTTCGGTTGAGTGATGCGTCTGAGACACATGTGAATTTGGCAGTTCAGTAAGTTAAGGGTCGATATGTAGACGTCGTGAGACGCACTCCATCGGTTGTACCAACCTGTCATTTTCTGACGGATTTCGAAACGCGAAGTACTAGATTTTTAAACGGTTAATTAATAAGTAAGGTTGCTCTTGACAACGTGCGCGAAATCGTCAACAGTGAAAAAAAGTATTTCGCGCACGTGACAAAGTTGAACTTAAACAGCAAATTTAATTAACAATCGGTTCAGTTGTAGAAAAAATATTGTATATAACGCTAGCTAGTTATTTCGCGCATTTGGCTGATATTTTAACTCGGCTTCGCCTCGTCAAAATACCTTCAGTCTCAATGCGCGAAATTGAACTTCGCGCTCTTGTTATATAAATAACTATTTAATCCGATTATTTATTGTCCTACGAGACGAAACAGGGTTTAAAACTTCTAAAATGACTGGACTAATATCAAACTGCGCAATTACTTGGATAGATTCACAAATTTGTGCAACGATTTTTATTTGAACATATCGAACCCTTAAAGGAAATCTTCTGTAAATATAAAAATGAACCCCTGCTGCTTCTGGTCGACTTTACTGATTTCATTCATCTTTTTTTTTTCTAATACTGTGTAGAAGGTTCTTACCGCTTACGACAAGAAAACCTAAGAAAATCGCGCAGAAAATTGGAAAATTGGATACGTGTACTACATCTTTTATTATTATTAGGTATACTTTTACGTATAATTAAAAATCGCCAAAGAAAGTATTTGCGAAGGCGAAGGAAGCGTCGGGAAGTCGATCTCTCTCATTACAGACCTATTCAGAACCGAACGTCACATTAGGTTTAATGGATGCCACCCGCGGCATCTTGGTTAGCGACTTAGCGGCGAGTTTTTGAACGGAGGCCCGCGCCCTGACAGACTTTGTTCTTGGACTAAGACATTATTTAAGTATGCGAACACTAGAACTACTTTTATTCGAGGCATACATACAACATTTCATGTAATTCGGTTCATAACTAGCGGAGATGTCAAAAGGGCCTTCCTTAATTGATAAAGAATCCATTTGAAATCATCGTAATCAGTCCGTCCGTTCTCTTTTAAATCAATGGACATGAAACCATCGAGCGAGCGAGCGGTCGAGCGACGGACGATTGGGAGAAAGCATAACCAAACTTGCTTACGTTTAATCTATGTTTAAAGCGAGGATGAATTTTATTACCAATATCCATGCTGCAGATGCTCTTAAAATTACCATTGACACAGAATGTGGTTTATTACTTTCTGTTATCGCACTTTATCGCCTGCATAGACACAACGTTGCGCTGTTCTTAGATGAGTTAAATATCCTATTAAATGTAAATAAAGACAGGAATCTGGTGGTCATTGGTGATATGAATTTATGTATATTAAAGACATCCCCTCAGGTTGAGCAGTATCAAAGTACAATGGCTAGTCATGGGTTTAGTCAGTTGATAAATTTGCCCACTAGGGGAGATAGTTGTTTAGATCATATTTATTTAAGAAGTAGGGATAATATCAAATACAGAAGTTATGTTATTCATTCCGGTAGAAGTGATCATGATATTGTAATATGTGAATTAATGCTTGAGGTTTCAAAGAAATTTTTAGGGACAACTACAAAGGTGAAAACTGATAAAACACTGCTAAGAAATTTTCTGCATGTCATTGACTGGTCCTGTGTATATGATCAGGGTGAAGTGTCCGTAGCGTTTGACTTATTCTTAGGTATTTTAAAATCGAATATAGATAGGGCATGTTATACTTACGCAATAACTCCAAAACATAAACTTATTAAAGACTGGATGACGGTAGACCTTTGCAAGCGACAAAAATTTAGAAACTTATTATACAAAAAATTTAAAAGGAGAAATAATGACGAAAAACTTGCTCGTTTTTTTACATCTTATTCAAATAAACTCAAGCAAGATATGGCATTACAAAAAAGAGTGTACTATTTTAATCTGTTTGAAAAATATAAAAATGATGTAAGGAAGCAGTGGGTCGTTCTTAACGGGGATAATAAAGTAAAATGCGAAACGGAATACATTGTATCTACTGATGGCCTTGTAGTCACAGAACCTGAAGATGCTTCAGAAGCTTTCAATGGTTTTTTTGTTTCTGTAGTTGAAAAAATCCGCGAATCCTCCAACTTGTCATTTACAAACAGTGCCGAGTACTACCATCTATTTCCAACTACATCGGTTGAGAAATCTTTCTTCTGTAGCTCCACTTGTAGACAGGAGGTAGAAAGTGTCATAAAAGCCCTAAAATGTAATAAAAGTCCGGGAATTGATGGTATATCGGTGAATACTGTGAAAAATGTCAGCGATATCATTTCGCCAATCATTTCTGATTTTTTTAATTCTAGTGTAGAAACTGGTAAATTTCCGGATCCACTCAAAAAAGCACTAGTGATCCCACTGCACAAAAAGGGCGATGTTACAAACATGAATAATTATAGGCCAATTTCATTTCTTTCTGTATTTGCTAAAATTTTTGAAAAACTCATGAAAAAACGTTTGCTAAACTTTTTAAAACTAGTAGTCGGAAATCAATATGGTTTTCGAGAGGGAAGATCAACATACTGAAGATGCGTTATTAAATTTTTGTTCAATGGTTTTTGATGGACTTAATAAGCGACAATATGTTAGCAGGATTGTCATTGATATCACTAAGCGTTTGATTCTGTGGATCACGATATTTTGTTACATAAATTATGGACTGTAGGTATTCGGGGTATTTCGTTAGAATGGTTTAAGAGCTATCTACAAAATCGGACACAATCTGTACGCTATAAGGGAGCAGTAAGTAAATCATTGCGGAATGTTTCTGGTGTTCCTCAAGGATCAGTTCTTGGTCCAATTTTATTCCTTATTTACATCAATGACCTGTGTGCACCTCCGCGGAAGTTTAACTTGCTTTGCAGATGATACTGCTCTGTGTTACTCGGCACAAGCCCCGGAACAGTTGCAACATTCGATGCAGGCCGATTTAGATAAGTTAAGGTTGTGGTTCAATTACAACAAAATGGTGTTAAGCACCAAAACCAAGCTTCTACAGTTTTCTCTAAGACGTCACTCAAAAAGTAGTATTAATATTTATTTTAAATGTCAAAATTGTTTATCTTATGAGCAGCCATACTGCGAAAGGTGTGTAAAAATTGAACAAGTTGAAACTATAAAATATCTTGGTATTACCCTGGATAACTGTTGCAATTGGAAACCTCACATCAATGCGTTAAAGTGTTATATGTATATGGCAATGAGAAAATTCTATTTGTTAAAATTTATCTGTCCGCAACCTATCTTGAGGAACGTTTATTACTCACTGATAAACTCTAAGTTGCAGTACGGTATATGCGTGTGGGTCGGTACATATTTGTCGTCCATAAAACCATTACTTGTTGCTCAGAAAAAAATAATTCGAATGATTTCTGGTGGGTCAATGTTACATTCGTCATTTCCCTTATTTGTTTCATTAAAAATACTGCCATTAAGATACATGTATGTGTTTCGTGTTTTAAGAATGTTCTACCTTAGGAGTGGTCACATAGAGGGTAATTATAACGTTCACTCAAACAGATTAAAATCTAAGAACCTTGTGTGGACTCCTAAGCCAAACATCGAGGCCTATAATAATAAATTACCAAGCCACTTATCTAGTATAAGAATATGTACGAAATTTACAAATAATTTAAAATCGTGGTTACTAACAGTTTGCGACGTAGAAATTCTTTTTTTACAATAGCTACACCATTTATTTATTTGTTTATTTTTATCTTTCTTTTTCGTTAATCTTTAAATATTGTATTCTTCGTAGGTATAACTCTTTGCCTTTGTCTCCATCTTGCTTGATTTTTACTGTGATAACAAGAAGTAAGGTTAATAGGCGTATTATTTTCTTATCTAAAGTTTAACTTTCATTACACCGTTACAGTAGTCTATAAATCTCTCGCCACTGATATTATTACTGCAATTTTTAAGTTTTTTTTTCTCCGTTTAATTTATGTAGTGCATTTGGAATTAATATTAACTTCGTTTTTTTAAGTGATGGTAACCTCAACACAACAGTAATTGTTTAATGAGGTACCTATCTGCGATTCATCTAGTCTTATTTACTTGTTTTAGTTTATTATTTTTTTTTAGAACATATTGTTATTTTTTGTCTGTTTTTGTATATACAAGGATGAACGTGGAATAAATTAAATATAAACTTCCATAATTCTTCAGGATATTCATATTCAATTTTCGTTTTTCCAGCTTTGAGGTGCTTTCTTTTAGAGAAGAACCATACCAATTTTTGTACCATAAGGGAAAGCCATCCATTGCAGAAAACGCTATAATGAAGCTCATCTTTTTTGATATGCATAAAAAATAACGATTAAGAAGCTGAATTATCGATTTCGACATACCACGTCATCATCAGGACGAACTGGAAAATTAACATTAGCTCGGCCTGATGATGACGTGCTACGTCGAAATCGATCGCCTTTAGAAATAACAAAAATGTTGAGTTTCAATTTTCAATTTTAATTTCTCTATATCTAACTCAAACATAAAATGGAGTACTTCATCAACAAATAACAACTACGATACCAACACCCCTTTTTGGGGTCTGTTCTCAGTAAGGGGTGTATGAACTCTATCGTCAGTGACTTCATTTCATGGTCGATGCAATGTAAGAGAACAAAGAATTTGGCCGTCTTCTACTAGTGGCCTTATCAAATTTTCTTGCGAAAATCACGATCGCACGTAGGACGTAGGACAAACGGAAAAAGATACGAAGAAATTTAAATTGTAAAGGACTAAAACGTCAACATCGAAATTAAACCAACTCATTTAACTAGTTATGATTAGGAAACCATTGAAGATAGAATTGTGAACCTGGGGTTCGTCTCTGAGGTAATAATAGTGGGTTACGGAGCGTAGTGTTAGTCACTCTGCCTCCCTGGAATTCTTTCCAGACACGGTTCGGGGCTAAATTAAGCGGCTCTATATATATTTAACATCGCAGATGCTCTAAAAGCCGGATCATTGTTATTACTTTATTACCTCGATTATTACAACTCCATAAGGCTTCGATGGGAATGTTCTAAAAAGCGAATTTTTTAGCTGGGGGCTTCTCTTGGGGGAAAATCTTCGTTAGTGCAGATTATGTAACAGAAGGGAGGTCTAAAAGCGAACTACTTCGGATAAAGGCATTTATTTATTACGGAATTGGGCTTTTCTATGCGCAAATGTTCCTTGAAGCAAGTTCCTTGTGAGCGAGATTCCCGTGGTGGAGGTGCATCTTCCTTGAGTGCAAAATTGTGTGAGCGGAACTTTCATGGTCGGATTTCTAGGGAAAAAAAGTTACAGAAGCAAATTTTCGTGAAGGTACGTCTTGTTGGGGATACATTTTCGAAAGTGGAGGGTGTACTGAAGCGACAGTAACATCGTGACGATTTATGGCATTAGTCGAAAGTCGCGTGCGGTATTTTGAATAGTTACTTACGAGTTACGTCCTTTTAGGTAATGGGTTATCGGTCATTCTGGCTGATTATAAGATTTTTAACTAGTTAGTTAGCTCTAAGCTAACATACCCAGATTGAAAAAGCGAATGGTGCAAGGTGGAAAAAAACTACACGCTTTTTTTACCTAAAAAAGGCGCCTGTAGCAAAATCTGCAAAGTACGTTATTGAACCGTTAGAATTATGTCATCTGCATATCCAACATCAAAAGAGAATATCAGACCTAGCCATTCGGAATAAAAATGTTTCTACACATATAACTATTTATTCAATTGGAAAAGTAAATCTGTAGTAGGATGAAAAATGAAACGCATTTCCATTGCACATTTTATAGAAAATAAAATTCGATTTACGGACAAGAAACAGAATGGAAGCTTTACTGTTACTGGCAGAAGTTTTAAAATAAGAAGAAAGTATTTATAAAGTTAAAATTACTCGTTTCCATTATAACTTTTAATTATCTAAAGATTCCAAGTCCAAACAATCTGAAACAATAATTTTCACATTTATACTGCAACGCTGTATGCGACAAGATAATAATAGACTTATTATTTCCATTAACCTGGATTGAAGCTTGAATATCTACCCGCGGAGTACCCCGCTACATGCAGCTGTTTTAATTAGAAATTGATATGCGTATTATTTTTAATGAATTCGGATCAGATGCAAAGTCTTTGTTATGTAGACGAGGTTCACCGTATGTATCTGACAGAGATTCAAAGCTTTTTCAGTATCAAGTGCAATTTGGGAGGTTTTAAGGCGAAAGTCCTTAGGATCGGGTAACATTGGAGACATGTTCCTTTGCTTACGAGACAACTTTCAAATTAAAATGAAACTTTATATGATTACTATGGTAATATACACTCTCTGTATCGAAAGCTTAAAAATTTAATGGAATAGGACGATAATTTTGTGTCGTAGGTATGATTTTCACTTACAAGAACTAATTTATAGAAACCAGTTAGTGATGTTATGAGGAGCTTAAATGCAAAACAAAGGAATTCGAACTTGGCAAATCAAAAAGTGTCAACTTATTTGGAAACATCAGCTCTGGAATAATACATATTTTGAACAAAACCACCCCATGAGTTTTTCTCTTATTCGCAACTGTTTTAACCAATGTTTTAATACATGCTGAATACCGGACTTCCAAACTTCCTTTATCTTTGAATTTTAATAGTTTGTTATTGTGGATAGCGTTTGTAGCGATGAAGAATTTCAAGCCCTCGTTCATCAACCACGCCATATTTGGTTCATTTGAAAGTTGGTAGTAAATAAACAATGTTCAGTTATTTTTTTAAGAATTTTTGGATATAATGATTCCGATCAGAAAAATGCACCATTAGTAAACAAATCAATTAGTCCCTTTCTCATTCTTCCTATCCTAATAGCGCTTAAACTGGTAAGTTTTATAAAATTCGATTTAAATTAAGCAATCTTTGCAAGATTTGGCAAGGAATTTTTGAAATTAGAATTGTAATTTTGAACATTACAGTAATATTCGTTGTTTATTAAGAAAGTGATCCTTAAAGCAAAAGTACCTATCTAATATCAGTTTAAAATGTCGTTTATTCCACATCAAGTGTAGAATTACAAAATGCGTATTTCGACTTTTCTCGACCATTCCTTACTACCTGCTACCGGGGTCAGAAAACTGACCCCTCCATCCTCGCATGCACTTTTCTACTCACTTTCTCGCTTTCGTTATTCTATATCAACTAACTTAAAACTAGACCGATGACCTCCTGCGCGTACCCTTTTTCGATACCACACTAGGCCATCCTGATGGAGGAACATCTGCGCTCAGATGTCTTCTTCATTGATCATCCACAACTTCATGGCATCGGCCTTTGTAGACGTTTGTTATGGCCCCACATGCTCATCCACTTTGTCTACGATGTACCGATCGTTTCGCAATGTGCGCATTTCTCGATATGGCCCTAGGAATTTTCCTTTCAATTTTAAACCCGTACCGGGTTTGCGTACCCTTTATATAGCCACTAGTTATTCGCTCTCCTACTGTCTCGCATCCTTTCTAAATTGTTGAAATTTTCCTGTTTCCTTCTTGCCTCTCTATAATAGAAGAAATAGAAGAAAGGGTTCTTTGCTTCTTCACGTAATTCACACCGATTCTCCTACAACTGCTTAGTGCATTCTGCGTCAACTACCTCCCTGATTTGCGAATCTTCTTTAATCCATATCTCGAACCATACGAGCAGCTTCCCTGTACTTCTATTTATGATGGCATTCAAAAACTTTTGCACCTTAACCATCGTTAATGGTATATGGGTTCTGTTCATTCTTTCTACCTGCCCGTTTCCCCTCGGCACTCTGCTGAATATGCTTTCTTTTGCGCAGTATACCTTGAAAGCACATAAGGTCTTCGCGCATCTGTTTACCGAATATAATACATTTTTTAGCAATCATATATGTAACCAAACACATTGGAAATGCTAAAAAATGTATTTCACTCGGTAAACAGATGGACCAAGGTTGACCTTGTGTGGGATCTTAGAAATAAAACGCTATTCACCTGTCCGAAATTATTCTTTGTGGAGAGCAGCTTGTTATTGTTGTGGCGGTCAGGTATCCAACGACGTGTTCCCTTGGTTCAAAGTTAAAAACCATTCTTGTTTACCCGACTTCCGATCAGCTAAGATGAAATCTAGACAGTTTGCTCTCTCTCTTTCTCTGGCAGCTCCTCTGGTTTAACAATAGCTTCTGTTTTAGTAACCCCAAAGTGTACCCGCGTATGTGTTTGCTTGACTACCTGATTCTGCTGATAAATGGACTAACTGGGATATACCCTAGGGTGCCATTGTCGGGAGGGGGTGGGGGTAATTACATTACATACTCATCGGTGCACCTTACGGCACCTATGAAGCTAAGTGAAAAACTAACCCTTTTGATTCAAAGTTAAAAATCACAACCGGTTGTGACACGGCCACCCTGTTGCACTAAACACCGCGGCCACTGGCAAAATAAACAGAGTGGAATTTCCCGTTATCTTGGCCTTACTGCATTAAAATCGCCCATACTCATCTATGGACGCGTCTGTCTGTAATTCTGTCTTAACCCCTATCCTATATGATTTTAACACGGGGCAATTTGTGAGTACCGTTTTTAATGTCTCAAACGCTTCGGTTTCTCTATTCCCAACCAGGAACTTGGCCTCTTTTTTAACAAATGTGTTAAAGGTGTAAGGATCTTTGCGTAAGTCCTAATAAATTTTCAAACGTATCTCGTATGACCTAAGAAACTTTGAACTTTTTTAACAGATGTTGGTTTGGGGAAGTTGGCAACGGCAACTGGACGGTTTAATACTGGCTTTTATAACCACACGTCCCAAATACCAAATTTCCTTTAAGAAAATTCGTATTGCCCCATCGGCGTAACATACGATGTATATTTACCACTCTCTTCGTCTAGCTCTACACGAAGAAATCCATTCTTTAAATCCAGCGTTGTAAAAACGACGAGACATTGTATCGAATCTAAAGTACTTTCCATTAGAGGTAATGGAAAAAGTAGACTTCCAAAATACATTCATTTAATTCGCGGAAATCAACAACAACACTGATGGAGCCATCTTTCTTTTTACTGCGACAATAGTACTTGCATACTCAACATTTGAAGGTCTTATAACGCGTTCCTTTGTCCCATAGTTTTAATATCAACCTCTTTCTTCTCGCACGGTGCCAACTATCTATAACTAACGATATAACATTACAGTTCTCTATCGACATTTCTTCATGTATTTCTTTTTTTCACGTCTTGATACTTCGCAGGCCTCCTTTTCTTTTTCTGGACACCGTGCGGTAATGTGTCCGAACTCGTTGCACTTCAAACATTTAGTATCCCTTTCTTTTTCTTGATATTTAGCACTTAAGTGCTCCTCTCTACCACAATTATAACACTCCGTTTTTTCATATCCGCTTTGGATTATTCTTTTTGTCCGGCCGTCTTCCTTTTTCATCCTTTAGTTCCGCGATTTTTGTTTTTGATTTCATATCTCTTTTCATCGCCTCATACTGCTTGAACCGCTCTTTCAACTGCTGCGTGGTCCTAGCCCCGTATAACGAGGCATTGTTTGTAACTTCGTCGGGAATACCCTGAATAATACACTCAATTAAAGATAGAATTTTCCTCGTCTTTAAGCAGTTCTTCGTGCGGGATATCCCCGGCGTCTTCCGGGTCCCCTTCGGCTTCGTCTACTACTTCATTGTCGTCGTGGTCGTCAGCTTCTTCATCGTGCGCTATGTTCCCGATCCGTTGTTATAAGAAAGTGAGTCCTACAGTTTAAAATTTCGTTAATTCGATAAATGTAGAATAGCAAAATGCGTTTTTCGACTTTTCTCGCCCATTCCCTACTCCATTCCACCCGGGTCAGGAAACTGGCTCTCCACCCTCGCACTCACTCGCCTTTTCTCTTCCTTTCGTTTTATTCTGATGTCTACTTAAAACTAGACTGATGACCTCCTGCGCGTACACTTTTTCGATATTATTTGATCATTTTTACCCTTAAGCAGAATACTTCTATTTCACCACTTCAGATCTATACCTGACGCTATGATTTTTCCGTTTCGCTTCTAGCAATTTGGTCCTGAATATTGTTGTGTTTTTTTATTAGGCCGCAGTTGGTCGGCATTTATTTACTCTGGAAAGACGTTTATTTCCCATTTTTATGCAGAGGATCGTTGTTTTAGTTCAATTAATGCTCGGCCGGAGTTAATTAAGAAGTTTAAGTCTGGGAAAATCGAATCCGTAATTAGTGTGTTTAAATGTAATAAATTTTGTCTTGTTATTGTTAAATTCGTGGAAGTTAGCAGAGTGCTCGCGCTTTGCACAAGTGTTACTTTAGATAAGGAAACTTTTAGTTGTTTAAGAACGAATTTCATAGGAATTTTGGCGTGGTAAAACTCGTAAAAGTGCCAGTCTAAGTTGATTTACGTTCGGTCATAGTTTCATTTATGCAATTATGCTATTGGTCCGCGGAGTCGACCGTTAAGCCTTTTCGGATCCGACATTCAAATTATTCATGGAAAAGCGTGGCAACGAGATTTGACGATACTGGGGGATAAATGGTTTTGAACAGCGAAGAGAAGGCGCTTATTGTACCGTTTCGCGAAGCCTACGTTTGTCTATGTGAGGATTTTTGGAAAGTTTATTGTAGCGGCGTTTGATAAAGTTACGCCAGTTTATTCGTCGAGTGTTGTTATTTTTGAAAGTCCGGGAACGTGTTTTTACGCCGGCATCGTCGAGGAGTTTAAGGTCTTTGGAAGGAGTTTGTTGGAGAGGAAACGAGCGGTACAATAACGCCATTTTGAGCAGCGAGAGTTCGTTTGTGTTGTATCTTACATCATCTGGAGGAGACGGAACGTTTGTTTAACGCCAGCATCGCCGAGGAGCTGTTGGAGTAGCTGTGTCAGCACATACCTGGGGCCGTGTTTGTGTTTTTTTTTTGTGTGCTTCGGTCGTGGGTGCATTTTGTAAAAAGGATTAGCACCGTGAGTACTGTCATTTTTGTTTTTAAATTTTAATTGTAAGAATCGCCGTCTGAGACGGTTTTGTGTTTCATTTCATGTCAGTCATTTTTTTTTTCGGATTTTGTAAATTTAGCCTTTTAAAATTTTTTTTTGTCATTTATTATTTGTGTGTGTAAAGTAAAAGTCAAGGATTCGAGTTTCTCAAATTTTAAGTTTTCTTTTTTTTTCCCGAGTGTGAAACGAGTTTGGTAAAGTAAAAAGGTTTGGATCATCGGTGGGACTTAAATTTCATTCCAGAAGTCAGTTAACAAGGGATTAATTTGTTTGGAATTTAAGGGAGGTATTAGCCACCGACCTGGCGAGGTTGCTACCCCTTGTCCGGACGAAGAAAAGGGGTAGTCGGACTCATTTTACGGGCCCTGAGATTTGTGTTTTTAAGAGTTTGTGTGGGATTGAGCTAGTAAGGGTAGGTAAGTTGTGTGGGTATTTTCAGGCTAAGGAAGTTTACTCAACAATATTTAAGCAGTAGAATATATCTAATTGTCTCTTCTATACTTATGTGCATATAGTTACTATCGTTTGAAGTTTTAAACTTGTCTTGACACAAACGATTCTTTGTCGTGGCTCTCCAACACAATGCAAAAAGCGTACTTGAAAATACCTTTCCTTCCCTCGATTTTCCACCCAAAATTTATATTGATTGTTCTTTATGAAATCCCTTTGTGGCCGTTTTGCTTTCAAACTTCAGCAAAAATAAATCATCAAAGCTCCCCGTAGGTAGTAAGATACCTTTATCAATCTTTTTTAATACAACTAAGTATGTAGAATCGCGTAATTTAAGTGCATCATTAATCACTGTACAATTTGTGCTTTTATTTACGTTCTTCGACAGTGATAAATTAACATAGGCATGCGGTGTAATAATTGGCGCTCATAATATTCGCACATCAAACGTGGATGCCACACTGTCGTTATCGATTTATTTTTTCATTAATTTATATACCTATTTGTGTTAAATCCATAGAGCTGGGGGAACAAAGTTTGAAAAAAAGGCTGTTGCAGTTTAATTTAACCTCAAATTGTCTTCGGAAATTAAACTTGTTCAAGTACTGCTCTGTATCGATCATAATAGAAAATTGTCGTGGATGAAACTAGTTACCAGTGTTTATAATAAGCACAAAGTTTGAATCAAATGATGTCGCATATTAATTTTGTTGGAAATTGCGTATAAAGTTCTTGGAAAATGGAAAGTTAATTAAAAATCTACAGATGACTAAAACTTGCAATGAAAGTGTGTACTTTCAAGCTTTACATTTTCAACTTTTATTATGAGTATTATCGTAAAAATGATCCTTTTGAAACTTTGCAAAATAACAATGAGCAACTCCCCAGACAAGACCCACAATTTAGATTTCTTAAGAAGCGGTTCGTGGTTTGAGTAATTAATGCTATAACCTACCTCAACTTATTGTTACTTTTCTATGTACACATTGCAAATTCTCTGAGAAAAAAAGTAACTGTAAGTTCACAAAGACGTTATTGGTACATCGAATATTGACTGATGTGCCTCATTGCTATTAATATACTGCTCCATATACATCCTACGCAAATATTTACATTAATTAATTGAAATCTTACTGATACTAACGTTGCATAATATTGATTTCTGTCTTATTGCTTCATTTTCGAAATCGAATACCAAATGACCTCACAATCTCTATGGTTACTGACGAATTTTATATAAATGTGATATTCTAAAGCGAAGTGAACAATTTACCATTTACACAAAGGTAGATAATACCATAGTTGCCGACCAGTTTAGAGTTGGGATTGTATGGAAACACGAAGTTACCCTACTTATTATTTATCGTAGAGTCAACTGCGATTAAACATAATGTTTAAAGGCTGAAACTCCGCTCCTTTGAAATTGTAATTTGAAACGGTAGTTGAAAGGAACGTAGAGTTCGTGGTTTTATTGATGAAATTCTTGTTGCACGTTTCTTCGTCTTTTTCTTTCGTTGTGGTAACTTGGGGCCACCTTTCGTACGTTTACCTCCTAGGCTAGTTCAATTCAACAGGGTTAAGAATATATAAAATTTCGTAACTAATAGGAAAAGTGATAATTAAGCTTATCAGTAGAATAATCCGAGATTTGCATACTCACATATATAGAAATTACGGAACTTCACGTTTAACGCGCCTTTTTACTCCCTTTGTAATAAGTTATAAATGTCATGAAAATTACAAGAGATTATGGCAAACGGCATATATAATTACGTATTATGATTAAATACTAAAATCAAACATTCATCGTCAAAACACAAACATTCTTAGAATCATAGCTAAACTAATAACATTCGTGCTGGCCAGATAATTAAATACATTTTAGAAAACAATGTAAGGAGTGATTATAAATAAGACATACGATACTATACGCGGATTAATCTACTTGAGTGGCAATTCGCTAAAAAAGTAAATAATAAAGATTAACTCAGTACGTTGTTCAACGTTGATAATTTCGCGGGATCGAGCTTCAACCGTATGTCACCGCTATCTGCTGGCTGCGTTCAACGTACTGCAGTATTCGCCTCTTCTGAATAGAATTCAAGTTCTAGTTTGGGATATGGGATTCAGAAAGACTACTAAATGCTCGGATTTTGTGCCGATTGTCTAAGGCTGCATTCAAACGCAAAGTGAGTTTTAAATAAAACACGTCGTAATCAAAAACAACACGATGTAACATTTAAAACCATTTGAATGTCCATTGATAAAATGGAAAGTTGTCGATTTATGATGAAACTCAATTGTTAATATTGGTGCAACTCGTACAATTTATTCGTGATACGCGTTTTATCCCGTAGCACTGTTTTCACCATCGATATTTGTAGAAACGGCGGTGGTTAACTTCTCTCGAAAACATCTTCCCTCACTTTATATAAACCGTCTTACTCACTATTGAATGATAAAAATAACTGTGCGTTCGTTGACCTAGCATAATATTATGTGATAAATTAACACGTTAACGATACAATATCAATTTCCTCTAATTTAGGAGTCAAACGGAGCAACGTAGCACCCCTTTCAAAATTGCGATAAATATCACACGAGCGTGGATTTCATTATTTATCACNAGAGCCAGCGACACACAACCCTACGTCATGGCGGAATTCAACAAAAATATTATTAATAAGTAGGTTTGAAAGAGGAAAAAACAAAACCGCCATGTCTGCCAGGCATATCCTGTGCTTATTGTTGCTAATTAATTAATTAAGTGTACATAAAAAATAGGTTACTTACGTCATGACGGAATTGGAAAAAAAATATATGGGATTATTGCTGGCAACGAGCACATCACGTAAACATATGTGTGCCAGCCGATTCCCCGTGCTGAATACATGTCTGCCGGGCGCGAAAGGGGTATAAAAAACAGTCGCGCTTACGTCATCACGGAATTTAGCGAAATTTTTTTTAAAAAGTAGATAATGTCTGCCCTGACAATACTACATATGTCTGCCGGGCAAATTCCTGTGCCAAAGTAATGTCTGCCACTTTTTATGACGCGACTTTTGGTCACAAATCATGTCATTTGATGTTAATAAAAATGCGGTTTTCATTGCTTTTTCGACTGAATTTCTACATTGACTAGTAAGGGAGATGGGTCTGTACGAGGATGGTGTCAGTTTATTTTTATTTGTTTTCAGGATAGGTATTATAAGGGCTTCTTTCCATTCTTCTGGGTAGTTATGTTGTTCCAGTATGGTATTGTATATTTTCAAGAGAAGGTTTTTCCCTGTTGGTGGAAGATGCTTAATCATTTCGACGTGTATATTATCGGCGCCAGGGGTCGAGCAGCGGGTGTTATTAATTGCTCTGTCTACCTCTACCATTGTTATTGGGGTGTTATATGGTTCTAGATTTTGTGATTCAAAGTTTACTAGTTTTTCGGTTTCTTGTTTATATGTGTTAAACTTGTCGCTGTGTTGTTTGTTGCTAGATACTCTTTCGTAATATTGAGCTAATTCATTGACTACTTCATTCGGGTTTATGGTAATGTCGTTGTTTATTCCTAGGGCAGCAATTGTGTTACTTGGTCGGTGACCACGTAGTTTCCTGATATTATCCCATAGGGTTTTGGTAGGCGTGTTGTTATTTATGGATAATACGAACAGTTTCCATGTTTCTTTTTTTCTAGTTTTTATTAGTAGTCTAGTTAGGGCATTAATTCTTTTATATTGTATGAGGGTTTCCAGGTTCTTGTACTCTCGAAAGGTTTTTAGTGCTTTTTTTCGTTTTTGTAGGTAGGATTCGACCTCTTTTTCCACCAAGGTGGATTTTTTACTTGGATAGGTTTTTTTTCTATCGATTGCCGCGGTGTCTCATTGATGATTTTATATAGGGTTTCTAGATTCATTTTTGGGAGAGATTTGCGTTGTGATCTGCTGGACGATAGAACTTTTATATCTTTGCCAGTCTGCTGTGGCGATTCTCCATCTTAGATTGTTTGTCTTATAGGTGTTTTGTTATTTGGTTGGTATTTGTATTAAAATTGGGTAATGGTCGCTATTACACAGGTCGCCATGGGTAAACCATTGTAGTTTCGAAGCTATGTTACAGCTTGTTATGTCTATAGAAGAAAATGATCCGATGGCTGATGAAAAATGGGTGGGAGAGTGGTCGTTTAGGAGTACCATTTCTGGGTGGCGGAGCAGTAATTTCTCAAATATTTTGCCTCTGGCATTAATCAATTTCCCGCCCCACATGGTATTATGTACGTTGGCATCGGTGGCAAGGATGCGTAGATTTTCAATTATTTCATTGCAGCTTGTGGTTGTGTGGGGCAGTATGTACAGATTGCATATATTTACTTTTTGTTTATCGTATAAGATTATTTCCCCAGCCACTGCCTGTCTATTTCACCAAATTATAATTTATTACTTCGCGTTTACTTTAGACAGACTTATACATAGAAATTACGATCTAATCTGACTATTTAATTCATTCAAAGAGCCGTGAAATATGTATTACGATATTGATAAGGAAACGAAGCAGTAAACTCCAATTTGATTCATTTGAAAAAGTTGAATGTCGGTATTAAATTAAGCAATAATTTGTTAATCAAATAATCCTGATTCGGGACCAACGACTGTTTTTTATACCCCTTTCGCGCCCGGCAGACGGCAGCACGGAAAATCGGCTGGCACACATATGTTTACGTGATGTGCTCGTTGCCAGCAATAATCCCACATATGTATTTTTTTTCCAATTCCGTCATGACGTAAGTAACCTATTTTTTATGTACACTTAATTAATTAATTAGCAACAATAAGCACAGGATATGCCTGGCAGACATGGCGGTTTTGTTTTTTTCTCTTTCAAACCTACTTATTAATAATATTTTTGTTGAATTCCGCGATGACGTAGGGTTGTGTGTCGCTGGCTCTTAGACTATTTTGGGATATGGGATTCAGAAAGACTACTAAATGCTCGGATTTTGTGCCGATTGTCTAAGGCTGCATTCAAACGCAAAGTGAGTTTTAAATAAAACACGTCGTAATCAAAAACAACACGATGTAACATTTAAAACCATTTGAATGTCCATTGATAAAATGGAAAGTTGTCGATTTATGATGAAACTCAATTGTTAATATTGGTGCAACTCGTACAATTTATTCGTGATACGCGTTTTATCCCGTAGCACTGTTTTCACCATCGATATTTGTAGAAACGGCGGTGGTTAACTTCTCTCGAAAACATCTTCCCTCACTTTATATAAACCGTCTTACTCACTATTGAATGATAAAAATAACTGTGCGTTCGTTGACCTAGCATAATATTATGTGATAAATTAACACGTTAACGATACAATATCAATTTCCTCTAATTTAGGAGTCAAACGGAGCAACGTAGCACCCCTTTCAAAATTGCGATAAATATCACACGAGCGTGGATTTCATTATTTATCACTTCGATATCAATGTTAATTTCTTTCCGACTTGGTGATAACTTGGAGTCGCTTTGACATGGGTCTACAAAATTTGATACAATATGTTTTCACGGTATAATATCCTATGTATTGGCACAGTACAGGAAGAATTTGCTAATGTATGATTTAAAAGGTGACATTTTTGGTTCTGGGACGAACTTGGGTAGCTCGCGCAAATTCGGGGTACTTGAGAAAATCAAAGGCAATTAGTGAAATACTCGAAATTTAATTATATAAAAAAAATAGGTATACAAATTATAATGGAATTCCTAAACCCACCGGTAGTCGACGGCAACAAGTGTCGCGTCGGCGGTAGAAGACGGCCAAACCGATGGGCGGACTCGAGCGCCACCAGGCGAAGATCTCGCGCCTGGACGAGGTCGACGGTATCAACGGTCTGCGGGATGGTCTCGGTAGAGGCCGAGGTAAACTCAATGGGAGGTAGCTCCAGGAATTCGGCGGTCGGATTCGGCAAATAGCCGTGGTCACTTCGGTAAAGCTAAAACAAAGTTAGAACCCAACCGGCAAATTTTCTAGCGGAAGAAAAGCACAGTTACTGAACGGTTTCTATGGCAGACAATTTCGGGAAAACATATGGAAAATCCCCCCCCCCCTTTTTAATTAAATAAAAGTTTACCTTGAGAATCAATGAAGTGATAGAAAAATTGCTAAAAGCGAATTTTAATGACTACTGGTAACTTAAAGTGCAACCAAAAGCGACATGGAGAAACAAAAGCCAAGAAAATTACGGAAAATGGAGGTACTTAAAAAAAAAGCAAAAGATAGCTCTAACTTACCGCACGCAAAAATGGCAAAATATCCCTCCAGAATTGAGAAAACCCCATTTAGTGGAAATGGAACAGGAATTTCCAGCTCCTTGCTGTATTAGCTCCTAAAGGGATGCAAATTAATTCGGTTTTTAATTAATAACTCGGCCTGAAATGACCGGAAAAATATATAATGGACATCGAACTTCTCATCTTTTAAGCGCGATCATTATGATATAACTTTGAACGCCGTCTGCCCATTTTTTCTACAACTCATTAAAACGTCATAAATTAACCATGCTTACCCAATTAAACGAATTTAAACTTCAATACCATTAATTGAATTAATACTTATTGTTAATTGAAATTTTACGGCGCAACAACTGTAGTCGGTCGTTATCTATGCCTCGGCATGTCTGCAAGACTAATAACGTGTAAATAATTCGATTTGGAACTCGATTCTATCCTGGTTTTTGTTTATTATGGGAATCTAAAATAATTAATTAACGGAGTTGAAATACCAAAATATTAATTTCTTCCCTGGCAAGAGATTATTCGGCGGCTGTAAGAATAATTTAATTATTCTTACTGAAAGGATTGGAAAAAGCTGATAAATGCATTATAAAAGTTACGTAGTTAGCGGCGGTAAAATAAACAATTACACAAAATGTAAACACAATCTCTCACTCACTCTCGGGCAAATCATTAAATTCCGGAAGTCTTTCGTGACGAAGCTGCAAACTCGATACCGGGTGTGCAGCAAAGCTGGTCGACTTAACAAATGTACGATGCGTTCATAAATTCTTGTATGAACTTCGGGTGCTTCGTTACAGTTAATGTAACTTATATTTTCAAAATACGAAAACATTATTCCTTAATAACGCCAACATGGTATTGAAATGGAAGGCTGAGTCAGCAAAATTTAAATGTCCAATTAAGATAAGGAAGCTGATGGTCGATACATTGGTAATATGTTAGTTCAACTAAAATTTCTAACATCCAAATTTTAACGTAAATACCATACAGGTCGCGTTAATTACCCTGCATGTGACACGCTACGACGAAAAATGGAGTATAATACAAAATTTATGAGTTTGAAGCATAATGTTGCCCTTCTACACCTCCACATCTCATGTAGAATTAACTCATTCTTTCACCTCCGATTTTACTGGGAGTTGAGCCACAGTTTTTTTTAATTATTTGAGATTTTTAAGTAATTTTTAGCAAGCGTTTTCCATATTTTGAAAATGGAAAACTGAATCCAGCACGACATTTAAAAAACTTAACTTTTTAATAGAACCGCCATTTATTCTCTCCGCAAATGAATATTACTAAGGGCGGCTTTTAATTACATCTCTATATACAGTGCTATTTATTAATAAGTACACATAGGGATTTATGTATATTGTTTTTCCCCAAGGATGCTTTATAATATGTTTTTCCCTATGTCTTTGAATATCCTATGTCTATTGCTAAGAGACAAAGCACTTATGAAGGGCGCCTTATTTTATGCAAAAAAAATAACTTCTTCAAACAAATAAAGACCTGGGGCCCTATTCTTAACTCTACATATTTATCATTGTCAATCGTTTTGTCTAGTCGTTTGGTCAAATGGTATTCTTAACTGTTCAATTCCTCAAATGGATTTTTACTGAATCTGAGTCTGAGTCTGAATACAGTGGACATGTTCATTATTTTCTAAATTGATGTAAAGTGTAGATAGATAGGCATCCATTCTAATATAATCAAGTTACGTCAAGGTATACAAAACGTGGCTTTTATTCTAAAATATTAGGTTACAATCTATAAATTCGAGTGACTTATTCCGCTCGTTGTAAAAACGAATGATATTTACGAATTCGAAATATTCTCGAACGTCAAGAATACCATTTCACCAAAGTTCCTCGTTTTGGTTGACAAAACGAATGACATTGATAAATACATAGAGTGAAGAATAGGGCCCCTGGCACGTTTCAACTGGGCGCGATTTTTGGTCGTCCGTTAAGACCTTCGGCACCATTCTCGCCCGTTCGTCATGATGCCGTAACCTTATCTTTCGCGATGTTTTATGTCTGTGCTACTAAAGTCAAAACGAACTGAATTTAAAAGGTCTCTCACACGTGTCATATTGTCGTCAGTGGTTGACGTTAATCTCCTTTCAACCTTCTAAAGGATTTGTGCCACCGAAAATATTTCCGTTTTGACAAAGAATCATTGCCAAAGGAATCATTGGAAAAGTTTCCACTACTGACTTTCCTAGTTTTACGCAAATCCTGAGCTCCAGTGAGCGCTGCATTTCGACTTACACGTTATACAAAAACGAGTTCCACGAAAAAGCGCGGACATTACTTTTCGGACAAACCCTGTACAGTGCAATTTCTGACAATTCGATTGATAGGTTGTTCTTAATTCCGAATACTTATAGCATTCATATTTGTGAAAATCGGTTGATAAATAACGGATAGATTTCAAACCCAATTATTAGTAAACTTCTTGGATTTACGATAATTGAACCTCTTTAATCGTTTATAACTTGTTAGATTATATGACAAGGACTACCTCTAAACTGTGTTTGAGAAAGTATCGAGAACATTGCTATTCCATATTTCTACCTATTTGAATTTGAATATGTGCGACCTTATTTAAATAAATTGTGGCGAATACCTACCTACGTAATTTATCAGTTCCTAAGCACTGTATAAAATCAGTGACGTGACCGTTTTAGGAAAAATAGCAATGATCAAATTTTCTTTTTCGCAAGTGATTAGTCGCAAACCACGGCACATTAGAAATTATGTTTCTTTATACCAGATATGAATTTGACAAGGAACCCTTTTATAAAAATTTATCTCATCTTAAATAAGTATTGGTTGTTCAATAGTGTGGAAAACACCCTTAACTGTTAGCGATGTATTCGGGTATTTGCATTTGCATATTCACACCGTCAACAACAACCCGCGCATTAGGATGATTGAGTTTAAGGCAAGTGAAAATAGGATTTTCCTTCCAAATAGATTCGTAAATTTTTAATTCAAACGTGATTATTGACCGGTTAATTAATTAATTTTGTTAGGCAGTCTTGAATAAAATACTAATTTATTTCGGACTCAAAGTACAAACTTTGCCGAACAAGTGAACAACCCGGAGCACCATTAACCCTTTGACTTTTGGCGTTTTTACATTTTAGAAGTAAAGCTAATAAATACTCTCTTATTTAAATTTACGTAGGGTAAGTGAATATCGACGGTTTTAACAAAATAGGGGACACGTAATGTTGTGAAAACGTATCGCCATGACAACTTCTTGAGAGTGTCGCTTTATACTACGATTATGCAAGTACAGTCTAGCTATAGGGTCTAGATACATTTACATTTTACTTGAATGGGTATATTACAGGCAAATAACTTAGATAACTCTAAAGAAGGTAGGGGAAACAATGAGTAATGGCATATCCAAATTTACAACTTCCGTTTCACGAGAGAAATTGAAATCGGTTTTCGGCATCAAGCAAAAGTTTTCTCATTTAACCACTAAGCTGTCGTACTATTCTGTGATAATTTTGTTCAAAATTTCGATCGCATAACAATTTAATTTGAAAGTGATTATCGTTAAAATACGCACCTACGTTTAAATGAGTGCTCTAAAATCTGAAGGGGCTTTGAGAGAGATATAAAAAGCAACGGAAAAAGAATTTGTGGATAAATCTAGTACCAAATGTGCTTTTTTATTATAATGACGCTCGCGAATTAGTAGAGTGAATTAATCAATCAATATCTTTTATAATTTGTACGGTATGTGATCTTTGCTACCAAACTGGAACAATTTATGCCAACAGATGTGTTTCTATGATTTTGCGAAGGACGACCGAATTTGTATTGCTGTGTAGGTAACGTTTATGCAGCTGTAATAAATACGATCAAATGCAGAAAAGGCCGCCAGATGAAACTGTAAATGTAATTAAACCTCGCGGAACAAAAACGAAAAAAGTCGTTAATTCAATTATGAATATGCTCGCCAATTTTACTACTGATGTGTTTAATAATAATGTATACCTACTTTATTGTTTTGATTTGCAAAATTCCCTCAGTTTAAAGCGCATCGCATCCAATAAACATGAAGAATAGGGTTTTAGAGCTTTTGGTTTTATTTTAGAGACCACAATTTAGGTATACGATCAACAAAAGGTAAAGTCGATTCAAGGAGTCGCGCTAATTTTTACTCAAGGCTTGTATTACGATATTCGCTTTTGAATCTTAATTGAGCAGCCATTTTGAACGTAGAGTCCTATATACGCTTTAAAACGAAATTGCTTCTTCCTTCCTGTGCGAGAGGCTATAACTGACTGAAATCAGGGACGGACCTAGACAAAAAAATTGGGGGGGGGGGCAAACACGACATTTTGCCAACGCAACAGTAAAAATTTCCAACTCAAACGGAGTAGTATCTATTAAGTATTAAGTGGTATTTCCAAGTCT
The DNA here is from genome assembly GCF_008802855.1 of Photinus pyralis. NCBI lineage: Eukaryota > Metazoa > Arthropoda > Insecta > Coleoptera > Lampyridae > Photinus > Photinus pyralis. The sequence goes on from NW_022170403.1 coordinate 44,585,735, forward strand.
AATAAATCATGTAGAAAATGTAGGATATCAGTATTCGGTCGCTAATACTAATTAAAAGCATTATCAAAATACCAACCTTGTGTTGAAGAAAAAGGAAGTGACGTTCCTATTAAAGAGTCCTTTTTTATAGGTTTTGCCGTAATTCCGCATTCCTTCAATAGTCGATTTATTACATTTACGATACTTTCGCGGCTTCGCCAACTGGTAATGAAAATTACCAACTCTTGTCAAAATTGCCAACTAGTTAAGTATTGGAGGGGCAACCTACCCCCCCTTGCCCCCCCATAGGTCCGTCACTGACTGTAATATAAACTAAATGCTATAATAATAATACTCCAGACATTAAATGGTCGGTTGCGAGGTTTTTTCCTCTGCCTTTGCTTAAAACTCCATATTTTAGAACTCGCTACTTTCTCCAGGAAAAATCGATAGTAGATTAATTATGAACAATGAGCTGAAAGAACATGGATTAAAAGAATCAAGTGTCTAAACCCTGAAAAATCTGAACGAATGCACAGAAAAAGTACAAGAGAGCAGCAAAATCTGAAGCCTTAACGGATCGGAAAAGAGAATCGGAAGCAACCAAAGTATTCGAAGTATCTGAAAGACTAAAGAAACTGAACAATCATAAAAACCTTTTTGAACTATTATAATCAATACGATGGAAAGAACTGATGAATCTCTAGAGTAGGCATGTTAAACACGCGGCTCGCCGTTCTGAAGTCTGCGGCCCGTAACGATGATAATTATAAGATTTAATTGTACCGTGTGTCCTATTTTAGTTGAGACTGCAGTCTCAGTTGTTTTTAAAGGTAAGAGACGGTTTTCACGACCCTGTGCCACTTGTTTTGTGATTCTTTTAATACCATAAACAGAATCAATCTAGTTATACGTTGGTTTCTGAGATACAGGGTGAAAACGAAAAGTTTGACTTTTTGAAAAAAAAATGTAGGTTGTAATACATCAATGTAATCAGGAAAAGGAATGCAAAAAAGTTGACGTTAAGATATACAGGCTGTTGTTAATAATATCAACTTTGGGTCAAATTTCAGAAGCGGTGGCCCAAAATTTTTTTGATTACGCCACTGGATTCTACGTGATAATATCTAAAATAGGCAGTTTTTATCTTTTTTCTACCTTACATGTTTTGAAACATTTAAATTTTTTTAGAAATTCGAACAATACAATTGAATCTTCCAAACAGTAGAATTAAAGTAATTTGAAGAATCATTTTTTTAATAGAACACCCTGTAAATTTTAATCTGAAAAATAGCATATTAAATTCTCTCTTAAAAAAATATAACACACCAGGGATAATATTCAGAAAAGATTCAAGTGATTCAAAAATATTAAAAAAGATTAAAAAAGGTTTAAAATAATTTAAAAAAAGTCTAAATCATCAAGACACCGTATACTAATTTTTAAAATGGCAGATTATTCAAGAATGATTATAAAGAAACCTTCGCAAAAAACATTTGTCTGTATGTCTTTTAACTAAGAAAATATAAGGTCAACCTGAAATTGATAATTTTTTTAGTTTGCTAAAGTTTGACCGAAAAGACGCATATGTTACCATTTTATTAGCACTAAGAACTACCCTATAAAAGTGACGAAAATGGAACACCCTGTAATTAAAACTCCTAAGTAGTTGCAAGAAAAGTCAGAAATAAAGGCACATTTATCACGCTTATTTGAGCATAATCTAAACTATGCTTGTGCACCTTAAAATGATCAACCAATATACAGGGTGGTTCATAAAGGTATCTATTGGAGGACTTGTGGATAGAGGTTATGTGCAGTTGTTTTAGTCAAACATGCCTTATACAAATGTGACGATTTAATTTTTGTGTTTTCTTAGAGATCTGCCATATAGTCGTACTTACTTAAAAATTAAAGCAAATACAACCTTTGTTTTGCGATATTTCAGTTTCCCTCATTAGATGACACTTTGGCAGACATTCTGCGTAAAAAATTATTATGATAATTACTTCGATCTAAGAAAAATACGTGGGTGAAGAATGTACATGGTCAAGGGCTGCTGCGATTTTTCAAAGTTAGCAATCAAAAAACTGCAGTTTTTCAAATTATAACTAATTGTAAGCTTGAAAAAGAACCTGATACTACTTAGGTGTAATAAAAAGTGTCCCAGTAATCCTCTCAAGTTTTAAGACAGCAGACACAAAAAATTGGCCCTAATTATTTTATGGCCGTTTGCACCGACCAATTTAAGCGGAGTTTAGCTTAAGTGTACCTTAAAATCCATGGCAACGATTATTGAGACAATGGTTGCCATAGATTGTAAGCTATACTTAAGCTAAGATCCGCTTAAGTTTGTCAGTGTTAACAGCCATTAGTATAGTTTTCCTAATTTCATAAGCATCTGAAATATCAAGAAAAACAGTGCAAATGGAGTACGTGGGTATATTTATTCCCAAAAAACGGCGAAGGACTCCTCTAGCAATGTATCGCAGACTTTGACCAAATTCAACGACAGCTTGACGTTTCGCATAATCTTTGGCACCCATCAGGACAAGACTAAAACAAATTAACAACGAGAAGAATTACAAAAATTAATTTAAAGTTACATAAACAAATATATCAATCGTTATTTGTCGGTAAAAGTTGACTGTTAGACCAACGTTTGTAAAAAACAACGGGAAAGAGTGTCGCAAACAATGCAGTAGGTCAAGAAAATCAGTTCTATTGGTTGATGCAGCGAGTCTTTCTTACTAACGGGCGATCAAAAAAGGATTGACGTCGAGTCGCCTCGAAAGTTCAAGTTAAATATGATTTCTCACGTAAACAAAAATTCCAGGTGACTCGACAGCTCTTTTTTGATCGCATAGTATGTTTGGTGAAATAGAGTTAAATATACTATTTCATGAATTAACTGCTACGGAAACTTTTTATTGCACCTATAGAGTCGTTTGTGCTGGCACTCAGATGATCTCAGCCAGTTGTTATTGACCCCACCAAAATGTAGTTCACAAACTGCCGAAATTAAATTTCCACTCACCCTTTTTGGGGAATTTGCTTTTAGTGAGTTACCGTCAAAGATATTGCGACAGGAGACTGATGGTTATAAAATCATGTAAACTATTTTGAGTCAAGTCTAAATTGTACGCAAGGATTGAATGAAAATTTGTCCTCATTTCTTTGGAGAAGGATTGAAAGTGGTGGCTCGAACAGTAATTTAACTTTAACAACCGTCTCGTCGATGTGAAATTTATCACACAATATTTGAAATTTACTTATATCATAGACCAAATACAATGGTCTATGCTTATATTATACAAGTCACAAAACCTGTTGTTTGCACTGATAATGCAAAATTTATCGCTTATTAACAATAGTAATGTTGGAACCGCGTGCTAGTTTGGATTGTATTGTGTCTGTGACCAAATCGGACAGATTGAACTGTTTAATATTAAAATGCAGTGTATGGATGAAATGGAGTGGTACGAATAGTATAACTGAAAGGTACGTTAAATTTTGTTTCAATTTAAGATAAACCATGTATCACGACCATAGCGCCGATTGAAATCACAATAGTATTTGAAGGGGTCTAGTTCAATGTTATTGAGCATTTTTCTCGGAAAACTTGGACACTTTGGTAATGGCATTGTTTAAAATTTAAACAATGGAATGGCTTCATGACTAGTTCCTCACAGAAATGAAAATGATCACGATTTTCTTCTTGCAAACTGTGGTTAAATTCTACCTCAACTTTTCACTATACAATATAAGGTGTAAGATATTCCCAATCTATAAATATAAAATTCGAAAAAAAAACACTTTTGAGGTTCTTGAACAAACAACGGATATGAAAATTGGTCATATTCGACGCAACATGTGACCTTCATTTTTTTGTAAAGTTAGGATGAGTGAACATGTTTACTTTTCTAGTCTAGCAAATGGGACTCCGAAATGTACAATTGTATCTTCCAAAGTTAAAAGTATCTATGCATACACTTTTATATTGCATTAAGTGTAAATAGGTACGCATAATCCGTGTGAAAGTTAAATTTCCGCCTGTCTTTCTAAGAATTTCGATTCAATTATCCCGGGTTAACACGAGATTAAATGGCGCGATTAGCATGAGTTTGTTTTTTAGGTCTTTTGAAGCCCTCAGCCCTCTAGTACATATAATTTTCTGTTACTTGAAATCTGGTTAGGTACCTATCGATTGGTCAAACGCGGCTATCAGAAAGTAATAAATATAGAGGTTTGGGGTAATAGATAAAACACAATCGGATATAATATAACGCAAGAACGACTGCAGTGATTTTCATATTTGATTTGCGAGATTTGTGCCCGGAATAGCAAAATAGCTGTTAGCAACATTTGAAACATGCAAGAAAAAATCGCATATGATATACCAAGGGACTTCTAAAGTGTTTTAGTGCCGAGGAATTAGATGCACTTTAGTCCTGGGGTATATACGCTATTTTTGTACTCCTATAATAAACTACCAAATCTCAGAAACGATGGTCAAAAAAATTTTTTTTACTACGCTACTGGATTCTACGTAAAAAATATTCAAAAACATTAGTTTTTACCTTTTTTAGCGCATTTCCACAAAAATAAAAAAAAAATGCGCTATTGTGGCCACTTTGTCCGTCCGTCCGTCCGCTAACTTTGCGACGCTACTAGTTTTTTATCTTAAGAGCTATTGTTCTACTTTTTTCGCTATTTGGTTCGTTATGGTGTCGAGGCTTGCACCAAGGAAGGAATTTTTTCTGTACCGCTTTTCACGAATTAGGTCCATGTGAAAAATGAACAACCAAACCCATCGTGTTCCAAGGACTTTAATGCTTCAAAAAAATGTTACCAATTCGATCTCCACTAATAGCATTTTGGACTTCTTTGTCGTCATTTCTGATTTCTATTTCCGGTAAATTAGCATCCCCTGATGCAGCTTCAGTGGAACTTTCCGACCAGGAAACATTTTATGTGATGTAATTCGATACTTTGAAAATTTTTGAAATTAGAAAATGTTCGAATATATGATTACTCATGTTAAACCTTTCACCACGAGCTCATATACCATTGCTCACCTAATAAAAATTTATAATCTTTTACCATTACCTATTAATTACCAATGATCAGTTATTTGAATAATTCTAGTGAATGAATGATATTGACCTTCGAAAATTATAGGCATTCATCTACATTCTAAATGTGGAATATGCAGTGAGGTAGAAGGTAGGTAATTAAATATTACTCTTTTTTTGATGGGTGGTGTTAAAACTGCGGCTGTCGGCGGCACAGGTTTGAGAGATTGCAACTCAAATAAAATAGATATGCAACGTTTCAAACTCCAATCACCAACAAAAACCTATTATGGAAGTTTATTTTATTCATTTACATTAGCACCTTCGAAGCACGTTTTACAACAGTCATATCGTTACAACATGTATAGGTATAGGGTGATACCCATTAGATTTCTGTGATCAACTAATTCCTGCGAAATTTCAATGGCACCTTTAAAAACTTTCCGTAACTCTCTTTATTGTTTGTGAAAACATTGCGAGCCCCATGTGGAGTTCCTCCATTACATTGCAAATGACTTCTTGCGCACCTAATACCTAAGAATAAAATTATGTATTTACATACACACAACTGCAATTAAAATTAAATACCTGTATACCTATGTTCCGACAATTGTCCCAATGTCCCATATCAAAAAGCATGTTTGCCCCAAACTACTTATCCGTCATACCTTTGAATATAAAATTAGTCATACAGTCATACTCAAAACCGCTTACAGTTCAATTCAAACGTGAACGTAGTGAAAATCAACCTTCGGACTTCGTTGTACCAATTTTACGTTTTCTTGAGACTGTAAGATTCGTATCTAGATCTAAACTAGCTATATAATTGCAAGTGATCCTTTTGCGTGCTCATGTATCCGCTGGGAATTTCATCTAGGAAACTGTACTTCTATACTACACAAAGAAAAACAAAGAGAATACCTTTATCTTCGCTAACTCCTTACTATTGTGAACGTAAATTGCCTTATCTGACACACAATTTCAGTTCTGTTATTAGAGAAAATAGTAAAACTCCCTCTTTCAATAAATTTGATAGGATTTACACATTCCCAGAGTAAAGCGGCAAGTTGGGGAAAAATAACTACCTTTCGTATTTATGGTACGCAAAATGGTAATCAAAAGTAGATTTGCTACTTTTTATTGTCTGCCACTGCAGCCACACTTTAGTCTACTACTTGAACCAACTATTGCAATTTGTTCAACATCAAAACTCTACAAGTAACTATTTTTTTATACTGGTGTTTCCAATATACCGCTTCATCATATTTGCTGAATTTTTCATGGTCAAACGCATTTGAATCCACTCACTATGACACCTCTTGACAATCCTCTCGAACATTCCGTTTCATATTTGTCGCCATGGGGCTGTTATATATTTACAAACACCATTCGCACATATGCACCCTTTCCAGTTGTCTTTTGAAACTCGATGACATTTGGAACAATTTTGATTAATAATACACATTAATTTCGTGTATAATTAAAAAGTTGTACATCATTTCGGCTGCAAGTGTTTCACAACTAATAATGAAGTAGTTATAAGTTAAACATAATTATAACTTTGAAAATACACATTTAGAACATTTTCCTCATCTAATGAAGTGCTTTTATTGGCTCTCCCACGAGAGAACGTCAAATATTCGTATATGACAACGCGACATGTATTTCCCCTTTTATATGCTGAAATGTGTACTCGTGTGCAAGAATAATCTTGTCCATATTTTGTTTCATTTATAAGTCATTCAAGCTGCATTAGAAAAGATAACCGAAATTCCACCGGTAATTTATCGCATATTGATTTTTACCCACACGCTGTCAAATTTATCTTTCTCTATACCCCTAACCCAACACGATAAAGGTCGTTACCTGCAGGAATTTGCAATACGGACAAATATAATAAATTATCTACTCAAATAATCAATTCATATAAATTTTATTTATCTAGCTAGCATGCAAATTTAAGATGTAATTTCCCTCTTCTGGGCACGCTGTTCGTCATCGGATTAAATGTGGTTTGGCTCAATCTAACTTTACTCCTACGTAAAGCAGATGTTAGTTTTAGTTAGTTTGACATGTACGTATCTTTGTTTAAGTTACAATACGTACCCTTTGTGATTATTCACAAATGACAAAAGGGGTTTCAGGCTTTTATGTCATATTAATGTTGATGATGATGATGGATATTGCATACTGGACAGTACGAGTTTCGTCGTTTGCGACTCGAAAATGTAAAATTTTTTTCTATTATAAAGCCATATAGCTTATGTATATCCATTTTTTGTTTTTACCCTAAAACATTGCATTGTATGCATTATATTTATATTTTATATGTACATGAAAACATTTCCGCCCGATCGGTAAAATGTAAAATTTAATCAAATCATCTTGAACCGTTTCCGAAACGTGTATGCACTTCTTAACCCCAATTGTGTAAGTAATTATTCACCTCTAGTCTTTTTGTACTCTATTTACATAATACACTATTTACCTACATTTATTTATATTTATATTTACTGCAGACCATTAAATTTATTAATGGAATGAATGAATTTACTTTTTGTTTAAGCTTTCAATTTCAGTATTACTCCATCATCACGCTTTACTTATTAGAAATTACCAACATTTTTCGGAGGAGAACCACTATGGATATCATTTAAAGTGTACCTATCAACCGTAGTTAATTGTAGGTCATGGAACTGCATCTCTCCTCCATCTTTGCGTTACACTCAAAATTTCAGGCAATTCAGGGCACCTTGTACATGAGAAGTGTTTCAATTTAGTAGAGTAAATATAGAGGGTGGGGGAGGAGTTATTTACGAATAATCACAGAATCGGTTTATTTCATTTGAATTTCTAGTTCTGTTGTACTATTTTTCCCTTTCGAATTATTTGTACTAGCATATTGTTTATTTAATTGTAAAACGTGAAATTGCGTGTTAAAATGTAGGGACATCTGATCATTTTGGATAAAAGTTTTTGATATCGGGCGAGATTTAATTAAGGCACGTGATTTTTGTCGCCGTTAGAGGAAGCAACGAGAGATGCAGGTGATCAACGACGTGCGCATTAGTTCGGCGTAAGCGGAGACGCGTTCTATCGAAGCTGGCTTTATTTTTTATTTTTGTTAATTCTTTTTTTAAGAGGGCAAGGGGTGCCCTTCCATCAACCCAACCCACTAAACATTTACAAATATTTATACCTGATCTGGATTAGAACCAGGTACCCTTAGTGCGGCAGTCAAGGTGTTTCGTTAAATACTGCAGGCCGGGGGCTGCAAGTGAACTGGTTCCCGACGGTTAGAAAGCGCTGTACGGTATTTTTATTCCGGTTTTCCGCCCTATTTGGTTGATTGCAGATGCAGTTCGTATTTTTCTGAATATTTCTGTACATCAGTTAACTGAATTTGTGGCAAAGTTGTGAGAAGTTCAACACGTGTTGTTCGTATTCGGAAAAAGTCAGTCAAGATCAAGTAAAGGAAGCAGTTTTATTGCACCGTGAAGCGTTGTGTCAAGGTTCTCTTATCAAAGTTAACAGTTTCTATCATCTGAATAGCCACTGGCAATTCGTCTTTAATTCGTCGACTTAAAGTTGTTTGTCACCAAGATTTGTGTCATAAAGAAAATTGAAGTTCAGAAGCTGGCAGCGTTTATGTGTGGAGTTATATGCGCCTTGTTTATAGCAAACCGTTGAACCGCCAGATTATTAGGATTTTTAAAAAAGGAAAACAAGTGTAACATATACACACATAACATAACCACACTTTATATATTAATTTACGTTTTTGTTTTGTCCCATTTTACACCGATATAACCTTATCCACCGTAACATACACTTCATGTTTATAGACCCTTCATTTTACGTCTTATGACGCAAGGCCTGATGATGGCAATTCCAGCCGGAATAATTTGTCTAAACAAGTTTTCCAAATTTGTCTCTCTTTCAGGTATTTTGCTTAATGTTCTTTTCATGTGTTTCGGAATAAAATTTCATTCGCAATCAATTGTGTGTGTATTCAATCCCATTGTGCGACTCGGATAGTGTTGATAATAGATAATTTTAAACTTCGCTAATAAAATACTGATCGGCATTACAAAAAATACGCTTTGATCCTGCATTATGCTGATTTGCAACTTGTTTTAAATTATAATATCTTTTTTCTACAACTGTCAAAAAAACCTGTCATTTTCTGACGGATTTCGAAACTCGAAGTACTAGATTTTTAAACGGTTAATTAATAAGTAAGGTTGCTATTGACAACGTGCGCGAAATCGTCAACAGTGAAAAAAAGTATTTCGCGCACGTGACAAAGTTGAACTTAAACAGCAAATTTAATTAACAATCGGTTCAGTTGTAGAAAAAATATTGTATATAACGCTAGCGCGAAGTTATTTCGCGCATTTGACTGATATTTTGACTCGGCTTCGCCTCGTCAAAATACCTTCAGTCTCAATGCGCGAAATTGAACTTCGCGCTCTTGTTATATAAATAACTATTTTATTATACCTGAATCACAATCTCCGTTTTAAACACTCAAATGCGTGCGAAAAAGGGCCTTTAAAACACACGTGCTTTAAAGTTGCTAAGTAACGATACTTCAAGTATGACTTTTGAAACTGTCATCTGGATGAAATAAAAAATCCTCTTAGGTCGCTTTCTGTAAATGCAGAACATTTCTTTGGCTTTTGTACCTATCCTTTGGTTGAAGCTTTCACAAACGCGCGTAATTTAGGGTATGCTTCCAAATCTGTTCCACTTTTTAATCGCAGCATTGCTTTAAAGTTTTGAATGAATGCACCAAAATATAGAAGATTTAAATACCTTTGACATTTCCTTCATATATGCCAGCATTATGGATGCATTTAAGACTGTATTCGTAAGTAACTTCCTATTCATCCATGGAAACAACTTTTCATATTCTTTATAATAGGCTTTACTGGAGTTGGATTTTACACCTACCAACGTTTGTTTAGATTTTACAACAATCGATTTAATGGACGGTGTATTATCTTTTTCAACGGAAATCGTTTTATTCACAAAGACGACGATTTTTATAAGCAAACGTCAAGTGACATTTCCATGGCAATCGTGAAATTACGAACACCCAGCCCACTTAATTAGACATGTATTCGAGTATAACGTCAATATGACTTCATTGTATTTCCTATTTTTAGATTATACTGCAGGTATAATAAAAAATACTATAAGATACACGTGTATAATTGGTCTTTAAAGCACTTGCAACGTTAAAGGCACTCCGCTTTGCGTCGTGCCCTTACACTCGTTGCGCGTGCTTTAAAGACTTGATTATACACTTGTATCTTAATATACTATATTCATGCTATGCAATTATTATTATTAATAATAATAATTTATTTATTTATTTATTATCCCTCTCTTGGTCTGGGCCCTCAACCGGCTTGCGCCCAATTACAGAGTGACCCGCCTAATGCTATGTAGAGGTGCCTCTGCAGAAGGTCTTAAGTTGGTCTATACTACTCCGGGATTTACCTTACGAATTAAGAATGCTCGAAATTGGTCTAAGGCAATTTCCATCTCTGCCACAGATGAAAAATTCACCTCCACCCAGGTTCGAACACCCGACCTCCGGATTTATAATTCAACGCTCTACCATTAAGCCATAATCCCCTTTACTAAGGGTGCAGGGTAGGGGGATTTATACCACCATAAGTTCAAGATATTTTCTCATAAAACTCTAATTATAGATATAAAGTATAAAATTTGGTTATAACATCTACACCGAAATTTCAGAATTCTTAAAAATATAACCAAATCTCAAGCTATATATCTTTTTTACATTTCACAAAAAAGTAGTGTACATCAAAGTTGTGTAGAATTCTATGGTCTACAATTTCTGATAACAATATTTTTTTCTAAAGTGGACCATTAAAAAGATATGATTGAAAAGGTGTGCACGTGCGCAAACCGCGCAAGGCTAAGTTTCTTATTTATAAGAATATTTATGCCATAACTTATTTTCCTTTGTACACATAAATAGTCCGTTACATGACCATGCGATGGGAAGTACTGATCATTCATGGAAAATGTGCTAAAGTTAGTCGCCTTGAGGCGAAAATCTTATTTTCATTTATTAATACAGCTATTTTATCATGGTTTCCAAAATAGACATTATACGTTCCGTTATAAAACAGAGATCAGACGCACTGTAAATCTCAGCTACCGGGTGATTCATTAGAAGTGAGGACAATTTGAATTTCCCGCAAATCAACAAAATTTTGAAATTGGTACTAACTGATGATCATTTATTTAATTGCAGTGGTGTATCATCGTGCTTTCAGTAAATCGTTCACTTATTTATAACCTACAAATACTGCTTCTGTTTTACCACAAATTATAAACTAACACTAGATACAGTCATGTTTCTTACATATTTTAGTGCATCAACTCTAAAAATTGTTCAAAATGGAAAAAGTAATAAACCGCAAATAGCACACAACAATTAACGGCGACACTGGTTTCTTAAGTGACAGTCATGACAGAAAAAAATTACTAACGAAATTCAAACCGTCAATCTAATAATGCAAAAAATACTAAAACCTTACGCGCGAAATTCAAGCGATCATCACTTCTAATGAATCACCCGGTATAATTCCTATTTTTCGTAAACCTGATAGTATTTTTAATTAAATGCATGGGGAATTTTATGTCAAGAAAGAAAGTATTTTGGGTCTCATATCACACGCTAGTTTGGCATATTTCCCCAAACGCCAAAGGAAGTGTTTTCCATCCGTTCCCATAGTTTTTATAGATTTCTATGGATCTAAAATTCTGCAAAAAAATTCTGTCGGTTTTGGGTAATAGGCTAGAAAATCTTGCCTCACTTCCTATTTTCTGAGTCACTGAGAGTTGAATCTCAAAAGGTAAAATAAAATACAGTAAATATAGAAGAAGTGCATTAGTAGCATTACGGCTGCATCTTAAAAGTACGAGCATATGGAGTGCTCATGAAATAAATACATTCCGGTCTTTTTCAAGTACATCATCAGTACATTCCTTATTCATTGCGTTTTAGAGGTTGGAATTATGTCGTCGTTTGCAAATCCTACTTGAAACCTCCCCTATGTACTCTGCAGTAGCAGTTTGTCCTTTTTTTCGTTCCTAATGTCCCTTTGACCAATTTTTATTCTGTACTGTACTCCCTAGTCTTGATTTAAGCTTAAATCTCACTTACTCTGCACATTGTACGATAAATTCTTCTATAGTGATCTTACACCCTACAGGTTTATTCTCCCTCAGTTTCAGTCATGATAGATCTAGAAGTTGGGCAATAAATAAATAAATTACGGGTTATTAAATTATATCACATGGAGAAAAATAAGGACGGAACTTACTAAACATTTACATACATCTACTTCGACGGTGGCGTGTTGCGTGACGTCAAGTGTTAAAATTACGCCGACGTCTCCATGAAATTCGTTAAGAGAGTACATTGCCCTGAGCTTTTGTAAACGTGATATACAATTTGATACACGTAAATATTTTTAGGTCACCTGAAGTATGGCTTGTGTAGTTCTCGTTGTTGTGGTGCATAGTGCGCTATGGTAATTCGTATTAAACTCCTTGCTAGTAACTTAATTGTACCGATTATTAATTTTCCCACAAATGTGTGCGCACATCCCAGTAGATTTTTGATAACTCTCTAAAGGAGCTCGCAAAATAATTCCTAGTTGTGATAAATATATAACACGCAGTGAAACACTTCATAACAATTCGTGACATTGGTAAGTGATTTTATTTTATACTGATATTTAGTTTTAATTTCTGACGTCAAACGTGCATTATCCAAAAAGGCTTTTTAATGTATGAAAATATGCAGAGACTTGTTTTCCAACCCTTAGAATAAATTTGCAAAAAAGAAACAACAGGTGTTGCCTTCCCAAGCTGCATAAATAACACATACTCATAAGTAAATGTTTACGTTAGTCATAAAACAAAAGCTTAACATAACAAAGAAAATGATATTATGTATTTTGACAAGCTAGAATAACGTTGCATGTTTTCAAGTATTTCATTATTCAATTTCACTCCAGATTTTGAATATTTACAAATATGTATCCTGGTAAAGGGGTAGACATAAAAGGAAAGCGCACCTTAAAAGAAAACAAACTTACAAATACAATAATTTTTTCATCATTTTACTTGTATCCATTTGTTTTACTAAGCTTTCAGCAAATTTCTTCATATTAACGAGGTCGTGAAGAATTTAGTTCTCTAAGTTTATGCTGTAAAACTGGGAAAAAAGGTAAGCCACAAATAAAAGATAAAACAATGAATCAGTGTTAAAACAAATATTGCGTAATTATTAGCACATACCGTAAACGGCCTTAGAACTTGTAAATATATCCCCAAACCACCTGTGAAGCGTAAAAAGCAAGTCACAAGAGAAAAACTTCACCAAAAATATCATGCGGCCATTAAAACCCTTAATAAACCTCTAAAGACCATCTAAATAAGCGGCAGAGCACCTAGGTGTGACCCTACGGGTCATTGGATTTGACCCATTTTCAATCGGCTTGTTATATGTGGCATATAGGTCAACTGTGCAAAGTTTGAACCAAATCTCAACTCAACTCAACGACCCCCACTCTCATATTCAGATGTGATGTCGCCACCTGCAAACTTAAGAAATAAAAATAAATGTCTTAAGTTGGGTTTATTGTTACATTTGATCATGGGATACCCCCCGTCCCCGTCATAGGAAAACATATTGCTGCCTGACAAACGGTAGAACTGCGGGCCAATTTCCACAAGTTATACGCTATAAAATTGCTAAATTAACAATTGCTGCGAATCTCATAACCTGCATGCCAAAATTAGAAAAAGTAGATTATTTTTCCCGTTTCGGGGGGGGGGGGTCCATTTGATTCATTTTTTGTAAATTAGCAATTTTATTTGTTTATTTATTTATGCCTTCATTTTTGAGTGGGGAGTTTCACCCAAGGCTGCTCTCGCAACTCAACCCACTATACGTTTATAAATATCCATGCCCGAACCCGGATTTGAACCAGGGACCCTTACTATCGCAGTCCAGTTTCAACTGAACTGCACCACACGGGACTTTCGTCAAAATAGTCGGAAAACACAGCCTCTAAAAATGCTGAACATACCCGAATGACCATAAGTGACCGAAATTGCACAACTCAAGGTATTCCTTACGCCGTCACGAATATTTAAATCTGAGGTAACGAAAATATAAATTCGTACAGAAAAGATAACTACAAATTGCATCAAATAGCCATAAAGTATGCATGGAAGACTACGACCCTAAAAGAAAGAGGGAAAATAATGCATCGAAGAAACTCAAACATGCTTTGCTAAACTAACTGTCTTCCCAAAAATCATCTGGCACTCTTATTGACTCACCAATTAAAAACTATAGCAACTGGGTGCATCAGAAGAGTGTATCAATACTTCCGAAACAATAATGTAGGATTTTATCAAATTGCAGTGGGATTAACGGCACTTAAAAATTCAGAGGTTTGCATCAGAAAGGGGTTAATTTCATCCCGTTGTAACGGGCTAGTTACATTTACAGGGGTTACAACCACTCTTGCACAAAATAAATTTTATTCTCTACGGCACTGGTAAAAATTTTACTGGAACTATTAATTTTTTGTAATGAATTAATACCACGGCTAGCACAGTAATGAATAAATTATCGATGAGCCTTACCTTGCGGAAGGTTGGTTCGTTATCTCCACGTATAATCTGAAAATTAAAACCTGATGCTTTGGTTTGACCACTTTCAAATAAGTAATCATATAAAATGAATTGTTTGAATATATTGTATAAAATATTATCGTTCTTACATTTTTTGTGATTTAAAAGATTGGTGCACTTACTTGTAAAAAAATACAAAATAAAATCCTGTCTTCCTGTCCTCCTGTTTGGTTAGCCAACAAAGGCACGAATTAATTGTATTTAACTCTTAACCGGTTGGCGTTTTATTTATAGAATTAGGTGCACAATTTTGATTGACCTACTGGTTTTTCAACTAACTATCCACTCCAAAAAATAGCGCAACGAAATGTTTGGCGCCTTGTACCCCAACGCGTTCGTAGTAACAATTTTTTTTTCTGAAATCTGCCACTATATTGGTTAACTCGTAATAGCGAGTCGCATCGAATTTAAAATCCACCCACCAACACTGTAACGTTTCAACCAGGGTTTCGACTCTTGTTTCTTCGGAAATGTAGAGGCTGTGTTTTTCTAATATTTTCACTTTTGGATTTGTTGCGAACTAATTTTAAAGTACCGCAAATTTGCCCGGTATAATGGCCCGTATGAATAAAAGGAAGCAAAGATAAAAATAATCTCGCAGTAATCCATCGAAGTAGGTATACTTTGATAAATTTTAAACTCAGCACTGCAATTAGAAAACTGGTGTACAATAAGTGCATCTTTTTTACCTATATGGCCGTAAAATCACTTCCAATCGGTTCGAGCTGACGGAGGAGAGTAGGTAATAGCTTAATTGCAATATCGATTTGAGGGACCTATAAATGTTCTGTTCTCTGTTCGAGCGGTATCCGAAACTGATAGCTAATTATGTTTTGATACTTGATCAGATCTTGTAAATCAAGAAATTGTGATTAATGTGAGCGTTCTCTTGCACGTTCCTAAAGCTATGAACAATATAATTGACTGCAAAAGTTGCGTCTGTAATGACCGTATTTGCAATTACAAGTAACGAATGGAGTTTAGTTAGTAATGTTCAGGATCAGCTTTGAATATACCTACGTTTTATGAATTCTGAGCTCGATGCATAGAGGAAGCATCCCAGTCTGAGTTTGTCAAACATAATTGCCACATGTACGTACTACCACCTCCGTAACTTTTCGTGTCTTGCAAAAAGAACACAAAGTTGTAAAACAGCGCTCCTACACGTAGTTCATCTCTAATAGGTGATTTAATCTACATTTTGCTTATTAACGTCGTCTATCATAATTTAGCACCTTCCTGTAATGCCCTCTTTTCTTGCATAATGCGCTACTTTATGTACTGGTATATAACTTGACACCGGCTTTTGAGGAAACTTGAGTGTACCTCACGGGTGAACGATAAATGTACCCTTTTAGAATGCAGTTGCTAACGTTTGCATGTTTTCGTTTTTAGCTTCACTTATTTTTAAGCTAGTACGCCTAAAGGTAAAACGCGGGAATTCGAGATGTCATAACTCATAACTACAACCATGCATGTCAAAATGCTTTTATTTAGCATACAATTATTAGAAATGAACCCTCGGCTTTGACGTTACATCGGTAACACGTATAGTAAACGATGAGTTAGTTAAATAAGATACATTACACAAAGTAATAGTTTTGTGCAATGTATGAGGAACACAAGAAACGCCAGTCTATATAAATGTACATGCTTACAAAACTGTAACATTTGGGTAAAGCTCCGCGACGTTCTTATCTATTGGTAGGGTAGAGCAATACATTATTCAAGAAAGGGATAAAGTGTCTTGAGTCTTTGTATAACTAGAGTTAGATTTATACTATAAGCGGATAAATTTCAAATACAAGTGATTTTCGGCACTCGTTATTTAAATCGCGTAAAATCTGAATTAAAGCCATTTGCCTCTGTAAAGCCGTTGTATAAGTCCATTTACATTGTCTAGATTAGGTAACATAAAACTTGTTTCAGGCACATTGAAACAAATTTTCATTTTAAATTCAAATAGGTGGGAATGCTAGCAAGTCGTATACACATAAGTCCCATTAAAATTGTTACGTTAATTGGAAATTAGAATAGTTAGGCAGAAAAAATATAAGAGGAAAGCTTTAAGCAGTTTGATTTAAAGGTATTGTGGAAATCCTCGTTTAATAATAGATAATAAAGACGAGTACATGGGGAGGAGTATTACGTCTTTTAATTAACAGTTCAATTTTTTTATAACTATGTGCACTCTAACCAAATTTTAGTTTTGCCTAAGCTGGAACTTTTCAGTTATGACACGAACAAGCCGGTGGGGACTTTACAAATCTACCGACGTAGTATAGGTCTATTTATAGAGCAATAGTCTAATTTACTGTGTTTTCGCTCAATATATTCAGTTCCATCTAAAAACACTGGTCTGTAAACACGTCGTTCCCAATACTGTTTCATAACATTCAAATGATCGGGGCGCTATTTGGTGGCGGCAGTTTAAAACCACATCGAGATGAGTGTGCTCATTCCGATTTTGGAAAGATATTTCAAAAATATCTATCCCCTAAATGGGACTGCTAAAAGAAATTCTTATATTGTAAACAATTTGGTTCCTGGACGATTTTCAACATGAAAATAAATGTGTAAACAAATATAGCAAACGAGTTCTTGGGTTGAATAAAAGATCTGACATTAAAACTATCCGGGTCGCACAAAGGATTTGAATAAACACACAATTAATTGATTAACAATGACAAAAAATATTCCGAACCACATGAAACAATTAAAACAAAATCCCTGCAACCCCACTTGTTTGAATATATTACCCCGCACGCAAACGGTCGATAGTTAAACATTTAAAAAATCTTAAATTACAGTTTATTTCCTCTAATAATCCAATTAATATGGTCGTAAAAGATTTCCGACATTCAGCCTTTGGCCAGGCGTGATCAATGAGATGAGAAATATTCGGTGGCTGCTCGGACGGCAGAGACTTTTAACTTTTACTAAGCAGGCAGCTTTGTTCACTCACATTCGAACTAAATCGTAAGAAATAAGATGAAAAATATTATTCGGTGGCTGCTCGAACGGTAGAAACTGATTGACAACTGCTTTGTTCACTCACACTGGATAACATTTCAGAATACGGAACAACCGTTTTTAAAAATTATATTAAATTAATATTAAATTTATAAATTATTTTATAAAATAAAAAATTTGAAATTGCTCATGCGCAAAACGATTTGTTTGATTCGACATTAGTTTTACTTTTATTCGAGGTGCCTACATACAACATTTCATGCAATTCGGTTCATAACTAACGGATATGTAAAAAATTCGGATTGCGCATGCGCAAACCAAATTTTTTAATCGGCATCATTTGCTTTTATTTGGGGTACCTACACGTACAAAATTTCATTTAAATATCACAACGGATAAAAAATTCGACTTGCGCAAATACAAAAGGTGGGTTGCGCATGCGCAATTTTTTTATTCATCTGCATAGTTACCTGAGGTTTGAGGAATATTTACTAACAGAACACCGGACATTCATATGCTTTTTGTAACAATAAGTATAAAAGAAACAATAGCGAGCTTTCTTATATACTGAAGAACATGTGAGTCAATTTTCAAAGCTTTCGGACGCGTCTATACAAAGTTATTGTGCACACGGACAGACAAACAGACGGACGGCCGGACAGGCAGGCGGACAGACACGCGGACAGACGGACGGGCAGACAGACGACAATACAAAATTATAAACGACGTCGAGGATAAACCAACTTCCTTATTCGTAAATAATCTCCCAGATTTGCACTTTAATAAATTGAAATATTTTCATGTACAGGATGTGCCGTCACTATTTTCGGTGTTTAGCCCGAAATAACGTTTACATGACCTGTCTTACACAACAATATATTTTTGGATTATTATGTATATATAAATTGCAATTAAACGCTACATAGCGAAAGGTATCCTTTCATTTGTAATTTAAATTTAAACGAAGTAGAGCGCGCCTTTTGGTATTTAGTGCGGTGATCAAGAACGCAAACCGTGCTAGCCGTATTTTGTATGTGCCGTTAATTATTAATATTTACTGAAATAAGTGCTAAGTATTATCCCACAAGTGCTTTTCCGTAACTATCCAAATATATCAAGGCGTTGAAGTAATTTCAATGTCAATCGATCATTTTTGGCTACTACTTTCCACTTCACGTACTTAGAGAAGAAAGCATCCATTATACAGGGTGTTTTTCCCAATGTTTAGTATGGAGAGCTCGTAAACCGTCAGAGATACAAAATCGCGTAAATGGGCAAAGAATAGCAGAATTTTATGTAGTCATTTTAGAAAATGCGGTGGCGTTTATTTCTTTTCAAAGATATCAAAAAATAGTTTTAACAAACAAAGTTTACAATGTATTTCTTATGGCAATAATTCCATCGCCGTGTCGATGCCGACTATGCAAGACAATAAACAAATAAATTTGGTTTTAATCACATGTCAATCAGCCATGGAATTATTGCCATAAGAAATACATTGTAACCTTCCAGGCAAAAATGCAAAGTTGATTCCCAAATGAAATACTAAGTGTGTAAGGTGTGTACCTAGCATCGTTGATTTTGTAATTTATTTCTGTATCAAATGGCATAAAAATCCAATATACCGTCCATAAGAAATAAGAAAGTTGACGTGAGTTACTCGAAACTCACAATTGATAAAAATTATATTTTAGCACCATCAGAAAGCTGAGAAAAAATGACTAACGGTTTGTTAAAACTATTTTTTGAAAATAAATGAACGTCAGCTCATTTTTGAATATGGCATTCATTGTTTATAGAACTACAAGAAACTCTTAAATGGAAACACCCTTTGCTAATTTAAGACCTCTTATCTCTCACGGTTTACGAGATTCCCATACTAAACAACACAACAATAAACTCACCTTGTATATAAAGCTGTCGTTGTTGATATTGTACCAGTATTAATGAACTGAGTTACCTATAACATAAGTCAATGAGTAAGTGAAATTAACACCGTTGGCGCCCCAACGTGGAGGGTAACATCCTTGTTATACTATATGAAACGTTTCCGTAGGTATTACTTTTAACTATAGGAGCTTTAAAGCACGGAACATAATTCAATACAATTACGTGCGTGTTAAAGTAAGGCTTGTGTTTAAACGTATTTAGGATTTAATTCGAAAATATTTATCTTTATGTTTCGCACGCTCTGTTTGGTACTTCATGTATAACGGAAGTGGCGACAGTTTCTCTAATGTTCCCGAAGGAGTTTGAACAAGTTATCGTGTTTAGACTTGCATTTTCCGATAGAAACAAACACTGGCATTAGGGTACGAAGGTTTGATGAACTGTCTATTTTCCGTGCAGATTGTCTGTAAATACCATTTAAGAAATTTGAGAATGTTTGGCTATCACTTCTAGGTATCCATCACGCGTTTAGTGTGTTCTTGGATTTTGTTTTGACAAGGAATCAACATTTTCCAACGATTTTATAAACGCCACCCACAAACATTTGTTTATCTAATTTCGCACTCTTGGTGTTTATAAGAAAACGCAATTTACAATAATGTAGCCTTAAATATTGTATGTGTGTAAGTGCGCATGAAGGTTTTGTTCTTTCCCCAGCCAAAACGTTAGTGACTTCCTTTACAGCATGAACAAAGCAAATGTAATTTCGTTCGAGTCAATTTAAGAAGCCAATCGTTGAGGATTTTAAAGCTCTTTGGGGATTGTGATTTATGTGGGGCATTACGTACCACTATACCTTAAAAAGGCTAATACGAAAGATAGATTTTGCAAAGAAAGAAATTTATGTTTGGAAATTAAATCCACCAGAAATAATGGCTTTACGCTCAATAATGTGTTAAAAAATGAATTTTCAACGAGATTTTGACATTGCAAACACCTTGACGGTATGAAATTAATTGTAGTTTTTTTTTCTGTTGCTGTTGTTTTTTAGTTTTAGTTATGAATTCAATGGGTCCGTTAACTTGGCCCCCCACTGAGAGATTTCATAGTCGTATTATTTTGAAATGAATGCGCTCGTTATGCGCTCATATGCGCCACCGATAATAACTCTTGCGCCATTATCGTTTTTTAGAAATCCGAAAAAACATTTGGGGGGGCCAAGTAAACGTAGCCCCCCCCCCCAGTACGTATTTTGTCCCTTATAACTAGGTCACCTGATACATTTGGTTATGCGCTCAATTGCGCCACTTGAATTAAAGCTAGCGCCATTACGGTTAAGCCGTGACAAATTTTCAAAAAGTGGGGGGGCCAACTTAACGTTTTTAAAAGTTACTTTTTTTTTAACATCTTTTCATACGAAATTGTACTCTCAGGTATGCGCTGAAATGCGCCGTAAAAAGATATCTTTGCGCCATTATTGTTTTTTGGTTATTCTTAAATATATTTGGGGGGGGGGGCCAAGTGAACGGAATCCCCCATAACGCATTTTGCTACCGGTATTTGTGCCACTTGATACATCTGGTTATGAGCTCAATTGCGCCACTTGAATTAAAGCTAGCGCCATTACGGTTAAGCCATAAAAATTTTTAAAAAGTGGGGGGGGGCTAACTTAACGTTTTCAAAAGTTACGTTTTTTAACATGTTTTTCTACTACATCGTACCTTTCATCATGCGCTAAAATGCGCCGTAAACAAAAATCTTGGCGCCATTATAGTGTTTCAGAAACACTATACAGGGTGTTTTTTGGGAACTTTAGTTAAACGATTCTGAGAAAGTAAAATAGGTAGGTTTTTAAAAATTTGTATTTAGGAGTTACTCCGAAGGC
The DNA here is from genome assembly GCF_008802855.1 of Photinus pyralis. Lineage (NCBI taxonomy): Eukaryota > Metazoa > Arthropoda > Insecta > Coleoptera > Lampyridae > Photinus > Photinus pyralis. The sequence continues at coordinate 44,607,296 of NW_022170403.1, forward strand.
CGAATCGATGTAAAATATTTTCAAAATGGACGCACTTCCGGAAATAACTTTTGAAAACGCTAAGTTAGACCCTCCACTTTTAAAAATTTTTTATGGCTTAACCGTAATGGCGCTAGCCTTAATTCAAGTGGCGCAATTGAGCGCATAACCAAATGTATCAGGTGACCTACTTACAAGGGACAAAATACATACTGGGGGGGGGGCTACGTTCACTTGGCCCCCCCAAATGTTTTTTTCGGATTTCTAAAAAACGATAATGGCGCAAGAGTTATTATAGGTGGCGCATATGAGCGCATAACGAGCGCATTCATTTCAAAATAATACGACTATGAAACCTCTCAGTGGGGGGGCCAAGTTAACGGACCCGAATTCAATGGTTTTAGCATTGAATAAACGTGTTTTTAGGCATCGGTTGTACTTAAATACGAATTGAAATGTGTGCGTATTTAATGAGTTTACATTAATTCTAATTCAATTGGGAATATTAATTATTATTAAGTACATAAAAATGAGTTAAACAGATAAATAAGACTCAAAACCGTTCCCATATAATTTATAATTGAGTGTTAAAGGGGGGGGGGGGGCACACTACATGTGTCGACTTACGTCATCATCAGGTGTAATAATATTGTGGCGTGAACAAAATGCCTACACACAAACAAAAGCCCCCGAAAAGCGGGAGGTTAAAACTAATGAGTAACTGCTTAGTCATCGATGTAAAGTTGGTGTAAAAGTTTATGAGTTAATTTCTGAACAAATAAGCTGGACGTCTAAAAACTAAAAGTTAGTAAAAACCCTAAACAATTGGGTATTGAAGTTGGAAATCAAAACTGAAAAAGAGGGTTATTGCATTAGTGTCACATATGTTCATCGCAATGCCAAAGTAGAATGTGCATAATTACATCCAATCAATAAGGATTTCCTATCATACTTATTGAAGGACTTCCAAATTTGCTATACTTCTCTGAATGCAAATGTAGTACAATCCGCCTTCCTTCATAAGAAATATGTTCAAATGATCGCAACTTGTACAATTTTAATTAAACATTTGATGCCCTTTTAATAAATAATAATAAGTTACAAGATAAATTCTAAATGTACATTCTACTTTACGCTAATGATGACAAAACACCAGTTTCTCAAAATAAAATTCTGCCCTATATAAAATTCCTCGTTACAAATCTTGTAACCCTTCAAACGATTTACTATCAGAATAATAGTCTTATTTGGAAAGGCATGATCGCCGTATGAAGATGGGGTGAAGACGTTCAACAAAAAGATGGACATAATGCATATGTCCATCTTTTTGTTGAACGACCTGCAGTTTCAACCAAAATAGAACACACTGTACACATGCCACATGCCCAATTCTATACAACAAATGTTGAGAGACTTCGGAATTGCATTTCCCATACACAAAAATAACCCACCTCCCTGTGAAATTAAGCACCGCAATCAATTTTCTCAACATTGACGCCTAATGAGCCTATAAAATCGATGATGATAATTGATTGTATATTGCATCTAAGAGTTGGCCATTTTCCAAAGAGAAATAAACTTCCCATGGCAATTAAGCTTTTGTAAAAGTCGATCTAGAAACCAATTAATTATAAAGATTAATGAATGATAAAGAGTCCAAGGCGACGGAAATATACCAACGTAACAGAAGGGCTGATGATGATGACTCGTGATATACAGTGCGTTCGAGATAAGAGGGTCACCTCAATATCTCTTTTATTTGGCGAAATACGAAAAAACTTGTCGAATATAATTTTATGTGTGACATTACGATCTATCCTTTTGTTTTCCAAATGCAATGCCTATGTTTTTTTAAGAAATTTGTAAAAGTACTCAGTTTTCTGTTACAACATGAAATATGGATACGGTGATATTAATGGTGCCATTAATTCCTTGTTAATTAAAAGCTTTTTAGGCACACTGATATGTAATACAGAAGAAAACCAAAAATCAGAAAATGATAGACACACTATTTGGAGGCAAGTTTTTTTTTCGAAATAACGGGATTCAAAGTTGCAACTTAGAATTTAAAAGAATATTTTCAGTGTCCGTTCTACTGTTTCGTACCCTATTCCTCCTATTTTATAATTCACTAGTTTAAGATTGGATTATCCGTAGACTTAATCATAATTCCTCAAGCAGCTTACCTATAATATGCGGAGATGTGGAACTGCTGTCAATTGCATAATTTATAAGGTATTAAGTCTTACGAAAAAGAATGGATCCCTAATACTGCCGGTGTTTAACGTTTAATAATAAATGTCCACAAACTTGTTCGGTAAAAGCTACACGGCATTAGCTTAAACAAATATTGGTAATAGCCACTGGTCGCATGCAGATTTCTTTATTATTTATTAATTTGCTCACAACAAAAAATATAACGCTAGATCCTATAATGTCTTATCTACTTTTCCTAAATGATGGGGTAGGTATTACGTAAAACAACGTTGATGATACCAAATGAGGATAAAATTGAATTCGTCCTTTTGAATCGTTCAAAAGGAATGTGTGCGCTCTGGAAGTAATGAAGAAGGTCAGAAAACTTAAGGGTACATTGTCAACATAATCATTATTTATAGCTCAAAGTAAAGAATGATGTTGCGTTCCCATTATAGGCAACTTCAACTAAGTCAACTCTTTTAAATTAATGAGTTCGAACTTTATTAATTACTTGATCTCTCTCCGTGTCTCAAAATTCCACTGAGGGGTAGGTATTAACACAAATATAGCTTTAACGGCACTCATTTAGTAGATTGACATTATTGATCTAGCGGCTATTATTCATTTTAGCAATTTAATCCTAATCTGATCGCTGTATGAGTTGAGAGATTAGAACGATTGCAGATTCCCTAACTTGAAATTAAACCGTAACTATATATTAAATTATTCATACGTAATTTTGATGTAGAATCCCCATTCTCTGAAAAATGGCATTGTGGGCTACTTTTCATTATGTGTAACATTCAACCACCCCTGTGTTTTATTAAGAAAGAATTTCTAATTATTTCCTTTATTAAAAACATCAATTACAGTGTAATACTACCTCCAGGATTAACTGCGATTTGAATTAATCACCCCCCAGATTTTATAACTTTCGGACGTGATATCATTAATTCCTTATAAAAGTGTCTACAACGATCGACTGACTAATTCGTGATCGACTGCTGGTGAATTTGTTGTGATAGTCACCTACCGTATTTATATCGTGATTTGAATATTGCAGAATTAGAATAATTATTGTATCACTACGCCCCATTATCAAATTCTTAAGTAGACACTAGCAGTATTATTTTTTGTTCATAATTTCTGTTGAGGGTACTGTATTAAGAGCCGTAAGTCATCTTACTATCTGTGCTTTATAAAAATATAGAAGACCATAATGCTTTATGTACAGACACGTAAATTATATAGGGTTTTCCTTCAAGATATTCGTCTTACGAGTATGTAATTGGCAATTTTGGCAAATGCAGAAAAAATAGGAGAGACCCTGTATATGACAATATATCAATTTATATTAAATGTAAATTTGGGGAATTGTTACGAATAAGCACAAACTTGGTTTATTTTACTTGAATTTGTGCCTAATTGTTATTTTTCCTTTTAGAATTGTTTACAATTGCGTATTATTTTCTTGTTTAAATTTATTCAATTTAGATAAGATGCTTTACGTTACGTTTGCGCTAAGGCGTATTTATCGGAGGAAGTTTAATTAACGCACGTGTTCTTATCGCTGTTAGAGGAGACAAGGTATTTCGAAAACTTGTGCGTTATTTCAACGTAAGAGGGGTCCGTCTAGTCTCGCGCGCAGGTACGTTTTCTTGCTTCGCGTTGGCCCTTGATTTTAAAGTGCTTACAGCGGATGTAAATATCAATACTCTACACCCAAATTTTGTTTTATCGTTTTTTAATAACAAAATCTCTCGATTTCAGTGAAAATAAAAAAATGTCGAACCTGCCTATTTGATAACTACCGTCGCGAACCAGCTAGCTTTTTTTCCGTCGTCTGCCGTATTTAAGAGAACACCACTTCCATTCTAGAATAAACTGTTTACTCAGGTGTTTACAAATAATGCGCCAATTAAAATTAGACTAGAAAACGCCGACTGCGAAGGCACGCGTATCCACTTAGGTATGCCGAAAATAATACGCTCAACGCTGCACCTGCATATGTTATCAGCACCAAAACACGCGTTAATTAAATTACGTGCGATAACACTCTTTATCGCAAAACACAAAAACCTTTCATAATGCAGGCAGACTTGACCAAAAGTTTCTGCATTTTAACGCACAATTTAACAATTTACAAAATTAATTAAAGAGATTTAAATATACTAAAGGAAAAGTAACACTACAGAAACAAATTCAAGTAAAACGAACCAACTCTGTGTTTATTTGTAAATATCGCCCCCCAACCCCATACCGGGTGAATATTCCCAAACCGAGCATAGAGAATTAACATGGGAAAAAGATTTTTTGTAGATAGTTGCTCCCCATGTTAACTTAGAGGGTTTATAATGACACCACTCGAAAGATTTTTTTCCTCGTCTAATGATATACGAATTAGTTAATTTTCAAGTGTATTTCTCATTATTTTATCAAACATTCGGCAATAAATCCACTTACCAAAATCATGTTAAGCCATGACTAGTAAGACAAAAAGCAGATTCAAACGTCGAAATCAATATCAGTTTATGAGAACTGGCATTAATTTTTTTGTAAAATGCGGTTCCCTGAGGAAAAAGTATTTATAATAAACAAGGTTTACAGCGAAAATGTTTACTCTAGAACGCTATATTTATTTTCCGTGCATTTTAATGATGAGCGTCCCATTCCGTCTGTGTGAAAACCTATTTCAATTCTTTAGCAAATTTCCATGGCTTAACATGATTTTGCTAATTGGATATATTGTCGAATTTTTGATAAAATAATGAGAAATACTCTTGAAAAAAGACTAATTCGTATAGATGAGAAAAAAATCTTCTTTTTATTGGTGTCATTATAAACCCTCTAAGTACACACGGGGAGCAACGATCTGCAAAATGTTAATTGCCTATGTTCGGTTTTAAAATATTCACCCGGTATACACCGGCTTTGTAGTTCAATGGTAGAGCGTTGGGCTATAAATCCAGAGGTCGGGTGTTCAAACCTGAGTTGAGGTGAATTTTTTATCTGTGGCAGAGATGGGAATTACATTTCTGTTATTAGTAGCAATAGCCATGACTTTTGTTGTTTTATGAATTGCTACTAATAACAGAAATTTGTTTTTAAATTTGCGGGTATACCAAAAGCTCAATAAAACATGTAAAGAGAGTTTAATACGCTCCTTTTAATTCTGAACCACTTTAAACTCTACAGCTTTTTTCTGTAAAATGTACAGGAGGGCAGGATATTGCATAAAACTAATTTCCACTACGTTCCAACTTACCGTGCACCACCCGGTATATTACCGAAGTGTATACAGACAGATCGTTGTCGAGTCAAAATTTTAGATTTTCTATCTAACGTAAATGGAATTATTGCTTTCCGTTGAATGTTAATTACGATTTTTTGTGTTCGAGTTACCCGGCGCGTCGTATTTATAATATGCATCGTTATCACCTCCTCCCTTTTGTTTTGTGTTTTATCTGATTGCGGATTATTGCCTGAAAGCGCCCTACGAATCGATCCCTTTTTCTAAATTACTTTTGAATTTACATTCTGAAACCAAATTACCAAGAGACCACAATAAATCTTCAATACTACGTACTAGATTTGACAAACAAACCTTATTTCTCATCATTATTTCTTAGGAATTGTTGGTTTTTGCAATTTTCTAAACTATCTAAACCAAAACATCTGTACATTCTGTTCAATTAGTGGCTTAGGTATATACGTTTTATTCAGTTTTGTTGTGGTTTCTTGGGGTTTTCGTTTCAGTTTTTTGTTTTGCTCAATTTACTATTAAGAACTGAAAATAAACGGAAGTTATTATCACCAATTATTGTCAAAAGGTTAAAAAAAACCTATTTTGTGTTTCATTCCCTATTTAAATTCAAATTTCCCCTTGGAGCTTGGTTCCATTATGACGGACCAGCCGGCAATCCTTAATACAGCTGTTGTAATATCCGAGGTAATATCAAAATCGATGTGTGCTTCATTTATATTGTACTTTTCCACTATGCTTTCATCTACCTTGTCAGTTTCTGCCACAAGGGAGTCTTACGCTTAATTTTGGTACATACGGAACCAAATGATGGATATATTTTACTTGTAAAGATAATAATCCGTAATTTAGGCTCACGCTTATAGTAATTACTTTTCAGATATTCATCAGAATGACGTTCTCGTTAGGATATCGCCGCGCCGCTTAAAGAGATTTACAACCCTCTAGTTCCTATCTACTGAGACATAAATACAAACGTCAAAACTTTCACGTGGAAATAGATGACACATTTTAAAATTATCCTATACATTGTTATAATGTTCGCAAACGTGAAAAAACAAGAGATTTTTAACGATGGTTAATAACCGTAAAATCAATCAGTCTCGTGCAAAAGTCAATAAACGTTTACCCATTGTTCTAATTCTTTGTGGACAGACGAGATTAGCCCGCTTTTCAAGAGCGTTTTTCTCATTAACTTAATTCAAGACTTCAGCTCAGAGATTATCATCGGTTTCAAAGGCGATCAATTGCAGACTAGTGAAAAGTTAATCGCCGATGGTTTCCCCAAAATATCAATGAACTTCCATTAACTTCTTTGATTGTTGGAATTTATAGAATTTCGAAGTCCCTAAATTCCTTTTACGCTAAACACGTACAAAAAGATGTAGGGAGTACACAGAGCAGTCGGTCGAACAAACGGCGATTTAGTTGTAATGTATGGGTTTTTAGATTGAGGATCTTCTAACTAGACGAGTTGCTAGTAAGTTTGAGCATGATTGCTATGATGGTATTCTGAACATGAAAACAGGCGGTCGTTAGCTTTCAGTTTAGTTCGCCCATTATGACACCGCTTCGCAGTCGAAACGCGGCCGACCAGTAAAATTCTTTTTCCTGAAACTACAATCAAAATTGAAAATTATCGTATGCATTAATGAAGTTTGATACATGACAATCTAGATACGGGTATGTTTCAATTGTAAGTGTCATTATTAAGATTAACGCGGCAATTGTTTTTTACTTTCCTCACTAGAGAGGAAAATGACATTTTCTTTACCCTTTTTAGAGACGCAAGTATTTGTGTCTAAGTAGTTTCAGAAAAATTATGTGTAAAGAGGTTTTTTCTCCACTTTCTTCTTTAGTTGTACTAATAACTGTTGTAGTTGAAATCGAAAATTTGTTGTTTCATAAATCAATATTTGTATAAAAATTAGTCCGGGTACGTATCGACATGTTCGTAGTCGTGTTACAAGCACTTACTTTTCAAAGAACTTTGATTTAAGAATACTTTTAAATTCCAGTCAATTTTGTGAAAAGTATCCTATAAATTACATACATTTTTTGTTTTAGTAAAAGCAATTCTCCTCTTAGTATCTACATATTTTATTCGAACAACGTTTGTATAAAATAGCTCGAAGGATATTCACGTAACACAGATAACAGAAAAGTATTTTAAAGTGAAATGAAAAAAATGTAACTCCCAATTGGCGCTCCGTATGATAAAAAAGACCATCAATATCTTAGAAGCAGGTGCTATCCAGAAAGACATACGGCATGATATTGCAATATGTATAAGTGTATGAATGTTGAAGTGATTTCTATATCGGAAGTCCATCTGGGCGCATTTCTTTTATTGTACCTACCTCTTGTTTTTCTAAGTTCCTTTTTCTAAAGACATCTAACAAGTTTTATAACATTTTTTTGATATATAAAGACAATTCCCAACTTCCTAACTTCTAAATATTTGATAAAGGGGCTAAAGTTTTTTTTTTCGAATATTACATGCGAGTAAGGCTAATATCGTAACATCATTAAATTGAATCATCCTCTTATGATGCCATTGCGGTCGGCATTTTAGTTCTGTCGCGCATTTAGATCTAAACTGTCTATTAAAACTCAAATTCGAACAAACTCTTTTCGCTCTATGTATGTCTCATATTCACAAATATCCAATGGCCTAATGCCTAATCAAAAGCTTAGAAGACGTGGTTTTTGCCGGCCCCCTTTGATTTAAGTACCGTAGAAAAGTATTTGCAAACTTGAAGTTACCTTTACCTACAAACCAAACACGACATTTCCAACATTATTTCACAGGCGCTTACTACAACGTTTATATATTGTAGTGAATGTTCTAGAAATCCCGATAAACATCGAGGCGCCATGAAACATTAGGCATCGGCGATATGAATCTAAGGCGGATTCTTCTCAGGAATTATGACGTGTTTGTTGTACAACACTCGGAAGTTTGGGGGCATGAAGTAGGATTTTTTATTTAATAAAAGGGTTTTGAAATTTCCCTTTCGTTAATGTTTTGTTAATCGCGGCGGGCATTAATGAATTTTCATTGGTTAGTAATTTCGCTTCCACCATTACTAAATGGCTTTTAGGGCTGTAGCTGGCTCTCAAATTTGCTGAATTAGCACTTTCTAGAGAGTATAATTCAAAACCAGACCCAGACTTCCTGACGCGACTCACGATTAAATGCAATTAATAGAACAAAAAAACTGTGTAATGTGGACGTACATCAAATACATTCCAATCATCAAAACAATTCATGAAACCAAGGTTGTTTTATTAGAAAGGTTGTCTGGTAACTCTATACCAATAGAATGCTTGCATTTTGAAGGCGGGAAAACGTCATCCAGAATACACATTTAAAATTGCTCATAGGTTACAATGCTAATAAGAGGGGTAAAACATTTAGTTTCTGCAGTATATTTTTGGATTTATATGGGTCTATGTATATAAGGGTGGATCTTATATTGGAAATCTTGGAAGTTTATCGACTTCCACCTTTGAAAGCAATCAAAGTATTGAAAAAATGAGTGTGGTGCGTAAGCTGTTTTACATTGCACGAGGACTTGTGAAAATGTAATCAAATTAATTTTTAGAGGTGGAAGTGGATAAAATTCCGCGTTCTACAAAATAGGAACCACCCCTATATATTAATACCTATCCTTTGGGAATTAAAACTCTAAACATTCTTTAGCGGATGACGCCTAATAAAATGCTGTTGCGTTTTATGGAATATGTATATTTATAGTATGTACAAAATGGTAACCGAGGTGCACACGGCGAGCTCTGTCGTTGGGGTGAGTCCAGATGCAGGTCTTCTGACTGATGGAGTGTGGCGCGAGGTCGAGCTGGCAAGGCGACCTGGTTCTGCAGTTGGGAGCTGTTTCTTGAAGTGCAATCGAAGCAGAAATTGCGTTGCACTTTGCAGAGTTCGTGGCTCTGCTTTTAAACGTTTGCGGCCAGGGACGCTACGCTTTCATCGGTTGGCCGTTTTGACCAATGAGGGCGCAGCACATTTTAGTTTACTGCCGGATGTGAAACATTTTCTTACCCATTCTTTAAGAACGGTAGGGTCCTTGGGAAACGTAAAAACCGAGATTTTATTTACACCAGGATGAGGAATTTTAGTGTTACTACCACTCGTCTAAAAAAATACTTAATTATCACATACAAAAGTGCATATAATTGATGAACTAACCTTTCAATCACGGCTATGAAAATCCACAAAATTCACAAACTAAATGTCTTTATATTGCACCAAACAGGTATCTACAGCTAATATATGTCCTTACGCACTTCAAAATTCAACAAATTTTAAACAAATAAACTATAACTCAAGAAAAATAAGCACCCGCGCGACTACCAACAACGTTGAACGTCAATGACAGAATCCTCGATGACGTATACATTCCGTTCCGCCCACAGTTACCAGGTAACCTTTGAAATAAAATAACCTTGATATGAAACTACCATGATCGATATTCGTTTGGGAAAATGTTTTCAGAACATTTTCTTTTTTACACCTTAAATCTTTCCACTTGCATGCAATTCGGGGGAAAAATGCATACAACATTCAAATAGAAATGATAGTGGTTGTATCATTCTAGATGGATTGTTGTTTGCTATATAAGCACATCGTGTGTTTTGAGTGAGTTCCAACATCGATGCGCTCGTGTTCTGTTATAAATTGTGAGTGATAAATAATAATTGCTGTTAAAAATTAATCCATTCCCAGACTGTTATAAATTTATTTTAGTGAATTGTAGATATATAAATCACGTAATTAAATATATCTTATAGTATGTATACATATAAGGAAAAAAAATCTATTCTAATGGTGGAAACCTTATGAGAAAGTAAAATGCACATGTGTTTTGATTTATGGACACATGCCGAGATGAATTAAAGAAATGCACCACTTTCACGCCAGCTTACAGAGACCAAACGTGTCATTTTCGATGGGAATTTAGGAACACTTAATTTTAATCAACATCTCCCCCCCCCCCTCTCCCTAATGCTCGCCATACAAATAAAAATTTCAATTAAAACATTGTGACTAATTCTATATTATTTAGTTAGGGATCACACAGCGTTACGCCGGAGACGAACTTGTAATGCAATAATGCTAGATCATATCAGTAATCAGTAGGCAATGGAAATAATTGTAGAGAGAGGGTACATTGTTTACTCTATGCATGTAATGAAAAAGGTTGTATCAAGTAGTATGTCAACAGTCGTTCAAAAATGAACTTTTTATTAAAGACCAGCCGATCCGATCCGGTCTATTGACCGCATTACGATTGCTATGGAGCGATGTAAATAAATGAAACTACGATTATTAGTCTTGGCTATATTGACTCCTCAGGCTGCGCTGTTTCGATTTCGCTCGCTTACTGTTAGTTCATCATCATAAAGCAAAGAACTCGGCAAAGAATAATTGATACACGGAAAAAATTTAGCCGCCTATGGTTTCCATTAAACCAAAACACATAAGTTTGAGGCTGATGAGGTTAAATTTAATTTTATTGATGATACAGTTATTCGACTCCTTTGCGCCAAATGTATACCATCCAGATCCCGAAATTAATTTTATTTCCCGCGCCTCAACACTATTTGCTTGCAGCATTACACCTTTAAAATAGAGTCATAAAATAATAACATAGATATTTTTCATATGTCCTTAAAACAGTTTAAGGAATGTTGTGACAATATCAAACACTGTAACGAAATTTTTTCTCTCTTTCTTTTTTCTTTACATACATACTTTTTACACATTGTTTGATATACGACCATTATTATTGGCATAACCGGTTATGTTCATAAATAAACGATGATGTAGGTTTATTTTATTTGAAATTGTTGTCTTAGTGTCTATATTTCCTTTTAAAATTCTATGTAAATGCGAAGTTTTTCTTGTTTAAATTTTTTAAATTGTTTATTTCGATATATGTGTATTTAATCGTAAAACGTGAAAGTATGTGTTAAAATGTAAGACACATCATGTCGTTTGAGATAAAGAGTTTATCAGGGGAAAATTAATCAATGCACATCTAGTGCTGCTAACGAAAGTACACGCGTTTTGAAGCATTGAGTGTTATTTGGGAACTATGGATATGAAAAATAGCTTTCAAAATTGGATTAAAAGATAAATTAGGGACTATATTTTCTTGGAAAAAAAAACATATTTTAATGCTCAATAATTTCACAAGATGAGGCGATATTATAAACCTGTTAAAGACTCTAATACGATCTAGAAAATGCTCAAACCAAGCCTTTAAAACGCTCCTAAAGCGCATTAAGGCTTTGAAGACTGATAACAACTTAAAAGCTCTCAAAACCTCTAGAAATCCTTTCTTAAAAACATTTGAAAACTCATGGAAAAACTTAAAGACTCTTAAAAGTGAACTCTCATAGGCCTTCAGCAGAATTTAGGATCTATACATCTGTTGGGAAAGATAAAGATACGAGCAAAGTAACAACAAAGGCAAATAAGGAAACATTGATTTACCGTTCTTCAACTTCAATAAATAAATTAAATTTATTCCGCTACATATTCCCAGAACTTCAATATTTGCAGCGAACCTCGAGAAGGAAAAGGAAATTGGCCACGTTACCAGAAATTTTCATCTATCTGCTTATTTTGATACCTAGCTACTTGGCTTAAATAATTTATGTCTAATATACGTTAATTGTTTATGTGTCGGGCACTAGTGGATATAAACACCCTTATCCTGGCAATGAATCTGCATATTCACAAAATATATTTAACTGATAGGACAGTGTTAGCAATTTTGTGCAAGGTTACACTTAACTGAATGCAAATTTTCAGCACAGCTGAATACGTATACGCTATAACTTAATCTAATCTCATTTACAGCTAGGAAGATAAATATATACATTAAATAACTCACTGAATTAACTTGTTTTAACATCAACGACAAAGGCAAAAGAGAATTTATAGTTGATTGGAATTCGTCACAACGGTACCAAAAATGTACCGCAACAGAAACGACATGAGAAAACCTATTACATTTTACCTGCACCTTGGCAGCTGCTACGATACCTAGTTAAAACATTGCATTGCCGAAGGTCTGATCGTAAATACCAAATGTCAGATGAGTTCCAGCTAAGCAGTGATAGATTGGTGAACTCGTTTTAACATTTCATAAGTGAACGGTACTTCATCGATAGGAGTGGTTAATGCTCGTTACACGAAAGACACGTACAAAAACTACAATGCCAACATTAGACTCGATTCCAATTAATTCAGACTTACGTACTCCATTAACAAATGAGTTTCGGATTGCGGTATAGGTAAAACAAAGATAGATAATTAAATTAAAGCATATGACATAACCTAAAAACAGGAGTCCTATGAAAATAACTTTACCTGAATAGGATACTACCCTGTCCTATTCACGTAAAGACACTTAGATAATTAATTTAAACAATTTCATGACTGGAAATTTCCAATTCAGATATCAAAATCTTTCGCAAACTTGAGAGCTTGTCATTTCAACGACAAAACGAAAAGTGATATTTTCTCAATACCAATGGGTGGCGGTCAGCGGCTAAGGTTTTCACGCAGAAAATCCGCTGAATGGCTACTAAGAGTGCATTCAGTCCCCCAAACTTAGAGTACATTCAACAAAACAACGGAACGTTACAAATTAAGAAATTAAAAATTAAATCAAAAACCTGATGAAGCTGAAACTATTCGCCACCTCACTATTCAATAATGATTAAGTAGGTCAATGTGCTGAATTTCACAATACATAAATAAAACAAAAGAAAACCTAAATTCTCGAGTTGTGCTTCGGTAATTAAATTCATTAATGTGCAAGTACTTGAGGAGCTTAGATATGGTTAATATTGTGCTCAAATTTAGAACAGATTACGTTCACCAAACGCAATGGCCTCTAAAGGAGATCAACGTGCTCATGCACAACAATAGCGCGTTTAATATCGATCATATGTGTGTCAACAGACGTTACAATTGAATTGTAATGCATTGGATAACATTTGCTGGAACTGACTTTTGTCTCATTGCCGACACATTATTTCGCACCGAAGCAAATATTGATTGACGATGCAAATTTTATCGCTTTGCAACATGCAGTGCGTATCGCCAGAAATAAATGTTACCGTAACTAACTACTCCTTCCGTTTGATTGAAAACGAGTAGCTCCTGGGACTTTTACCACAGTTGTAACCGATTTTGGGGAAAATTGGGCGTACTGGCCATCACTTTAAGGGTATGCTCGTGGATATCGCGGATTGCTGAAGGGTAGACATTGCTAGAAGGTGGCACTTGGTAATCATAATATGGTCTCTTTTATGCTCACAATTACGACTGCTGGGTTAAAACCATAGCATTTGACTAAAACTGCTTAGCAATAACGTTGGCATCTAATCTGGTGAGAAAATGTACTGAAAACAGTACCCCCAAGCAACGCGTGTACTGTAACGTAAATACAATGGGATCATCCCTCCTTCATTTTTTATTTCTGATCCACAAAGTACATTAAAAATAAAAAGACCCGTGTGTCCTCAATTTTTATTTACGAGTAAAATAAACCCAAAATAAATTATTGAAAAGCTGTGTTTTTAGTCCGAATTTGAAACGCTTCAGACTAAATACGTCATAAACCTACAACCAATCACGTAGAAGTGAGCTGGCAACCTTACGCGAGGGTCTGACGTTTGTCACATTTGACGTTTTGAGAGGGATGTTTAACTGCATCTAGCACGAAAGTGACAAGTGCCTGTGACAGATGACGCAAGTTATAAATGCCATTCTCCTGCAATATTGTCATTTGAATGGTTCTATGAGCTGATTGGTCGGGCTTATTACGTCACAGAACCCGCCACAATCATATCGTTTTGAATAAACCTTTAAAACCGCACATGTTCATTATTTTTTTGCTAATCAGCCTCTATTTTTAAATAAACTTTTACTGTCCAAAAAAATGTTTTATGGTTTCAGGTGCACGCTTATTAAATTAGAACTGCGGAATTCAACTATACTGTAAACCCCCATTACCTTATTTATTTAATTACAATTAATTAGCCATAAATTGAGAACAGTCTTGAAATGGATTAATTTATAACAGTTAATTTGTATTGATCACTCACATCATTTATAACACAACACGAGCGCATCAATGATGGAACTGACTCGAAACAATTCGATTCGCTCCAAATGCTCCCGAACACTTCCGAATGTTCTAGAACACTACCTGTTTCCTGCAAAGAATGCGTAGTTTCTTATCGCCGATTACTAATCTTTCATGGCGCCTCGATGTCTACGTGATTTCTAGAATATTCGCTACGACATTCGAATTTTAATGGAACTGAAATGCAATTGAAAATCCATTAATAAATGCGTATTCTACAATACATTTATTCGATAATCTTAATCCTGAATTACTTCTTTGATACAAGGCACTTTAGTGGCTCCTATTGTGCTCTAGGTTACTTATTGTACATTATTATAGATGAATTAATAGTTAATTAGGAACTGTAAGCGGCAATGATTGAGCTTTGTTGTTGTGGTATAGAATCAACGAATCGCTCAAATTGAATTTACATGTAACAAAGTTGACGTGTTTCCTTTGGGAGCAATATAACTAGATTTCTCACTCACGATTTAGTATAATACGGGCATTTCTAAGGAAACGAAAACTCCATCTTAAATCGTGAGAAACACAACTTTTTTGTATGCTCAACTTTACTCTCTAACAGCTTCGTTACTGCAGAAACTGAGCTCTATTCAGCGCCTTTACAAAAAGAAAAATGCAATTAAGCGTTTCCACCTTGCCCCTGAGGATATAAGAGAAACGCGTCTACATCTTCATTCATATCTGCGTTATAAAATAATAAGATTCGACGCCTTGAGTTTGGGAGGGCTTTCGAACTATAATTGCAGAGTCGAGGGATTTTAATAAAATCATGACAATGGCCTCCTCTTTTACATGCGCCCTACCAGAATATTAAATTTATCAATATACGATCTAGAAAAATGTGCCTTTTACACTTATTTACTTTTTCATATTCAAGCTTTTTCTTAAATTAATTTTCACACGCTCACAGTGTCACACATTATGACAAATAAGATAATCAGAAGTGTATAAATAGTGCTATATCAACAATAATTCGTTCGATTACCCTGGCTTTTACAATTTACCCACAACCCACATATCAGGCAACAATATTACACTCATTTGTACAATGGGTCAGTCAGTTGTGATGTAAAAGCATCTCGTTTCCCTTTTTTGCAGATTCGGTCTTCTGACATTTTTTTGTGTCTCGGGCGGTAGACACGTGGTGGACATTGATGTTCATTCAATTCGGTAAAGACATTTCAGCTGCCACTCCAAGCATACAATTGAATTCATCGGTTAGTTTACGATAACGTTTCGCGTACCTAATGTTGTATTGCAAAGGAAATGATGAAAAAAATGTGAAAATCTCATCCGTGTACTTGACTCCCGTTTTATGAAAAGTAAAGTTTCAGGTCCTTTGCAAGAAGGCAGATAACTATTCTTTTTCGATATGAAATCAATCAGATTAACAAGTGAATGAGATTATTATAAACTACTTTAGCAGTTGGAAAATATTGCGTTCTGAGTCGAGTTCTTTTTCTATTTGAAGCTTATTTCGATACATGGATTTCTATGCGGCGACAGGAAAAATTCAGCTTGACAAATATAAGGGTAAATTCGAATTGCAGAATTTATCCTGAAATTCACAATAGAAGTTAGTGATTCTAGAATCTAGAGGAAAGTCCTGGATACTACCACAATGTGACGATCATATCAAAGTTATTTTCTTTGAATTTGTTATTCCGTAACTTCACTTTTGTACTGTGGGTTACCAATTTGGTATGTGTCGAGTTCGTGATAACAAGAATGTGCATATAATCTTATTTAGTTTTATTGTACCGAACTCCCCTGTTAGTATTAGACTTATAACATGCCAGGAAACTACACACTCGCATTTCTGGCCTGGTTGTTACTGGAGATGACGTAGAATGCTGGTTGGTAAATGTTGTCGTGGAGTTCTCGGGATCATCGTTGTCTTCAAATCTCGGAAAACCAAAACCTTGGTGGCATCGTGTCAAGATGTATCGGCGTAAGTCTTTTACGAAAACGTATGTGTCCAGGTTATTCGTTTCGGGTGTTCGTGAACTCAAAAACTCTGTTGGAAGACTCAGCGGTTGTCCATACACGAGTTCGGCTACGGTGGCTTCCACGCAGCACATAGTCCCAGCATTACGGTTGGAAGTGCTCCCGTTCAACTTTCCTGTCGACACATAATCGCGGCTTTTAACTGTCGATTAAGCCGTTTCATCATCCCATGCTGGTGATACGCCGTCGTCTTCAAATGGGTTGTACCTAAGAGGTGCGACTCAAACTGACTACCTCCGTCGTGGTGTTCCAAATCTCGTTATCCAGTTGTCGTACATGACTTGAGTTACCGTTGTTGCTTCTTGGCCATCTTGAGTTCGGTGTTGCAAAGTTTCCCATCGGGGCTGTACCACGTCTAGAAATTTTGGAACTATTGACATTTCGGGCAGTTGCGCGACCACTTTCGACAATCTGCTTCAACAGAAGGCCATACAAAACTTGGTTACGAGTTTAACTGTCGTCCTTGCATCAGGGTGTGCTAAATTGTGGATCGGATTAAAAACTGTCTTCCTGAAACTTTTGGTAATTAAGGGGCGGGCTACATGAGTGCCGATGTCATATTTAAGGTTGTTGTCTGAACCGGGAATGGGTATTAGTCGGAGAATAAGGCCCGAATTGTCCTTATTTACGTATTCTTTAAGTTCTTCGTCAGATTGCTAAGCACGTCATAAGACGTCGAAATTGATGCCAAAGTTCACTTCTTCAATGCGAGAAAGCTTGGCCGCTACCGTTGAGTTCATCGGAGATATGCTTTATGCCTGTCGTAAATTGACCGATATAATCCAAGTGGTGAAACTGGCGAGGCGAGCATTGACTTGTTTTCTTAAAAAATGGAAACATAAGTGATGGTTTGAACACAACAAAATGTCGTTTGTTAAGCGGTGCCTGTATTTCCGCAGCTTTGAGTAAGAACCTTCTGAAAAAAGTCAACAGCAAGAACTTTCGTAGTTTCTTCACGGTGTACGGTAGTGGATAACTTACGATGATGTCTACTTGTTCTGGAAGAAGCGGATTAATTCAGCTGAGAGGAGATACCCCAAAAGTTTAACTTGATTTTGGCCGAACACGCACTTAGCCGAATTGATGACCACACCCTGTTCTTCCAAGTCTTGAAATAAGATTGTTATGTGCTGAAAATATTCTTCGGGTGAAATAATGTCGTCAATATAAGCAAAACAGAATTTCAAATCTTGGATGACTTCATCGTTAAATCTCTGGAAGGTATTGGCTGCGTTGCACAAAGGTCCATGTACGACGTAGGTACGTGAACACGAAAAGTTCAAATGGAGTCTTAATCGCGGTTGCGTGTAGTCCACATTGACCCAAATGCTCCATGGTATTCCGTAGAAAGTTCGTGAAAAACCGACTTAGAATTGGTACCGCGAGAAGTACACGCAGCGCCTTAAGTAATATGACCTGGCAGACGGTCGATTTTAGCATACTCGGATAGGCCAAAAGGGAACTCCATCGGTTAAAATTTTGATCACTCTCGTTCAGTGGATTTCGAGCTAGCTCCCCTACTAGTAGATCAGCCTTGGCTGAAACCCGCAATTTTCCTGTTATTACCAAAATTACTAATTATAAAGCAGGTTAGATTCGAAGTGAAAGCAACAATGAAGAAGAATCTATATTTGAACAAGAATAAAACTAATTTAAAAGGAAATGTCATTTGATAACTATACAAAGTTGTATTACAAAGAACTCCTCTTCTAAATCTCCTTTTGTTGCCGTACTGAATTTAAGCGCATATACGTGTAATCGTTAAATCCTTTACAAGATTTTATGGCGGATCGTCATAAAACGAATATATCCTCATATACGCAACGTTATTTAACTCTACTGTTCACAGTTTAATAAAATAATAAGTACTTAATTGAATTTTCCGTTTCCAGATAGCGAGGGTTAACTTTTTTCTCTGAAATCTGTTCATTGATGTTTCTGATTGCTTCTGTAGATATCCCTAATTGCAAAAATCGGAAACGAATTTCTGGCAAGTTTCCTTATTGGAAGTTTCAAATTACTTCCTATAAGGTCTATCGAAAATTCTCTCTTTGCAGAAGCTATTTTAATACGTTTGACAAGGTAGAGAATTCTATCCATATTATCCTGACCCCCACACTGTTGGTATATGATCCGTCTAAATGGAGCATGCATTCAACTTCATTAAGCACGCCAAACTGAATATAATTATAACACAGGACCATCATCAGCATAACATTTAACGGCAGGATTGATTTACAGTAAACAAATAATGAATTGCCATCCCGAGGAGTTGTTACTTAGTAGGTGTATACATACGTTGAATTTGAACAGGCAATCTATGATTCCATTAGATTCACGATGTGTTTAAATATCTGAGGTTTGTGTTGATGTTATCATTAGAATGTTCGTATATTATGCTTTAAGTGAAGGTAAATGTTCCCACAAACATAACACACATTATTCATTACTACAGGTTAGTAAATACATAGTAGTTTAGCATACGTATGTTATATAATATGTGATTTTAGTTAGGTAATGTCATTAATTCACGTCTTGTTTTGCAACATTTTCTTATTGCTGTAGGAGAGGTCCGTTTCCACATTTCTCTCTCCGATAATTTTGATGCATTTTTATTTTCAATGGATTTATCAATAAACCCATTAACTACAGAATTTGATTTCCAAATCCCATGCC
This sequence comes from Photinus pyralis, assembly GCF_008802855.1. Taxonomy (NCBI): domain Eukaryota; kingdom Metazoa; phylum Arthropoda; class Insecta; order Coleoptera; family Lampyridae; genus Photinus; species Photinus pyralis. The sequence continues at coordinate 44,626,613 of NW_022170403.1, forward strand.
CGCTCCTGTGTTTTCAAGAAGTGACGAAGCTGTGGTCAGTGTAACGTTCCGTTGAATGTACTCTGCTTCCTGTGCGGTCAAGGTTGTTTTTGTGTATATTTTCTTTAAACCTAAAAAGTTCCGGGAATTGTTGGGTCTTGATCTGTCATCAAATGTAAATGCTTAATTTAATTGACTGGTAGATGTGATTTATCACCTTTTCTGTGTAGTTAATAGAGATGAAATTTTATTTTTCCTAGAATTTAAGTTTGGATTTATCTCTTAATGTCTGATAACAAATTGAGTTAGGAAAATTAATCTACCTATATTTTCTTGGCCTAATAACGTTCCGTTGAAGAATTTAAATCAGCTTTTTACCACGTTGAGAGCGGATCTACGTTTCGTTGAAGATTTTGAAATCAGCTTTTTTCAGCATCGAGTTACGTTTCGTTGAAGAATTTATTTGCTTCTTGCGAATTCCATCGTTGATTATTTGTTTTGAAGGCACGGCCAGTATCGAAAGATTTATTCGTCCAATATGTGATTGCAGATTGAAGACGTTTCGTTTGTGAAGCCGGAAGCCGAATTCGCGGCTAATTATTGTTCTACGTTTTGAAGCTTTGGCCATCAAAGGTGCTGCAAGGAGAGGTGTTTGTCGGCGCCCCCATAAGTGTGTTTTCAACATGCCTCAGTTTGAAGTTGAGTTTTTTTTTAAAACTTCCTTGTCTACCCGAAGAGAAGAGGCTGCGATTACTCAATGTCGTTAGTCTAAAATGTCATTTGTGTTGATTGACAATTGTAATTTTTGTGTACTGTGTACGGATACCTTTTGATTGGATATTACAATTCCCGGACAGATAGTAGCTTTCCGTGTGTTTCATTCTAACGACTTCATTTCTAATTTACCTGTGTTTTTATTGGATTCTTGCTCAAGGTCCATTTTAATTATTCAAAATGTTGCAGTTCACTTTGGAGTTTAAGGTATTGGCTTTGACCCACTATCTGTTAGAAGTTAACAGTTAACTGAGAGCAAAGTCGAATATCCTCTTTGTACTGGGGTAAAGTTTTGTGCCGTGATAATAAATAAAGGCAAAGAGTTGGCTAGATTTTTGCTGTACGGTCTTTCTGACCTACGGAGCAGTGAACACAACAATATACAATATATTCCGTGAGTAAAATGACCAGGTCAGCGGACCGCATATTTTCGAATCATTTCCACCAAATTAATCCAATAAATATTTCTAGAAATTATTACAAATTCACGCGAGAGTTAGTTTTTGTATTTGGTATAAGCGTAATCTTTAAGAGTCTCATACAGCAAATAGGTTAGTTATTCCTTCCTAGATGCACCAGTAAGCCCCACAATTAAAGCTATCAAAAAATAATTTCATTAGGTGAAATAGGTACCTATACATTCACAATTAGCAGTAATTTACCTTAATTAATAACCGAGTTAATAAAGATTGTGCATATTCAACTTTTTGGAGAAGCAAGGTTACATTCTTCTTTGTAATATGCTTGATTTTGTGGCCTTGTAACCTTCAGATTTCCTCTTTAGAAATGCAATAAGCTGTACGAATTTGCCTATATCATTTTTCTTCATGGCTATCACCCCCCTTGCTATTGAATCCCAAAAGGCTTGAGCATTTATAACACTTCGATAAATTATTATGTATGATCTCCTGATCCCTAAGAAAAAAATACATTATAACTTCGATAAATGTTTGAACTAATCACCTTTTGTGTAGTCACATTTTTTTACACCTTTCTCACGCACCATTCCTGCAACCGTTTATTGGACGTTTAGTTGCTGTCGCTACAAGAGTCAACTACAAAAAAATCTCCTGGCTATGACTTTATCACTGGGCGAATACTGAAGGAGCTGCTTCTCAAAGCAATCAGACTAACCCTGCTAATCTCGAACAGCATTTTACGGACAGGAATCTTTACAGTTCAATGGAAAGTTGCCCAAGTGGCCAGAGCCTGGAAGAGAACCCAATTCCTTACAGATCAATAAGTTTGCTATTATAGGCGTTTACTCTACATGTAAATTATCTTTTCCTTTTTCAGATTTTCTTCACAATGTGACGCATTCTTCTCGGGAAATATGACGTGTTTTGTTCGAGAACATTCTAGAGCACTATGTAAGCAAATCGAATTGCGTTTCACAGTTCCAATTTCAATGTCGAAGTAATAAATAGACCACTCTGTTTAAAATTGTGTATATGCGAGTGATAATTAATACTAGTACACTATACGAATGCTAACTGTATATGAAATAATAAACTTAATTCAATTTTCGTTACGTTAAAAATTAAGCTATACGATTTGGGTATTTTATCCATTATGCATAATTAAAACAAAGCTCGTACTAAAACAAAGAGACTAAAACAACGTTTTAAACTACCTACATAAATAGATTCCAACCAATTACCGCTTGTATTGGTTTTTAAATGCATGCAAACGTTAATTAATTTACATAGACTGACACAATGTAAAAATACAATCAATAAAACACATTTTACAAATAACAGTTTTGTTATTGTTCCCAAATACAAGCGCTTTCGCGCAACTTTTCGATGAAATGAAAACATGTAGGCACAATATAAAATTCGGAGCAGGGTCAAGCACATGGTAGTGTAACTTCTTAAAAGCTAAGTTTTGGAGTTGGTAAATTGAGTTGATTCAACAGAAAGTTTCCGTTTTGTCAAATTACTAAATCAAAATGACGTAATTTAACATTTTATGGGAAAGGGACTGGTTGACACTAATTCAGTCGTCATCACATTGTCAATTTTAATTAATATGCGTGACAGTGTAAATATGGAACACATGAGGGAACTAACCAGAATGCTTATTATACAGGGCGTTTCAAAAAGAATCATCCGATTTTGTAGGTTTATAATTTGTTTAGACGCCATTTTGACAATAACTGAGCTGGGCGTTGACAGAAGCGCGCTACTGCTACCTAGCGGAAACCACGCGAAACTCGAGAGCTTCCTCTTACTAACAGTACATTGTTCTATCAAATCGGACTTATAGATGAATAGCAATAAATTTTTAAAATCGGATGATTCTTTTTGAAACGCCCTGTAGTTTGCGCACGTTTAAAAGTGTAATAATATACAAGTATACAAGTTGCCCATTCCAGTAAATCGTCAAAATGTTTAAACGATGTTAGTAGAAAACCACCACTAGTGGACAACCCGTAGCTTTAAACAGCTTATAACATAAATTATTATTAAATGGCAGAGCAAAGCGATGTTTTATAGGGGAGTTGGTTGGTTTCCGTCTGTCCATCCGTGAACACGATAACTACCACACGCTTGAACCGATTCGGTTTAAACTTGGCACAGTTGACCTACATGCCATATCTAACAAGCCCATTGAAAATGGGTCAAATCCAATTACTTCGTGGGGTCACGCCTCTCTAGCTCTGCAAAACGCTTGAACCTATTCGGTTCAAACTTTGCACAGTTGACCTATACGCCACATGTAACAAGCCTATTGAAAATGGGTCAAATCCATGGACTCCGTAGGGTCAAACCGAGGTGCTCCGCCGCATTTTTAGATCCTCTTTAGGGGTTTATTCTAGATTATCTTCGTCGTGTTTACGGAGCAAAATTCGGCAAAACTACACAACCTACTATACAATGCTAACGCTTGTGTTTACAGTTAATGGATAACGTCAACAATATTGTAATGCTCGTGGCTGCTATTTAACATTAGCATTGTAATTCATATTCTATTTTCATCCAAATTTATTTGCGGGAATGGTTACTCGATAAAATTTTATTGCCGAGGGCGTTTTTGTAGTATTATGATTTTAATTGAGTAATAATTTTTCCATTTTATTTCAAATGCAAACTTCTATATTTACCTGCAGTATAATCGTTCAGTTGAGCATCAAACCAAATGACGTTATGTTTGTGGGGTAAAATTCCGAACACGATTTTAATTGAGTTTTTATAGGGAGCACTTGATAGAAATATTTTATTTAACGAGTAAAGGTGGTAAAAGACTATAAATTTATAAGACTTCCCTGACGTTCGTACTTTATGTAGGAGATATACATAGGTGAACTGCGAGTTTGCCTCCTAAGTAAACTGAACATTAATTTGCAAGAGATAAAAACTTTCTGATTTCCTACGCGGTTCCGCGTTTGTTTGTATTCTTCGTTTTTCGGTAACGTGACTATAGTTTAAATTACCTACGCATCTAATCCATACTCGCATTTTGCTTTATTCGTAATACGGTAGAGAGGCATTCTCTTCCTAATTTCGTCCGAATTTTAACATGAAACCATTTCCTGCTTACAACACAAATGTATACCGGACCTAGGGTTCACCCAAGGACAATAATGGGTGGCTATGGAGTGTAGTGCTTGCCACACTACCTCCCTGGAAGTCGTTCTATAGTGATGGCCTGGATAAACGGACCCTTACTAACTTACCCCGCAAAACTCCGTCAAATGATCTAACGCGGCGCTATTAGTATCATAAACATCAATTTTAAAAACACTAAAGTGTTTATGGACATTCAGGAAACAGCAACTGATGAACCTTTTAGCTAATACCTCCGTGAAGTAGCAGAAAAACAAAGCCTATAAAGATTCCATGACAATAGGAGTGCGGAAAGAACATTTAAATCCGAAATGTAATGATTGTAATAACAACGCACTTAGTGTAGAAACGTAGAAATAGTCATAAGTCATAATATAACGTATGCATGGAGGACTAAATCCTTAAGCTAACATCAGAATAAGGGGAAGTATACATCGAAGGAGCTCAAGCTCATTTTGCTAGACAACCCTTTACCTCGAAATATCTACTCATAGAATTATGGCCCAATAGGCATTCAAAAATGCAGAACAAATGTCAGCATTAGAAGAACACACTCAGTGTGTACTATTCTTATGCAGATCTCAGTCTCAATTTGTTAATGCCTTAAAGATTGATTCTGCCCCGTGAATCTAATGGCATGTCAATGAGGCTATCAGTAGATTTTTCCAGGCAGGGGGAATTCTTAGCAAAGTATCTTTTGGAATTCTTTCGATGCATTATTAACAAGCTCCTAGCGAGTTTAAAATTTTGCTGTCTGTCCGTCCGTTCGCACGATATCAAGAAAACGAGTGGACCGATTACGACGAAATTTTGCAGGTGGATTCTTTATCAAATGTTTAGAGCGGAGTTCTTGAATTGGCAATGTAGGGCAAAAAATAAGGAAGGCCCTTTTGACATCACTGTATGTTATGAACCGAATTGCATGAAATTCACAGCTTTAGCCATATAATACCTACATAATGCCTAAAGTTGAGACTAATGTACAATGCTCGGAAATTTTAGAGAGTGTATTTTCTCGGAGGTTTAGTGAATTAACTCACCCAGGGCTAGTGTTAATATGGAAACCAGGGAAGCTTTTCTATTCCTTATGACTTAATGTAAATGTTTGCATGTGCACTGAATGAAAGCACTTAAGTTGTCATTCTTTATTTTGGACAGTAATATATGTTCAGTGTGAGGAAAGCTATCAACAATTTTGTTTAAAAACAGTTGCCAGAGTGAAACTATTTATCAACAAAAAACGAATTCGACAACGCTTGAATGCCGTATTTTGAACAATGTTAAATGGAATAAATTTATGGGATTATTACCAATTTATTCTACACTACTACCTAGATGGAAATTCACAAAATCAAAATATAAATTGTGTGCTTAATTTGCTGAATTTATGTCACATGCGGTTATTTCTAAAGGCATTTATCTTGTGTGATTAGTTTAGCTTCGTTACATGAAGAAGGGTCGAAGACCTCACTTGTATAAAATAAAATTGAACCTCTACCTCTGTAATGAACAATTTTCATATTCATTACCTAGCTGATTGGCTATATTTAGTTAAGCAAAAACTATCAAATTCTTTACACGCTTGTATGTGTAAAATATTAGCTGATTTCATAAACAATTAAAATACAAAAAGAACATTGTTATTCCCATCTCGTGATCACGTCCATGCTAAATTTTATCCTTATCTAAATATTTTATCTGTACCATATAACGAATTACTGGTACATTCTTCTGTTTTAAAATACACGGTCCCTTAATGCTACGCGAAATTTTAAGCCAACCAAAGGAATGGTACTCAACTTAATGTAAAATTGCCGATCACTGAACCAAAATAACCAAGCAGCAAAGGAAATCGGATTGTAACATACATTCAGTTGCTCCTGACTCCTTTGGCCAGTATTTTAACTCGGTCTATTGCAATGATAAAAGCATTTATGCAACCAACTTTCCGAATGACCGTAAAGTTATCTCGAACAATATGTTCACACTAAATAAAATTACAGCAGAAGACTTCAGAAATGCTATTAAAAAATTAAAACCAAAAAAAGCAGCGGGTAATGACATGTTTCCTCCATATATAGTAGGAGGTTCTTCAGAATGGCTCGAAAAACCACTACTTCATATATACAATCTAGCAATTAAGACGAAAACCTTTCCCGATATGTGGAAGGAATCGATTGTCGTACCAATTCACAAATCCGGGAATAAGAAATTGGTTGAAAACTACCGACCTATAGCAATACTTTCAGCGCCCGCTAAACTTTTTGAACTAATATTGCATACAAAACTGTTTATTCATATAAAACCTTCGTTAGATGATTCCCAACACGGGTTCGTGTCCCACAAATCTACTTTAACAAACCTATTAACTTTCACTAATCACGTCCAGGAATCTCTAGACTTCAAACAACAAGTTGACGTGATCTATACAGATTTTACCAAAGCTTTCGACAAAGTGGACCACGATTTGTTACTGGGAAAACTGTATTTACATGGACTAACTCTCCATTGGCTAAATTTTTTTGCTTCATATCTAAAAAATCGCACCTTCAAAGTAAAATTTGATGGTAATACTTCAGGAAAGTTTGAGGCCAATTCAGGTGTACCTCAAGGGTCCAACCTAGGACCACTGTTGTTTTTGATCTTTATTAACGATTTGCGTATGTCCATAATTACCTCAAACTCACTTATGTTCGCAGATGACTTAAAAATCTATTCTGAGCTCGTCTCTGTTGAGGATTGTAACCTCCTTCAAAAGGACATAGACCGTCTACTTAAGTGGAGCCTTAACAATAAACTTCCACTAAATATCTCCAAATGCCTAGTTTTATCTATATTTCGCACCAGAATCAATATAAGATTCGATTACGAATGTTTGGAACAAAACTAAAACGAGTGGAATCTATCAAAGACCTTGGTGTTGTGTATGATTCTTCTCTCAACGTTAATAAACACATTGAAAACATTGCTACTAGCGCTTACAAAATGTTTTGTTCTTAGACAATCTGCTAATTTTAAATGCATTCGTACGTTAAAAATCTTGTACTTCACGCTGGTCAGACCCAGGCTAGAGTATGCATCCGTAGTTTGGCATCCCCATACACTTTACCAAATAAAACGCATCGAAAAAGTTCAAAATAGATTTCTAAGATTCCTATATTTAAAAAAAAATAACACCTACCCCGAATTTAATGTTAGATCTGCAGATCTCAGGCATGAATTTGAAATACAAAGTCTTGCTAATCGCAGAAGCATAACTTTGGTACAGTTTGGTCATAAACTATGGAATAATCTAGTGGACCAAAGCTATCTGCTATCCTTAATGACTCTTAAAGTTCCTAAGGACGACACGTTCAACTGATATGTTCCACATTCCGACGACTACTTTTCGCTTCCACTCACCCCTCTTAGCTATGTTGCGTTTGTTGAATCAGTTGCTAACGTCAATAATTGATCTTGATTTATCGTTGCCGTTTAAAAAATTTTCAAAACTTGTTATCGTCTACTATTCGTCTAATTAAAACTCCTTGGGACTCTGCAATATAGTGACATACAATAGTACAGTTTGATTTTAGGCTTTCTCAATTGTTTAAGTTAGTTTACATTTCATGTAATTAGGCGTACGCCTGTTTGGAATGAATAAATAAATAAATAAATAAATAAATAAAATGGATTTGACTTTTATCACTAAATACCATACAATATCTGTTTCTGCAAATAATTGGCACAGGTCAGTTTCTTTGGGAATATCAAAATTACTTCAAAGTTCGTTTATGAAAATTTCTAAAAATAATAGACCACTACTTCTATACACATCAAAAAAATTTAAATAACACAGTAATTGGCGTGGATAATAACCGTTTCTGGTAAGGAATTGATATTATCTCTCTTTGAGAAGTTAGCTTCACTTAGAAATGTAGAAATAGATCGCTCCTGTAGTGGACAGCCGAACTTCCTGCACCGCTTCGGTAAGTTTATCTTTGGCATGATGAATCCAAACAAACCGGCTTCAATTTCGCGAAAGTAATATTCGAAATCGTGACTACACACAGAAATAAAATGGCAATGTTCCTCTGTGTCGGTATTTAATTTAGGCCAATTAGGTAAGCTTTTTTTGTAAGTAAATGTAAGTAAAGTATCAACTAACTGTGTTTAAATTGTGTATACAAAATGTCATTTATCGCACAAGACAGTGCCCAAATGTGTTACTCAACTTTGTACACTTACTTTTAACCACTAGTTACTGTTAGCGATGCGAAAAAATCTTTTATGTTTATCACAATGAGTTTAATTCAGTTTTATTTAATCTTGTTTCTATTTGAAGAGTGCGTCTCCAATTCGAAACTGAGGGCCTTGTGGCAAATAGGACTTTCAATTTTTAATGTAAAATTAAGTCTTGCAGGCAGTTGGCACTTTTTTATCAAAAGGAGTTTCTTAACGATACGATAGAAAAAAAGTAGCAGCGAAAATAAAAAAATTCTCACACCAAAATAATACTTGCGAACTCCTTGAAAGGCTAAGCTCGTCTCTGTCTAAAGTCTCCGCAGACACGGTCTAGCCGATGCTTATCTCATAATGCACATCTTGTTATCGCTTTTTATATCTAGACGTACATTCGTTCATGCTCGCTATGAAGCGGTACATGTGTACACTTTCTTAGCTTCACCAAAATACAAACTCAAAATCAAATTTTTGAAAATGGCTAAAGCGACCACTTGTTATAGTAGGTGTTAAAGAAATAGTTCGATGAAATATACCGATCATTTATCATGCTCTCAACAATATTGTGTAGTTTTCCAACATCCTTCTGAAAAAGAAGCTTTCTCTAAATTATCACTGAAAAATTCTAATGGCTCTTACATCATAACAGAACCTTTTGTGCAATGGGAGAAATTGTGACAGTGACACAATGTAGTCGATAAGCTGCGTTTTCGTTTTATTCTTTAACCTTAAGCGTGTATAGTAGTACCTAATGGATAACAAAATAAAATGCTCATGTAACACTACATAAGAATGAGGAAATGTAAATTATCCTTTACCCATCCTATTATCATCTATACCGACCGAATATTAAAAGTCATTTCTGGCAGCCCTCTGTGGCCGGGGTAAACTACCCCAGAAAGAAATTCACTAACAATCTCACAGAGCATGGGTCCGTGCGAGACCAAGTGAGAGTGAGAGTGTATTTATGCATAAACAAAAGGTGGGGATCTTCTAACTGTTTAGGGTGTTGTAACGATTCAAATATCGTGTACGAATATTTTTGAAGCGTAGTTGAGTATTTATCTGGGTCAAACATTTCCAATTGTTTTGGGACTCGTTTATACCGACGCAAGGAATTCTTCTTAGATAAATCACGTACAGCAGAACTACTGGTCCCTAAAAACAGCATGTCCAAGTTTTATAAACTTGGTAATCTTGGCAAACTCTCTGTTTTGTTTGGTGGTTTCAATTGGTCATATTCAGTTGAAATGACTTTAGTGACTGACATCAATTAAAACAAGAACATTGTGCATATGCACGTTCATTTGTAATGATAAATCGATTATACAAATCGGGATGCGCAGGAATAGTCACAAAGTATCAAGTTTAAAATATTTACAGAGCACTTTTGTATACAATCCAAAAACAAACGGTGCAATACGACTTTTTTTAGACATCATCGAGTGCTTTGGCTACATCTTAGTGTAATTCTATTCTTACACTATGGCTACATTTATAAAACTTTGTATAAAAGATTGTCTAACAGCATCAGCTGAAGTATAATGTAGATATTTAAAAGGGTACAAGGAGATACTTAATCAAGATGCTTTTAATCTTCTGTTTCAAAGAAGAATCCGTTTATCATTTATAGCGACAATTATGTACGAGCTTTCAATATCTCAACCTTTATAAATTGTAGGTAAAGGTTTCAGTGCCTTGAATATCTCCTTTGCTTTTATACTTATTTTTACACACTCTTCTTATTGATAAAAATTGTAGCGCTTTTGCATCGCCTTGCGAATACGAGGGGAAGAGTGCCTAGAGCTGATATAGATAGAATATTGATGTATTTCTCAGAGTGAGTGATCACCGTCTTATTGGAAGAAATTTTAGTAATATTTAAAAATAAATTTTAATACAGACACCGATCTCAAATATGTTCGTAACCTATATTTTATACAAACAATATATTGAAATTTCTCTTAGAGAATATAGCATCATAGTCTAAATCGCCTATCTACTACTTGTCTTTCCAACACAACCAATTATTAAGTCATCAAATACAAAATTGCAAAGAATTGGAAAACTAAGTAGACTGATTTACTTATTTTCGTAATACGAGTATATTGATCAAAAGTTTATAATTAGTTTCTGCCCAAAGCCACCATATAGCAATAACACTTTATATAGTACTGCAAAAGTCAAGTAATAATAATGCAGTATGCAACAATATAAATTACCATCTATAACCATTTTTCTTATAGTTTACAGAATGAGTGAGGAACGGGCAAGGGGCGGCCAGCGACCGCGCTAGACATGCAGCGGTTGCGGACCACATTCAAGCGGTCGCGCACACCAACTGGTAATGAAATGAAAACACAAAGTAGCCTTGAGGTACCAAAACAAATTCGATCAGCATCCTTCGATGAAATTCAAGCCAAAAGGCTGCAAGATGGAGGTCAATCACCAGACCCAAATTCTTTTTTACGCGTTCCAATACAATTCCCCGGAACACGTTCCAAGAGTGTTGACTCTGGAGGGAGCGAAGAATCCGGAAATTATTTGGAGGTACCGCTACGCCGCTTTCAGCGGCGACGGTCGTCCAGTACTAGGGGTCCAAATTGTGTCCATTGTATTTGTCTTGAGGAGTATAATAAACGAAAATCATTAGAAGAGCCAATAGCAGACTCGTTAGACTATCGTTCCTTCAGCATAAGCGATACATCGTCGAGCGAACCAGAAGAAGATCCCGTTTTGCCCGAATGTTCCATTACGGTTACACTATCACCAAATTTCCTTGCACCCCCCATCCAATCTCCTCCACCACTTCCAACATCGCCGGTAATAGAATGCTTTCTTGCGGAAGACGAGCCCACGCCACCAACACCAGCGCGCAGAAAATCAATACAACGACAAGAGGCTTTCTTTGGAGAACCCACAGGAAACTCACTAGAAAACATGTCCGATGTTCCATCGGAACCTATTTCGGATGGAACTTCCGAAGGCGCGCTATCAGAAGGTGATACCGCCACCATTCCCGGTGTAGTAGTTCGTGATATTTACTTACAAGTACCTGATTTGAAACGAGATCGTGCCGCTTCAGTGGATTCTTGTTTTTCGAAAGTATCGCAAGGTAAAACGGAAGAATTGCAACACTCGGGAGTTAGTTTAGAAGTTCCGGTTGGACCTAATGTTGCGTTACGTTCGAGATCGGTTGATATTGTGCTTCCTACGGACGAACAAGCTCGGTACAAGGCCTTGGCGATGGCTGCACCGCCTAATACTACTGTAGCCGAACCTAGAGGGTATGTTTGATGTCACGTTGTAGCATGTTTATCTGGCACCGGATTACGTACCACATGAATGCTTTATATGTCGTACGCATTTATTCTACTATTATTTTACAACTGCATGCAATCGAGAGAAAAGAAAAAGACTTCACTTCGTGGAAAATTCTGTACATAGTGTCGTTATTACTACTCTTTACTCTTTTTTACGTCACGTTACTAGTACGATTTTTGCGATGAATAAATTGGATTGGTTAAAAAACGTAAAACTGCTTAGTTTCGGCTTGAAGATAAAATGAGTTTCATTACATTCTTTTATAATTTCAATTTTTCCTTCTCACATTAAACTCGAGATACTACATATGTTCATTATTTAGCAGTCTGAATAATGAACTTTTCGTAATACTACCCAGTGCAATAATTCTTATATACCTAGTAGGATTTTCCTTAGTTTGCAGTAAGTCATCGGTTTATCAGTAAGTACGTTTATATAGCATCATGCAATCCAATGGAAGAGAGGCAGCCATACACACAGTGCTGCATTGTGGGTAGGGTACCCATTACATCAACGACTTCTATTCACCAAAAAATGTTTTACTGTCGGCGCAAAAAGTATGTGCACCCGAGTTTAAAGATTAATAAAAAAATAACCAGTTGACCTATTTTAATGGGAAGGGTATCAAATTAAAGCTCGTTTAATTTTGCGTTGATTAGGCCTAAAGGATATTTTTTCCATAAAAAAGGAAAAGGAAAAGGCTCACAATCTTTGCTAAGAAAAGACGAGATAAACGCACAACCAGACGATGTCAGGGAAACCTTCTTTGGGACATAGCCCACACATACATAGACGAACTAAATTACCAAAGACAACAAAAGCAAAAGAAAATCCATAAAACATTTATTTCAAATTGTGTAACAATAAAAATAAGGTCACGAATTTCAAGATTCTATAAACGTCGTATATTTTACAAAAACACCAATGTGCATCATTCCGTCTGGTTGTTAAACATAAGGGTCATAAATTTTGTCTAACTTGTTCGCCGATCTTCCTCTTTTCGTCCCGGTAAAAGTCGATCCAATGCCTCTTTACCGAAGACTCGTTGCTTTCGAATCTCTCCATGAATTTTACAACACCGCAGGCGCTGTTTCCCAGTTCACTTCAAGGTTGATATTTGAATAAACCGGAAAACATTAATCTGAATCATCCGTTTCACAAATATCATTTTTCATCTGAATCATCTTACAAATTAATTGGGGCTACATCTTCTCGATCAAACTTCACATCTCTGTGCCACTAATTTAAAATAATTTTGTTGGTATGCTCTACGTACAGTATGATTCCACATATCAGATGTAACTGCATCAAAGGCTTGTTGCCAGAACTTTCAAAATTGGCGTGTTTGGAAAAGCGGGGGAATGATTTATCGCCCGTTTTGTGGGTGGTAATTAACCACAAAGAAATAATGGGAGCCATTCGGAAAGACCACCGTTGCTACTATTTCGTGGTCCCTTACGATTAAAAAAAAGGTTCAAGTCATAGAAGCGAGCAATTAGGGTCCATTTCAAAAGTTAAAACGCTTTAGTCTGTAAATTTAATTTCAGTTAGTTACGGGAGTGTACTGCTTGTAGAAAAATTAATTTCCTTTTTTGTGTACCAAATATAACCATGTTCGTTATTGCGGACGTGTATTGATCTTTTATTGTATGCAATTAAGCTCATAATAATAATAATATGACTTATTGCCCAACAGAATTGGATTCCAATTGTAGGACAATTATTAATAATCTACATAAAGGCTTAAAAGTTAAAATAAAACCGCATCGAGATTTCGATACACCAAAGACAGAGTATCTTAAATCCAAATTTCGGAAAGTGCTAATGAAATAAGGAACTGAACCGAAAATGTGGTAACGCCCAATGAGATCTTACCGATGGTGGAGTCAAAACTTCAAACCCGAATTGAGGGTGAACGGGATGTTGGAACTAAACTTCGATACTGGTAGCCGATTAACAAGAAATCGTCGTTTTAACAATTGAAACACAATATCCCGTTTTGAGAATAATTATTATAATTACAGTTCCAGTTCGACAACCCACAATCTAAGGAAGAGCTGGGCTACCAATATCATAATATGTATAGGTATAGTGTGGTCAAATAAAATAATAATTGTGTACCTCATGATAACACGAACGATTTCGAATTTTCTAATTCTGTGTAGACAATGATTAAATTTTTGTCAATACTCGTCGACTGCAAATGACCTTGTCGCTCGTTGTCTATATTGGTGCAGTTTATTATGTATTAAAAACCCATTGAAACAAAGCGCAGTCACTGCGATAAGCAATTTAAAATATAAGGATAAAATAAACGACTCAATCAAATTCTTATTGGTTATTGAACATTATCTTGCTATCCTCTTCAGTTATCATTCACAATGTATTAGATCGAATTCAAATTAGCAGCTTTGTCATCAAAATTAAATTACGTTTTCCACCATTTCGAGTATTACCGGTAACCATTTTGTAAATTGAATATGTACCTTTGCTCATCATTTCATAAAAACGCAATTTAAATTTTATATTTAACCTGCGAAAGTTTCCACTTTCATTTTTATGATGGAACCTTACGTTTTTCATGGTTCGAGTTCTTTTATACCGTAACTTATTCTGTAGTCAAAATGGAGGGTTTTCTCATTCAGATCTCTTTCTAAAAACCTGAGATGGTCGGAGCCTCGTGTATAAAATGAAGACATTTGTTGGTAATTAATCTAAATTATGTTTCCAGAAGGCCATTTGGTGATATACTATGCGTACGTTTCTTCATAATTAGTGACATCATTTTTAGAGCTCTAATGAATTTGTGCTCTCTAATCCTTTAAATAACGAATTAAATTTGCTAAATTCTATACGAGCAAAGAACGTCGTGTGAGAAATTGGTTTGAAAGGGATACAATTTAGTAAAGTGTATCCTTAAGGCAAACAGACAATTGCAGACTAGTCATCATTTTATTACAAGCTAATCCAAAATTCATATCCATCATGTCAAAGTTGAATTTTTCGTTTACATTAGAAGGCATTTACATTTCCCTTTGAAGTTGTCAAGATAAAAGTTAGAACTGAAATGATATTACTTTACAATTTTCGAAAGAAAGTCATACTTCATGCATTGTTATTCACACAGTTATAATTTGTAACTAGAAAAGCAGAATACAACAATAATAGTAGAACTCGAAAACTATCATTCAAAAACCGTTTCTCTTTGTATAAATAGAGAATATTTTTGTTTGTAGATGCTTTGAATTTAGTACCTACTGACGGCATGGAAGGAATTATGCCAAAGATCTACAGGTATTTAAGTAATTCAAGTTTAAATTAAAAATTTAAATGGGGAGACGGTTTATAATAAACAATTTTCATTCGAAGCGTCAGGAAAATGCGACTAAAACAAAAGACCGTCCGACTGAAATTTACTGAACTATTTTTTTTAATTATTTAGCGCTTACTTGAGATGCTCGAAAGGTTTCTTGCCGGTGTCGACAAAAGAAGGTATTTTCTAACAAAGCACTGAATTGCCATTTATCGCCTCCAATAACATTTTATGTCGATTGATCGAATTCTACAAAGCAAGCTAATACTATAAGTGAAATGAGTTTTCTATTTGATTTAGAAGCGAACAGCAAACGAGTCAGATTATGGTCAGTGGAAACTTCCAGCAGCTACAGCTACTGTACTATAAAACAGAATTAGTTCTCTTTAATGTTGTAGTTATTTAACGGAAACGTTTCCTTTCACGCACATGACATCGTAGAATAGTTCTCTCGATCCACTTGATGTGAAAAAGGAAATTCAATAAACATCTCGACGATGAACTATTGTGGGAAATGTATACTTTTCCTTTGTTAGCTGTGACGTGGTTTTATCAAAAGAGAAGTCAATGTACAAACATTTACAAATAGTACTATCGCTGCTTTTAGAGGGGGAGTGGGGAGGGGGTTACTGAAAGTTCAAGACGAATCTAATGACATTGCATACAATTTTGATGTTTTAGGGAATACCCATAATGGTTTCACACGTGTCTCTGCTAGAGGGTAGCAGATGTGCTTGTTCATTTTACAGTGCCCATAGACCGAAACTTTTGTTGCACTAATTTAACGGTTACATTGGTGTTGATAAATTCTTCTATTGTTCTATCTGTCTCATCCTTGTACGATACATGTATCTTCTGACAGCTTCTTATCGTCTCAGTCAATCGATATCTAGGATGCATGCCACATTCACGTTATTTGCAACTAAGGAGTTGTTGTCGAAACTTACGAATCCTTCCTGTAACTCCCTGAATCGACACTCCAAGGTATTTCAAGATTATTCCCTTTCGGACACTACACTGAGTCACTGACGGAACTCCTCGCGTGTAGTAAAGTGGATTGTGCAATCTTACGAAACTCTCCGTACCCAATAAAACTCTTTTAGATTTGGGGCACATAAAATTAACTCCCCCTTTCGCTCTGCCTTCTATCGATCCCATCGTGCTGATTTAGTTCTTTTTGTTTTGTTGAAAATATAGCTTGACCAGGTCTATGTGCATTGTTGGCTTTACCGGCCAGGTAGAGTTACTAACCCTTGTAATGGTATGTAGGTCTAAATTGGGTTTTATCTTTAGAGTTTTGTAGAGATCGGGAAAGTTGAAATTTTTTGGATTTCAAAGGTTAGAGCAGGTTAGCCATTACATATGTGTAGTCAATTTACAGGGTGTCTAAATTTAGACGGCCTATTTTCCAATAAATTACATGGTTAGTTGAATTTCAAGAATAATTCTTCAAGCATTTGTTGGAATTGTCCTTCCTGCGTGTTTTAATTTCTGTAGACCATTGTTATTATAATGGGTTCCGGAGACGAGATGTCGCTGTAACAAGAGCTAAAGTGGATATCTTAGTTAGGCCTTATCTCCTCTAAACCACTGAATAAGCCTGAGATCATTTCAGTACCGTGGAAAATGCAACCTGGCATATGTTGGTGCTACGTAAGATTGGATTTGTTACCCTAGCTTTTGTTTAATTGGTAGTTCAGAAATGAAGAAAACGAATCAGCAATAAATATGGCCATCTTTCATTTATAAGACGCCATTCTCTGGGTGGTTGTTGATGAGAATGGATAGTAGGAATCCTCACGGGGAGATTTTTGGGACTGAGCGGCAGAGGTGTTAACTGAAGAATTCCAAGTAGAGATTTAATTTCGACATTACGGATCAGACCGCGATGTAGCATGTTAGCTAGGAACTGAAGCATGATTCAGATTTGCAAACTGCAAAATTAATGTATTTTTTAGACATGTATTTGAAGTTAGCGTTCAACGTACGTTAGTGTGCTTGCCTAACGCCAAAAGCACATAGGTGGAGTCGCTTGAACGCTAATTTCAAAGGCCTCATGGATCCTTCGTGAAAAAATACATCGACGTTTCTCTATGGTGCACTATACCTGGGACATAAGACAAGGAATCCTGGTTTCGGAAAAGCACGAATAAATTAAGAGACTCATCCGGAAAGGAAATATTACATATAAACGAAACGAGTTATAAACATCCTTTCGTCGTGTGTGCGCACTATAAAAATAAATCAGCTAGGGCTAAAGAATAAACCTATCTTAGATTTCGTGTAAAATTTACGTTGGCTGAGTTTAAGGTCACAGTTTAATACAAAAATTATAATCGCGGTTAAAAAACTGAACTGCAAAATTTTGAATAATTAAAATGGACCTTGGGCAACACATGTAAGTTAGAAATGAAGTCGTTAGAATGAAACACGCGGAACTTAATGTGAAAGTTATAAAAGTACGATTTAATCGTAACACAAAAAAGGTACAAAAACACAAACAATTATTACAAATAGACTAAAATTATGACTACTTACATTACTTGTCCGGGAACTGTAATATCCAATCAAAAGGTATCCGAACACAGTACACAAAATTTACAATTAACACGAATGACACTAACTGATTTTAAATCTTTAATGAAACGTAATACTGCGTAGACTGTGGCTAAAAGCGAATTTTAAATTGGTGGCACTCTGGCCCTAAACTTGGCATAAAAAGCGACGCTTTTTCTCTTAACGTTCTATTTAAGACGAAACCCTTCTTCCGTTAGTAAAAATTACAACCAATCATACACAGTTGACAACAAAGACTATCCCCTCAACGTACGTTATTAGGTCAAGAAAATTGAGGTAGATTAATTTTTATAAATCAATTTGTTATCAGACATTAAGAGATAAATCCAAACTTAAATTCTAGGAAAAATAAAATTTCATCTCTCTTAACTACACAGAAAAGGCGATAAATCACATACACCTGTCAATTAAATTAAGCATTTACATTTGATAACAGATAAAAACCAAACAACATTCCCGGAAATTTCTACGTTAAGTAAAATAAAAATTTAAACAAAAACAACCTTGACCGCTTTCTAGTATGGCACAAATAATTCCCATGCCGTTACATAGACCAACGACAAATTAATAAAATTTAATTATGAATGTTAATTACACAAAAAGGAGACCGCCCTTGTCCATCTTAATTAATATTTCCGAAAATTTCATCCTGCCAGGCGAAATAAACACATCAATATATTAGTTCAAACACTCGAAACCGTATTATGAATTACTATTAAGATCCCATCATGTAGTTTTTGAAAATATTCTGTAAGTAGTACCGGACGTGTACCTATAGGTTTAATTTAATCAAATGTGGAGGACTCTTAAGCTATACATTCCGATTTTCGTTAGTGTACCACGAAGTTTGGCGTTCTCTTTCATCTTCTGTGCTCTAGCAATGTTCGAACAACGATTTTCCTCGTCATTTGCCACAAGATCCTGGTATTTAATCTATTGGCCAATGGTAAACAATTTTGCTGAAATAAACTGTGACTCGTTACTGCTTCCATTTGCATGACAATTATGCGCGTTTAGTACCTACCTACCAATGTCAATGTCAAGCGCTCACGTTAAGTTCAATAAACACTGTAATAAAAATTGTTCGCGTGAATACTTTCCCCTTTTTAGTGTCCGATTGTGTCAATCGTCAATTGAATGTTCCGTTAGGGATTGTAACAGTGCTTTCTGCATGCATATGTTGCTGAAGCTTTTAAATATGTAAGTGGAAGAAATAATTTATTCAATCTTGACACTACTTGTATTTCCAACTTTAGATAACATTCATTAGACTTTTTTTCGTAAAGGCTGAGTTGAAACGTACGGGAATTTTGTACACAATATTTTGATCTGAAATAGATTCGTTAAGGTTCTGTTTTAAAATGCATCTAACTCCAACAAAGGAGTTTTTCTAAGCAATATCATTACAGTTGTAACAATTTCATGAAAATTCCCGATACTGGAATTGATGCTTCCTATTTTTTTCAGTACCTACCTATATTCCTTTATCTAAACGATTTAGCGTTCATAATTGAGGTCGTTTCAGCTAAAGTATTTTAGTTATATGGGAACTTGGCTCACACTTCATTATTTGAAATGGGGTGACCTATCACCTATTCATTTTTTACTGTTCATAAAATTTGGAGTAAATTTGATATGAGACTATAAGCCTAATACAATCGGTCTATATATGTATTATTTGAGTTTTTGAAAATATACTCCTCCACAAAATAAATCCCCCTTTTATATGGAAAACCCGATAGATCTATGATTTTCAGGATTACTATACCTATATACATAGAAATACTGCCGAAAAGACAGTACAGTACAATACAGTTTCCAGGAGTTGATGATACCAAATTTCAGTTTTACAACTTTGTCTGAGACCAAATATCCATGAAAACTTAACATTCTATTGAAATCAAATACCTCATCAACACCTTACCCACACTGAAATTACGTTCTATGGCTGAAGACACTGGAAGAGCTTGAGGAACCCACCTCGGACGTCCCTATAGTGTCACGACTGCCGACGAATAAAACACTTTGACCTTTTATCATTTTTTAGTGACATTTGTAGATAATTTCCCTCGCTCGTGATTACAGTATTGTCGAGAATTATTTAAAAGCTTATGGCAATAATGCAAATAGTAGAGTTTGTGTTACTCGGGTTTTATAAAATTACAATGTTCCCCCAGTTTACTACATTCCTTTATTTGTTTGTACGCAACCTAATTACGCTTCATAAACATTAAACTCACAAGCAGGTGTTTATTTCCCAAAGGAAACACATTACCGAGGATTGAGGAACAAGAACAATAAGTAAGGCATCCTACTTAATGACAGTGTGCTTAACAAATTTTCACAAGCATTACAAATTGGTGGTGTAGCTTTTCTGTAAAATTATTTCATTGCAAATAATCGTTGGTTTTTCAAGATTGGACGTTTAGGTTCGGTAGCAAATCAGAACTTCCGAATCAAACTTTAGAATCTATAAGGGATAATAACTGAATCAGGGTTTACTTATTGAACAAATGGGTGAACGTCAATCGAAATAATACAACGCCAGGGAATAATAGTAATTGAACTTTATTTTATTGCAGATGTTAAATTGACATTTTAATAGGTTTGAATGTGCAAGATAAGTTTTTTTAACCGCAAGGGTAGATAAAGTGAAACAAATCATTGTGCATCCCATTAAGAATGGGACGTGGAGCACGAAATAAAATGAAACTCCGAACAGAATACAATATTGTTGTCACGGAAACGACGGGATAATCTAACTTGCTATTTTGGGCGTTTAAATTAACTATCTACAGAATTTTTAGAAGTTTTATTATGATTTCTATGGCTTCTGCTGTAAAATAACATTTTGTATACACACGTCGATAAAGGGAAACTAACGATCTTGTGAAAGTTGATTCACTCGAAGGTTAAAACATTCCTTTACGGTCTTGTATAATAAATAACTATTTCTTTTTTTGAAGATATTAAGGGATAAAGGATCTTTATTCGATTGAAAAATAACAAATGATATTTTTATGATCAGAGTTTTCGTGGTACCTAATGCAAAGGAAGAAATTTGTAAGATTTTAAGTCGCACAATGCTTGATCATTTTCGCGTATGTTGAAGATTTTGCATTATGAGTCCGTTGAAAATTTAAACTGCAGAATAGTGCCCATAATTTATTCCTTTTTGTGATAAATAAAGTATTATTTATAATTTATTGCACCTTTTGCATTTATGAGCATGTTTAATTTCAATATTACACAAAAACAAGTGCAAACTCATTCATATTTTCTTTATTGATTTATTTAGTATGATATTCATGGTGGGTTTATACAATCATTATCATTAGTTCATTATCAGAAATCATTAAGAAATAGCAGATGGAAACAAAGGTTTATTATGCGTTGCTAACCAACGAAACCATTCTGATACATAGTGACCTAATGATAATGATTGTAATCCACCATTCCACATTTTTGAGGTACTATTTAGTGGAGCGAAATCGGGCAAAAAAGTCGTCTAGAAATGGGAAAAAAATTTTTGACGGTATAACAAGATCAGACCTAGTAGAGTATGTAGATATTGTAATTCTGTATCCGAAATGGTCTTTTACGACATTTTCCGGTGGTCATGACATTTTTTATAGTCAAAAAACCACTCAAAAGTGTCTTCATAAAAATTTATGTTTTTAGAGATTTACCCTGGAATATCTCGGCTCCCGCACGAGATATTGCTATAATTGTTTCAGTTCTATAATGCCAAATAGTAAGCGCTTCTAACTATGCCTATTACATCGAAAACATGATATAACTACATTATGATAATTGTCATCAAAGTCGACAAATCGATTATTAAGAAGCGTAAACTTCACTCTGCGAGAAACTTTTTTATTATTTGAGGAATCTCTATACATGTATCGTACGAATTGTAGCTGATAGTCACCAAAAGTTTTTGGTGAAAGAATTTTAGTGATAGGTCTTACCGTTTTCGAGTAAATGATATTTCTATATGCAGCACGTGCGCGTCCGCGGTCCGCCTAGCAGCGCACTTGCTTGGCTGATATCGGCGCCGGCCGGGTAGCCGGCTTGTCACCTGTAGTGGAGCGAAATCATGCCAAAAACTATAATGCCAAATGGAAAGCGCAGCTGTTCTGCATATTATATTGAAAACATAATGTAACT